>NC_084839.1:66308226-66611256 GCF_033115175.1 Lepus europaeus | reverse complement strand
TAATAAAACGTAAAAATTGAAGAGGCAACCCCTCCCAGCCCACATCCTATCAAATTCTTAAAAATTGTCATTTTTCTGTGATATGCAAGTGTCACCCGTCTGTTGCTTTGCGCCCACGCCTCTCTTCTCTGGCAGTTCATCCTGTAGGATCCAGCTGACTCCCATAAGCCTCATAAAGAATAGAAACGGCTTCTGTTTCCTAAGAGGGCCAGGTTCCGCGTCCTGGCTGGAGCTGGGGGATTGCAGAGAGTGTCCCCACCTCTCCTCGCGTTTGTGGGTCTAGCTGGGATTCATGAGATGTTCAACCTGTGCCATGAGAGGTGTTCTCCTTGATGGGACTTGAAAACTGTTTCATTTGAAGGAAAAAGCAATGGCTGGCCAACATTGGAGTGAATTTCAGCCTTGCAAGTGACACCTCCCACTAGCATATGAATAATATATGTCAGAAATTTTAAAGAGGATTCTAGCCCATTTGAGGTTTTGACTTTCTGATGTTCTACCTTTATTTTGTGAAGCAAGCAGAATTTTCCCCATGCCTGTAGACCAGGACCTTGCCCAGCCCCCTCACTTCCTCCCCAACAGGTACCAGTTGAAGCAAACTTTTTGTTATTAGGATGATATCAGCGCATTTTGGAAAACCACTGAAGATAAATCATTCTTTGATCCAAAATGCATAACAGTTTTGTAGCCAGCCCTATTTTGTTGGCTGGTCCAGTCAGAGACGTGTTTGTCATAGGAACAGCACACAGCCATGCCTGCAATGGCACGTCACCTGTGATTTCCAGCTTGGGCTGAATTTGTTTTAAATATGACTCATATAGTGTTGAAATGAGCAAACCTCAACTGTTCTTATAGTTTACAGATGATCAGGTGTATTTATTGGCAAAGGACTTAGTGTCAAGGTTTTTAAATATATTGATTTCCTACCTCGTTCCACAGGGGTTTTAAGATAGTTTACTATAGAAAGGCAGCCTACCTTGGAAGTATCTGGAAAAGGAAAAAAAAAATCAAAGATAGAGACATAATATGTTTTAGACTGAGGCTCATATGAAAACATAAGCATGCAACCCTCTGTGCTGGCTCTGAGCGGGAACAAACGCAGCTTTAAACTTCCCAGCAGCTCATGCAAAAACGAAATGGACTTGTCCATGGTTCATATGTTCCATGTGCTTGTTCATTCATTCGCTCACTTGTTCACTCAACAGGCATTCAGTGAGGACCGGCCAGTGTCAGTGAGAGGTTCTGGGAACAAAGGGTTGAAGCAGCTGGGCGTGGCCCTCTGCCCTGACAGCGCTTAGAGACAAGTGTAAGAAACAGACAGAAATCTCTCAAATGTGCGTGTAATTATAAGTTGTATTTAGGAAAAGCACAAAGCATCACATGCCAGAACACAAAATAACCACTTAATAAAAGCACAATGATTCTTGGCTCAAAGGAACTTTTCCCAAAGATGATCTAGTGGTTGGAATGATGTCTTCCATTACCCCCTCGGCAGACACAGGACAAGGCTCCTGGGTTGCCCCTGACAGTGGCCCCTGGTGTGAGCTCATGATTGCACGACACCGGTCCCTCAGACCCCCCGGGGTTCTGAGGATATGTATATTTTGAGATACCTGGGCATTCTCTAAAACTAGTGGTTTCATTCCGGTGATAGTCATTAATATTGAAAGTGTGTTCTGGATCGTTATGATGACAAGTCCCAAACCGAGGCTGAGGCCCATGTTGTCCTTTGTGCCTTCCCCTTCCTGGTGAGCCAGGGGCAGGCCTGGTGGGTAGCGTCATAGTGGGCCGGAGGGGAGGGGAGGATGCCCAGAGTGTGACTAGTGGAGAGTCTGCCCACGGTACCTGCTTGGCAGATGAAGAGAACAGCTGCTATACTGGCAAGGAGCGAAGATCTCTTGCAAACCCACCTTCCTATGCACCACACTGCAGAGTTTATCACAACAGGTGTGGTCCAAAATGCAATGGGAAAGTTGCTGTTGTTGGTGTTAGCAATACTTTGATTCAATCACCTACACTGAGCTAGTAACACACATGAAGTACTCTGCATCTCAGGTAATGAGAAAGGTGCTTTGTGAGTCGTTAAGTGGAGTCAGATTGTCTGATTTCAAATCCCATTTTTCTTTTTATTTGCTGTGAGACTCTGGGCAAGTTATTTAACCTCTCTGTTCCTCAGTTAGTTATGAGAACATAGCATTGTATATATGTGTGATAATAGTTTCATAGCAATATTACAGGAATTAGTGAATTGATAACAATTCATGAGAGACTTGGAACATATAGTAAAGTTCAATAAATTTGAATGATTATCACTATTTTTATCAGTCTGAGATGATGCCTCATTTATGTAGCCACTGCAGAGTAGATGGATGGCAGATTTTTTAAAGCTGCTACCTGATTGTCTTCAAGATGCAAACACGTTTTTGAGGTTATTAAGGCTGTTTTGCTTCACCTATATTAGTCTTGTCAAAGTTCTAAAAATGATAGCATGTAGAAAGTAGACCTCAGGCTACAACTTCATGTTGTTAATTCCAAATGGTGTTTTCATTTCAGCAAGACAACATGACCTGTTGCAGTAAATCGACTTTTATTAATCTGACACTTTGAAGTTTGGTAGTTGTATTTGTACATTTGCTTTGGCATTTAGTAATAAAAAAGCTGGAAAGCAGAGATGTTTAGACTTGGTCTTTATGAATATACATATTTAGGTTACATTTTAATAAAAATCGCTTAGATCAACCCTGGGGTCAATAGATTTTTTTTTTCCTTCAAAAGGGATTTTTGTGTGGTTTAGGCATTTTGAACTGTGTACAGGAACATGCCCAAGATTCTTAGAATAGCATTTTTGAATCTCTAGAGACAAGATTGCAGCCCCAGCTTTAGACCCCAACACGCACCTTGGCTACTGAAGTTTTAGCCAACTAAAGTATGAAAGAATTTTTTTTAAGATTTATTTATTTTATTTTAAAGATTTACAGAGAGGAGAGGCAGAGAGAGAGGTCTTCCATCAGCTGGTTCACTCCTCAATTGGCCACAACGGCTGATGCTGCGCCGATCCGAATCCAAGAGCCAGAAGCCTCCTCTGGGTCTCTCACGGGGGTGCAGGGGCCCAAGGGCTTGGGCCATCTTTCACTGCTTTCCCAGCTGGATTGGAAGTGGAGCAGCTGGAACTTGAACTGGTGCCCATATGGGATGTCTGCACTGCAGGTGGCGGTTTTACCTGCTACACCACAGCACCGGCCTCTATGAGAGAATTTTAAAGCAGTGATTTCTCCACATTGCCTCTCCTCTACCACTAAATCCCAAACTGAAAGAGCACCGATGGAGAGAGAAGCTTCTAGCAAAGACTCGTCCAAACCTATCTTCCAAAGCAGACTACTTTGCTGATATTATTGAATAAAGTGGAAAGGAAGTCTAGTTTTTGAGGGTACAAAGTCTGACTGTTTTAATTAAAGCAAGTTTATTGATTACATTATTCAAATCTATTTTTAAGTTTTCTTTATGTTCAGTGATCTGTTAAAGATTACAAGAGGGCCAGCATTGTGGCACAATGGGTTAAGCTGCTGCCTGCAATGCCAAATCCCATATTGGAGCGCTGGTTTGAGTCCTGCCTGCTCTGCTTCCAGTCCAGCTCCCTGCTAATGTGCCTGGGAAGGCAGTGAAAAATGGTCTAAGTACTTAGACCCCTGCCCCCATGCAGGCCCCTCAGATGGAGTTCCTGGCTCCTGGCTTTTCCTGACCCAACCCCAACTGTCATGGCCATTTGGAGAGTAAACCAGCAGATGGACGATACTTACCTCTTTCCCTCCCTCCCTCCCTCCCTTTCTGCCATTCTGCCTTTCAAATAAATAAAGTGTTAAAAAAGATTACTGGGCTGGCGTGTGGTGTAGAGGGTTAAGAGGCTGCCTGCAGTGTCTGCATCCCATGTGGGCACCAGCTCGAGTCCCAGCTGCTCCACTTCCAATCCAGTTCCCTGCTAATGTGCCTGGAAAAGCAGTGGAAGATGGCCCAAGTCCTTGGGCCCCTGCACCCACAAGGGAGACAGAGGCAGCTCCTGGCTTTGGATTGGTCCAGCTCCGGCCATTGTGGCCATTTGGGGAGTGAACCAGTGGATGGAAGATCTCTGCCTCTGCCTCTCTGTAACTCTGCCTTTCAAATAAATAAATAGATAAATAAATCTTAAAAATACAGGGGCCAGCGCTGTGGTGTAGCGGGTAAAGCCGCTGCCTCCAGTGCTGGCATCCCATGTGGTGCCGGTTCGAGTCTCAGCTGCTCCACTTCTCATCCAGCTCTCTGCTGTGACCTGGGAAAGCAGTGGGAGATGGCCCAAGTCCTTGGGCCCCTGTACCCACGTGGGAGACATGGAAGAAGCTCCTGGCTTTGGATCAGCACAGCTCTAGCCATTGCGGCCATCTGGGGAGTGAACGGAAGACCACCCCCCCTTTCCTTCTCTCTCTGTATAACTCTTTCAAATATTTTAAGCAGCAACTTAACTCTTGCACCAAATATCTATCCCTATTTTAATCATTTACTTGCTTTTATAGTTTCATAATCTAAATTTGTATCTTCAAACAAAATAGATCAGACTTGTTTTCCTTAAACTTTATGAAGTTGGAATTGTATCATTTGTCTCGCTGAGTGTTGTGACTATACCACTCCTCTCCATGAGCACTATTTAGATGCTTTAAAAAGTATATTTATCCTAGGAGTGTTTGGAGCTCTTTGCTGATGGTCAGAACTATCTTTGGTGGGTTGTTGGGTAACCCAGCATATCCAAGGCAGAGGTGGTTTGTGGAAGACAATGGTCACTTTGAGATGAGTTTGATGTATAGGTGGTCAGTAGAGAGGCAGGTGTGTGGCTCTGGGCTAAGATCCAGGAGGGAGATCTCGGTTGGGGGCATAGGGTTCTGGCACATAGATAGCAATGGTTTCAAGATGGCAGCATGGGCCTACCTTTCCTTTCTCCAAAATGACCCAAGACAAGAGGGAAAACAGATCTATCATCATTGTGGACAACAGAGAGAAAACAAACAATGGACCAAGATTCTTGAAGAACTCTGCAGAGCACATGGTATCAGCCAGTCCCTGATTCAATAAGGGACCTTCCTGGAAGAAGTGGCAATATCCTAGTAATGATTCTTAAGATAATCCCAAGGCTCAGTGCAAAAGGGCTGATTGGGTGTTGTATGGTCTGTGGAGTGAGGGGTGGAGTGTAAATCCAAGGGCTCTAGGAAGTCTACCAGAATTTCCACCCTGGGTTGTGGACTCTCAGTTTTATGGGCGGGGGCTTCTAGTGAAGGCAGGCTTTAACCAGCTTGCAAGAAGATCGACTCTGAACATCCTGACGGATGCAGGTGAAAATAGACGTAGATACACAAGTGCTGCCTGAGCTGGCAGGAGCTAACCTTAGCGTACTTTTTCTGATTGGAGGCCTCTGACTCCATGAGCTTCACAAGTGGGACCTGGAAGCCGGGGAGCCTAGGATGTGGCTGCCCAAAAACAAACCTGTATTTCATTTGTGACCTGCAATGGACTCCTCCATGCCTAGCCTTGAACCCACTGCAAAATCTTACCAGGTGGAGCAGCAAATCCCTCGGCTTCATCAGTGGCAGCTCCAAGGATCATTTGCCACCCTTTGCCCCAGCCCCCTACAGACAGTTGGCTTGACTAGGCATGGACTTGTGAGAACTTGGACTTTCAGGGCTGGCAGTCCTATTAGGCCATCTGCAAACAGGGGCCGGGGCCAGGATGAGAAGATAAAATCCTCCAAAACAGGAGAGAAATCATGGGTCTTCCCTTTGCTCTCCTTGTTGGTTGGTTTATGACTCCTTGAACTGATTCCAGTTCTGTTAGCTTCCATGAGACCCAGTTTGACTTTGGTTCCTGGGTCCACGTGGTTGCCCTTCATTCTGCTGGGGCTTGTTGGTGTGGGTTTCTGCTTCCTGAGGCTGTGCCGACCCTGATCAATGTCTACACATTTCCACACATTTCATGAGTTCCTTCTGCCTCCCTAGATGTCCTCCATTCACCTTTGATTTAACAAGTTGATTGTTTTAGAAAGTCAATGAGATAAACTTCCAGCAAGCCAAATTAAGACAAAAAAAGAAATCCACAAGACTGGAATGCCATTTGGGACAAAGGGAAGAACAGAGCTGCAACCGTAAGAACACTGCATTGTTGTGTCCTTACACATGAAACTGGCTGAACTGAACCGTTTTCCCACCAAATAAGAACTACTGTATGGACTCAGGAGATGGGACGTCGTGTTCCTGGATGGGAAGAGCCAACGCTGCAAAGACGCTGACGCTCACAGTTCCTGCTGCGTGGATGGCAGCCTTCCTGGGCACCAGAAACGATGCAGATTTGTTCCTATTTTTACAGTCCTTTGGCAATTTTCTGCAGAATTTTGAAAGGGTAGTGAAATTCTTGTGCTCAGTTGTGAACCATGTTGTTGAAGGGAAAATCCATATAAGTGCGTTGGAATGTGACTGACAGATTCTTTTTCTTGAAGAACAAATGAATTTATTGAACTTTGAAGTGCATGCGGACTTTAGAAGACAGAATCTCATTTAACAGTGAATATGATTTTCTGCCTGTGTTATTTTATTGAGTATGCATTTCATTATGTTTGCTTTCTTCCCTTGGTATGGAACCCCCATGAGAATCTCTGGGCTTTTGCTTAAAAACAAAAACAAAAACAAAAACAAAAAAAACTTCAGTGAACATTTGAGACCAGAAAAGAGTTCTTGGCTCCTGGCTTGAGCCATGCCCAGTTCTGGCTATTGTGGACGTTTGGGGAGTGAATCAGTGGATGGAAGATCTCTCTCACTGTCCCTGTCTTTCTCTGTGTCACTCTTACTTTCAAATTAATAGATAAATAGGTAGATACATCTTTTAAAAAAATCTGTGAAGAGACCCAGTGAAGAGTGAGGGCGGGAGCAGCTCTCTCCTCTTCTACTTGTGTCAGATGGCAAAGTATACATACTGATTATCCCAGCATCCTTTTATTTAGAATTTATTCCTCTTCCCATTAACACCACGTTTTCCTTGGATCTTTCCAACACCCTCGCTTGTGTCCTAAATTAGTTGCATCTGTTACCATAGCTATGCAGTATCCAGCTTAACCATTCCCTGCTTGTTCTTGCCATACGATTCTCGAGACATCCTTTCTCTTCATAAAATACACTATTATTTCTCCTCCTCCTCTCTGCAGATTTTTAGTTTTTTTTTTTTTTTTTGACAGGCAGAGTGGATAGTGAGAGAGAGAGACAGAGAGAAAGGTCTTCCTTTTTGCCGTTGGTTCACCCTCCAATGGCCGCTGCGGCCGGCACATCTCGCCGATCCGAAGCCAGGAGCCAGGTGCTTCTCCTGGTCTCCGATGCGGGTGCAGGGCCCAAGGACTTGGGCCATCCTCCACTGCCTTCCCGGGCCATAGCAGAGAGCTGGCCTGGAAGAGGGGCAACCGGGACAGAATCCGGCGCCCCGACCGGGACTAGAACCTAGTGTGCCGGCGCTGCAAGGCGGAGGATTAGCCTGTTAAGCCATGGCACCGGCCGATTTTTAGCTTTTTGAAGGCAATAATGCATGGGTGTGTTAATAAATCAAACAGGACTGCAAGGGTTCTATCAAAAAGCACAGTCCCTGCCCCACTCAGACCCCAACCCACAGGCTAACTAGTTTTAGCCATGCTTTTTTTTATTTATTTGAAAGAGTTGCAGAGAGAGGTAGAGACAGAAGTCTTCCCACTGGTTCACTCCCCAGATGGCTGCAATGGCTGCAGTTGCGCCGATCCGAAGCCAGGAACCAGGAGCTTCTTTCAGATCTCCCATGCGAGTGCAGGGGCCCAAGGACTAGGGCCATAGCAGAGAGCTAGATGGGAAGTGGAGCAGCAGGACTAGAACTGGCGCCCGTATGGGATGCAGGTGCTTCAGGCCAGGGCTTTAACCCATTATGTCACAGCGCCGGCCCCCTAGCCGTGCTTTTTTGTTCTGCGGTGGTTGTGTCTTGCTTCAGTATGCATGCACTGCTGTTCCTGGATTTATCTACCTCAGCTGTCATCTAGGGACATTTTGCCATGAAATTATACTACATCTCCTCCTCACTGCCTTTCTCTTGGTCAGTCTTACAACTCTAGACAGTGTGTTTATTAAAACCAGATTTCTCATCCCATGGGCTGTTGATTTTGTCACTTGATGCTCTATAAGATAAGGCTGTCACCACTCTTCCTTGCTGGTTTCTACCTCATTCCCTGTAGTTCGGTGTTTACTTGCACCTTACCAAAGTTGCTGAAATATTCTGTTCCATGGCCACAGTTAGTTTCCATGATCTGTCTGTAAGGTAATTCTGAAAGCTGAAAACTGTTCATTATCTGACGGCATTGATATTGTTCACTGCACAATAAAAAACGTGCTATAAGTTCATATCCTTCTCAGGGGCTCCAATATCTCAACCCTTGGGCCACTGCATAAAGAATGCTCCCAGGGTGAAGTTCAAATGGATTCCATTGTCAGGGTCCCAGAACGCTCTCCTGAGAAGTTCTCAAAGGGCACCTGCACCATCGTAGCTGCTCCAGCTCTCCCCACAGCACCGTCGTAGCTGCTCCAGCTCTCCCCGCAGCACCGTCGTAGCTGCTCCAGCTCTCCCCGCAGCACCGTCGTAGCTGCTCCAGCTCTCCCCACAGCACCGTCGTAGCTGCTCCAGCTCTCCCCTGCGAGCATGCAGTTTCCCTGAGAGATCCATCCTGGGATGAGAGCTGACAGGGCAGTACAAGCATGGTGCATTGACATAAAGAGGGAGACGGCAGCTGAGTGCCCGACTGCGGACATGTGAGGGGTGGGCGCGGTCTGCCACTCTGTACAGAGACCTGAACTTTGTGCCCCCGAGTTCAGCCTTTTTAGCCCCTCTGGCCCCCTGCGGTCCCTGCCATCTCAGAGTCAGGGACATCTTTAGGGCTCCAGCCTCCTCTTTCCTCTCAAATGTTACTCTCCCGCCCTCTGCCATTTACTCTCCAGAAAACTGTTGAAACCTCTCCCCTCCCTGTGAATCTCTGTGGGTCTGTTTAATGGGGTCTTTGGAGACAGCTTAGAGTTGAACAGGCCTACCATCTGGAGTAAGAAGCCAGGCCACACCTAGTGGTGAAATAACCTACCACCAAGACCATGATTTAAATTCAAACCGTGGCGAAGTTTGCTTTTCTTTATTGTATAAATGCCTCCAAATAGCTGCAGCACCCCTCTGGGATCATCCAGAAACAGTGTCACGTTCTCCCACCCCGCTTAGGGTTACTGACCTTTAGTTCTATAACTCACTGGCAGAGTTATTCAGACTCCAGAGAAGTAGAAGTGGCAAATGAGAGAGTTTGGCTAATAGTCTAATGGGGATTAGGGATGCAAATGAGGATTACGGGGTGGGTGCTTGGCCTTGTGGGTGAGATGCTGACTGGGATGCCTGCGTCTCTTACTGCAATGCTTGGGTTCCAGCCCCAACTCCAGCTCCCGACTCGAGTTTCCTGCCAATGCAGACCCCAGCAGTGATGGCTCAAGAAGCTGGGTTCCTGCAGTTCCTGTGAGAGACCTGGGTGTGTTCCTGAGTCAGCCTTGGCCTTGACTGTGGTGGGCGCTGGGGAGTGAACCACAGGACGGACGCTCTCTTTGTGCCTGTTTCTGTTGACTGAATAAATTTAAAACAGAAAACAATTTAAAAAAGACTAAACAGGTTTTGGGATTGTGCAATATATCTTAACTGCTAAAATTACAGGCTATGAAACTTGTGAGTTTTGAAGCCTGTACTTACTATACTTAGTTCTGAATTGAAGATATATCAATATTTTGTATATCAAAGAATTAAAATCTACCCTTAAGACATCAGATATGTTTATGGATGAAATGATGTAATAGCTAAAATTTGTCACAAAATAATTTTTTAAAAGATTTATTTACTTGAAAGGTAGAATGACAGAGAGAGGGAGAGAGAGAGATCTTCTGTCTGTTGGTTTATTCCCCAACTGGCTCCAACAGCTGGGTCTGGGCCAGGCCAAAGCCAGGAGCCAGGAACTCCATGCTGTTCTCTCAAGTGTGTGGCAGGGTCCCAAGTGCTTGGACCATCATTTGCTGCTCTCCCAAACACATTAGCAGAGAGCTGGATCAGAGGTGGGACAGCTGGGACTCCAACCAGTATTCTAATATGGGATAGTTGCATTGCAGGCAGCAGCTTAACCCTATGAGCCACACGCTGGCCCCTCCAAATAATTTGTTGTATGTAGGGCTAGTGAGGTTAGAGGTGAGCTAAGATAGACTATGAATTGACAATTGTTGATAGTGAGTGTAGTCTGTTACATAAACTGGTGTACTTTTCAGAGTGAAAGGAAGTTCTCCTACGAAGTACGCTGGAACAAGAGTCATAAAAGGGATCTCCTCAGCAAGCAGCAATGCAGCTCAGGCTACTGAAGGATGGGCCCTTGGAGTTCGTTGAGTATGCTCTCGCGTTTTGTAGTTTTTCAAAATTTACCTCATTTACAAAAAGGCTGCTATTTATACTATTTGCTGTTCTATTAAAATTGGAGGTTTTCATGTCAAACCATGACATTAAACATTAGCTTCAAACACAAAATGAAAATGAGACTCTTGTGAAAGAATAAATCTATTAAGTTGATTTATAGTAATGGGACAATAATCTATAGATTTCTTCAACTTGGACACCCAGGAAGCAACACTTAATTGAGTCTACAGTGTTATAAAGCAGATCTGTAGCTTCAATTTATGCAAAGGAGCCTGGTTTTTATTGCAGTGAATCGGGTCCATAGGGATGCTATGGATATGTGGATGCATCCTGAGACAGAACAGGCCTGTTGGGAAGGGAGGGCCAGGGCCAAGAAAGTGGTGGTGGTGGTGGGGGGGGCTGGGGGGGGTGCTCCTACTTGCAGAGCAGATCTTCAGGTGCATGGGTAACCATCTTGGTGTCTCTCCTATCTGAGTCCTGCTGAGATAACCTCTTTAAAGTCAACCAGATTTTGAGAAAGAGGGTTTCCACTCCCACTTCGTAGTTCTCATGATCCAGTCCTTGGGCTTAGGGATGTTTTGTGCTGCTGCCCATGTAAGGCCGTGTGGGTGAAACACTTGGACAAGGCTGCAAGGTGGTGTCTGCCTTAGGATGTCAGTCATTTTGATTTAGCCAGTCAGAGGGTCCAGGTGGCTATGGGTTTGGAGGTCCTTTTTTATTTTATTTTTTTATTTTTTTGACAGGCAGAGTGGACAGTGAGAGAGAGACAGAGAGAAAGGTCTTCCTTTTGCTGTTGGTTCACCCTCCAATGGCCGCCACGGCTATTGCGCTGTGGCCAGCGCACTGTGCTGATCTGAAGCCAGGAGCTTCTCCTGGTCTCCCATGCGGGTGCAGGGCCCAAGGACTTGGGCCATCCTCCACTGCCTTCCCGGGCCACAGCAGAGAGCTGGCCTGGAAGAGGGGCGACCGGAACAGAATCCGGTGCCCCGACCAGGACTAGAACCCAGTGTGCCGGCGTTGCAAGGCGGAGGATTAGCCTATTGAGCCCCGGCGCCGGCCTGGAGGTCCTTTTGTGCCCTATTCAAGAAGGGGCTGAGATGGATCACTGCCTGCACTCAGATGGCAGGCAGCAAGATGACACTTAGGTATTGCGTCATTATGTCAGTTCTTCAAGGCTAGAGTGTAGCCACTGTAGGTCAGACACACGTTCTTTAAAGATGCTTTGTCTTCAGTCTGTGTTGCTGTATTATTTCTTATCGTGTTCCTCCCAACGTCATAGATACAGGAGGCTGCAGTCACACATCTTTTTTTGCATTTAGTATTGTCTTTTCCAGGATGTCATATAAATGACATTACAAATATAAATAGTTTATTCCTTTTGATCACCGAGTAATACAACTTTTAGATATATGTCCCACAATTTGTTTATTCACCCACTAAAGGACATTTGTGTGGTTTCCAGTGTTTGGTGGTCATGAATAAAACCATTGTATATGTTGGTATACAGGTTTTTGTGTAGTTTGGCTAGATGGCTGGGAGTGGGATTGCAGTGTGGTATGGTGTGTGTTGAACTTTATAAGAAACTGCCAAACTGTTTCCTAAAGGACTGTACCATTTGGCATTCCCATTAGCAATGTGTGAGAATTCTAGTTGCTCGTACTTGATATTGCCAAGGTTGATTGGTTTGTTGAGATTTAGCTATCACAAAAGGTGCAGAAAGGTATCTTACTCTGGTTTTCATTTGCATTTCCCTAATGATCAGTGACATTGAGAATCTTTTCGTGTACTGAAATGCCACAGTATCTCTTTTCTGGCTATTTGCTTGTCTTGTAAATGTCAGCACGGCTCTGCCATTCTCGGGCAAACAGGAAGAGTGTGTCTGCAGACTCAAGAGGGGAGCGGAGGCTCATCAGTGTGTGTGTGTGTGTGTGTGTGTGTGGAATCGCCCAAGAAGAGGGTGATTTCAGGAGGATGGAGTCAGGAGCCGGGGGTCTGATCCCTCTCTCCTGCGCAGGCTGCTTCTGGGGTTCTGCTTTCCCGGATTTGGGGGTTCTATGAGGGATGCTTCTTTGGGAGAGGAGGGAGGGAAGGAAGGAATACAAACTGTAATATTGATTTCTTTTCTAAATCTGCTGCAAGTTCTGGTCTTTAGTTCAGTATACATTTATCTCTCTCTCTCTCTCTCTCTCTCTCTCAAATGATTTATTTATTTGAGAGGTAGAGTTACAGACAGAGGGAGAGACAGAGAAAGATCTTCCATCTGCTGGTTCACTCCCCAAATAGAAGCATGGCTGGAGCTGGGCCAATCAGGAGCCAGGAGCTTCTTCTGGGACTCTCATATGGGTACAGGGGCCCACGCACTTAGGCCACCTTCTACTGCTTTCCCAGGCCAAAGCAGAGCTGGATTGGAAGAGGAGGTGCCGGGACTCAAACCGGCATCCATATGGGATGCTGGCACCACAGATGGAGGCTTAGCCCAGTATGCCACAGTGCTGGCCCCAGTATGCCTCTCTTTAAAATACTTAAGTGTGGCCCCGCTAAATAGTCCCGCTGCTAATTTTCACTGGGAGGCAAAGGGAGGGTTAAGTGAAAGATGCTCCGGAAGTTGTGTATTTAAAATTGCTGGAGGTGTGCTGGCAACAGCGGGTCATTGTTCACAGTGGTAGGGAAGCTGGTGTGGCTTCACCGTGTGAGTCAGCCGGTCAACTGACTTTTCCTGAGCACCTGCTCTATGCAGCTACTCTTCCAGAGGCTGGGGATGACTTGGTAAGCCAGGAGTTCACACTCTAGTAAGGAGAGATGGAAGCTAAATGTGCAAACAGAGCTGAGTATTGATGCCCGTTATACAGAAGATGAATCCAGGTGACATGAGGGAGAGTCACAGGAGGAGGCTGCTTTAGCCAGAGTGGCCCTGGGACGCTTCTGTGGGGAGGTGGCATTGAGTGGGTTCACGGAGGGCGAGGTAGTGGTGGCTGGCTGCAGGCATTTGCATTACACTGTTTGAGGTGACATCACTGGCTGAGCATGGAGGTGAGGAGGGTGTGGGGAGATGCAAGCAGAGATGAGAAGGTGGGAAGTGATCCTCTGGAAGAGGGCACACCAGGGAAGAGCAGGTTGCCTGGCGATGTGATGAAACCACATGGAAGGTGTGGTGTGAGTCCAGTCTGCAAGGTTCAGCTGCACAGATGCAGGCCAGGAACAAGGTTTGTAGGGTTTAACCAAGGGTGGGGCTTGGTGAGGTGAGGACAGGGGAGTGGAGAGCATGGTAGGTGAGTGAGAGGTGTTTTACAAGAGAGTAGTTATGCAGGTGGGCTTTTTAATTTAAGCCACATAAGGAGGAGTGTGAAGAGTGCGATAGACAGTGAAGAAGTGAGTAAAGGCCTCAGAGACATAGGGGGCGTGTAAGAGGGGGATACACAGCAAGGTAGGGAGACTGGACGAGGGTGACTTCCAGATGTGGAGGCAGTGAGCTTCTGAGTGATGGCAAGCCCTAGGGTGTGACTTTGGGGGTGGTGGTGGCTGCGCCTGGGGTGAAAGGAGAGAGAGCTGGTTTGGAGGTCATGCAGATGTGAGGCGAGGAGTCGGGCGGATTGCAGTGTGGACGTTGAAGTCGTCAGGAAGAAGTGAGGAGAGGATGGCCGGCCCAGAGTTGAAGTCGTCAGAGGAGGAGGAGAGTCACAGGAGGGGTGACAGAAGTCGGGGTGGGGTCTGGGTGCCTCCTGGGTGACATTTTAAAAAAAAATTTTATTTTCATTTTTTAATTTTGAAAGGCAGCGAGACACAGAGAGGCAGAGACAGAGGTCTGCCATCTGCTGATTCACCCTCTAAATGTCTGCGACGGCTGGGACTGGGCCAGACTGAGCCAAGAGCCGGGGACACAATCCGAGTCCTCCCAAATGAGTGGCAGGGATCCAAGTACTTGAGCCATCACCTGTGCATTAACTGGAAGTTGGAACAGAGCCCTGACATGAACCTAGGCACTGGATGTGGGGTGCAGTTGTTCCAAGCAACGCTTTAACTACTATGCCAAATGCCCACCCCAGTGATGGGGTTTTTGAAGGAGAAGACATCGGCAGAGGTGGCCACATGACACAAGGAGGAGGCTGTGCACCCTGCTGGCGTGTGCAGGATGTGGGAGGGAGCACTATGGGGCAGTGGTGTGCTCAGACGAGAGCCAGGCATGAGCTTCTAGGTTTGTGGATCACAGAAATGGACTTTATGTAGCTGGATTAGAAAGAGCTCAAAGAATTGTGTGATTGTTCAATTTGATTGCTTTCCCAGCAGGAAGAAGGGTAAGCAGGAGGAGTTATTGACTTTGGGCTCTTTTAAAACTCAGTTAAAGGCAATTAGCAGTTTCTGGTGGTGTTTACCAAGGTACTTGTCTCACAAGGGATCTCCTAGCAGATCTCATGGAGTGTAAGAATGTGAGGAAAAACTTCCTGCTTCGAGATGTCCTGTTTTCATGTCATTAATTCCGGCATCACCCCTCAGCTATACATCTCACCGAGAGGACAGAAGACCTCTGTCCTTTCCTATCACCATCTTGCTGTGCGATGTCTCCCTTGTCTAGCCTGGCTGGGCGGATGGTGACATTTAACGTAATGAAGCGCTTACGGAAAAATGAGAATTGATGGAGAAGATGGACTTTCTTGTGGTTCATGCTTCTGTGCATTCAAAAAGGACATCTTTGGAGGAATAAAGCATGGTACAGGAGACAGTGGAACTTTTTAAATGCATGGTCATAAGTCTCAAAAGAGCATTCCGTGCTACCTGGCAGTTTGGAGGCATTTACTTCCCTATTTTCCATGGTGTGGGGTGTGGGGGAAGTGCTGTGGGGTGGCAGTGTGCCCAGGACAGAGCCAGGCTCTCACACGCTGGATGCCTCTGACTTCATTGAGAAACAAACAGTGAACTGGGAGCTCCTCCATCTTCCACTACGGAAGCCACCACCCGTCTGGCTGTTCTGGGTCAGGTGGCCCCTGCTTTGGTGAGGCCGCCCTTCCTTCTCAGCTCTGGGCTCCTTTTCCCCTCCGCCTCTTCAAGAACTTCACCCTGCAGTTGGCTTTTTTCTGCGTCATCAGCTCCTCCCCTCCCAGTCCCCTCTCTCTCTCTCTCTGAGCTGCCATATCACTGGGGGCGCCAGCAACTCCAGCTCCTATCCCGTTCCTTTATGTGTTCAGCAGAACCTCTTGAACCAGTTACCTTTGCTCCCTGTCTCACCTCCTGTTCCCCACTGGCTTCATCACACTGTGGTCCTCTCTATGCCACCCAGGCTGCTCACAAGGTCATTGATGATGACTTCCAAATTGACAAATCTAATGGCCCCTTCTTGGTTCTTGCCTTACTCAAACCATCAGCAGCACTCAACACCACTTCCGGGAACACTCTGTTATGAGGCCTCCTAGTTTCCCTGGCCTCACTGGCTGTTCCTCCTCTTCCTCTGTATAGTTTCCATCTCTTCCACCAGACTCCTAAGCGTGAGAGAGCAGCATGGCTCTGCCCAGGGCCACCTTGTCTTCCTTATACATTCTCTAGGACGGCTTATCCAGGCTTTATGCACAGTTGAACCCAAAGTCTCTATCTCCCCAGAACCCAAGCTCAGTGTTTCTCAAACTTGAATGGGCATATTGATCAGCTGGGGGTCCTGTTAAAATATAGATTCCGATTCCATAGGCTTGAGAGTTGCATGTCCAGCAAGCTTGCAGGTGGTTCTGATTCTGCTGTTGAGTATGAGGTTGTGGACTTGTACACCCAGCTGCTTCCTGACATTTCTACACGGTATCTCAGATCCACCTGACCATTGGGACCCATTCTTCAAACACATTCCTCTCTGCATTTTCCTGACATGAACCTCCCAGGTGCTCAAACCAAAACTCTTGGAGTTATCCTTTCCTTCACTTTCTCATCTAATCCATTAGCCAATTCTGTTGGCTCAATCCTCTTTCTACTTGTGTCCACAGTAATAGCAGTAACTGATATTTATTTAGTACTCCCTTAATGTTAGGCTATAGATATACGTTTATATTTGTTTGTTTTTAAATTCTAACCATCACAACAACCCTATGATATTATTAATCTCATTTTTGGGTGAATGAGAACATATATAATTAGCAAGAAACAATTCTTTGTGGATTGAGTCAACTTTATAATAGTTAACTCTACAGTTTATGTCTTAAAGAACTCAATCCATTCTTGTGGTTTATTTTTCTTCTTTACTGTAAGCATAATAGTCAATAGTGTTATTGATAGAGAATTAGGGACAGTATCTTATTTTAAGGTTTCTGTGTCCTTGCTAGGCATAGGTCACCTTGCCTGTGTTTGTGGGCAAATGTCCAAACAGAGTGTGCTGCAGAACTTAGAGCCTCTTTGGCATCCTCAAACCATTCCTGACAAGGGTTATATGCAATCTCAAGCACTAAAAATATTTATGTCTGATCATTATAATACTGTGATGCAGTTTACTAAGAGTGTCTTTGTGAAAAGCAAGGATTCTTTTCTTTCCCATGACATCAGTGCATTTTCTGTAACCTGTGGAATATTTTGAGAAGATGATATTCAAACTCCAAGATGTGTTCCTTTCCTAAGTTTCTGATGTATTGATTGATTTTGAGACGGCTATACTCTAGCATTCTTACAAAGTATGGTGAGAGGTGGTTGGAGTTCAGGAGAAAGCAACCAACATGATCAAGGAGTTAGAAATTGGTGCATTTGATGAAAAAATCTGAAGGAACTTGGGGTGTTTAGGTGGGGGAGGAGCTGGTTAAGCAGTTACTTTGTTATACTGTTTATTTTAAGAGAAATTTTTGTTCATAAAATAAAGATATCTCTTATAATACGAATTAATTTATCTAGCTTTGTAAGTGTAAGTTTTTCTTAAGAGTGGGAAAGGGAGGGCCCAGCGTTGTGGCTTAGTGGGTTGAGCCACAGCTTGCAGTGCCTCTCAATCCCATAATGGGAAAAGTTTGAGTCCTAGCTGCTATATTTCTGATCCAGCTTCCTGATAATATGCCTGGGAAAGCAGTGGAGGATGGCCCAAGTTCTTGGCCCCAGCTACCTGTGTGGGAGACCAGGATGGATCTCCTGGCTCTTGGCTTTAGTCTGGCCCAGCCTTGGCTGTTATGGCCAGTTGGGAAGTGAAATAGAATATTTGTCTCATCCAGAAGATGGAAGATCTCTCTCTCCTGTCTCTTCCTCTGTCTGTTCTGCCTTTCAAATAAATAGATAAAACAAAAAAAAAAAAAAAAAAAAAAAGAATGGGGAAGGGAGCTATGAATTTAGTTCTAGCAATTTATCCTATAGTCTTCTTAAGAATCAGTCCAGTAGGCTGAGGCAAACATAACATCAAACATGATATTGCAGTTCTAAGAGCTGTCCTGGGAATGAGATTCTTATGTACAGACAGTCTCCAACTTAGGATAATTCAGCTTAGGAGTTTTTGACCTTATGGTGGTACAGAAGTGATTTACATTTGATAGAAACTCTACTTGGAATCTTGAGTTTGATTTAGGATCTTCTCCCTGGCTAGCAATGTGTGGTGGGATCCTTTCTTGAGATCCTGGGCAGTGGTAGCAGCTACAGCTTCTGCTCAGCCTGGCCATGCCGCTGAGCACTGTTGGTTAGGTGTATCACATTGGTTTGGACTTAGGATTTTTCAGTTTAATATGGCTGATTAGGACCCAATCCCATTGTAAGCTGAGGTGTACTTGTATCATTGAACTCCACAAAACTCAACAGGAGCCCTAAGCAGGAGTCGGGGCCTGCTGTCTGATTTTTCATCCCAACCAGGCCTGCATGTCCCTATGTGTCTGAGTACCATGTGTCAGATGTCACCCATGTGAAGCATGCCCACTGGAATTTCAGAATGTCAGAGCAGAAGGCACCGTGGAGCTCTTCCAGTTAAACCCTTTAATTAATGGAGATAGACAAATGAAGCTGAGAAAAGAGGTGGCACTGATCCAAGGCAAGAAATCACTAATGGCAAATCCAGGGTTTCTGAAAAGCTGTTCTCAGGGGTGTTTCTACTTAAAAGTCATCTTCTCCCTTTTCTGATGTCAGACTTTTCAAGATGCTGTTTGATTTCAAGGGAAAGTGACAGGAGGAATAGAAATTCTGTGGAGGAATTTAAAATATGGTGGAAGGGCTGGAGGCAGGAACCTGTCTTGCTAACCAGGTTTCAATGTTGATCTCTAATGGTCATTCCTGGACCCAGGGTTGGGGGTTGGGGGAGAATGGAATAATTTTAGACTTGGTGACAATGTCATTTAGGGTTTTGATTCCTAGGGCTGCCTTACCAAAGTATGGCAAAATGGATGTCTTAAGACAACAGAAGTCACTTCTCTCCTGGTTCTGAAGACCAGAGCTCTACAACCATGGGGTCAGCAGGGCCATGCTCGCTGTGAAGGCTCTAGGGAAAAGTCCTCCCTGTCACTGCCTGCCTTTGGTCACTGCCAGCGGTTCTTGACATTCTTTGGCTTTGCTGCCACAGCCCCTTGTCATCACACGTCCTCCATGTATATCTCCCCCTCTTCATAAGGATGCTGTGTAGTCCACTGTAATCTTGACTTGATATTATGTCTGCAGAGAGGCTGTTTCCAAATAGGCATGCATTTGCAGGTTTCAGGTGGACTTGAATTTCTGGAGACAGTGTTCAACTCAAAGTTATGATGGTTTTATGTTTCTTTTTTTTCTCCAAGAATTTATGTTTGTATGTCCTAGAAAGGCATGTTGTTTTTATCAGGGGAAGGGAAAGGGAAGGAGAGAGAATGAGCGAGCCAGGGAAGAAGGGAAAGGAGGAGAGAGCGAGTCTGGAGCCTGCTTCTGAGAGTGGATTTGGTGGGACACCATCCCCAAGGGAAGGAACATGAACTGGAAGCTGTCACGGTCCCATAGATTTGGGAGACCCTCTTCTCTGCCTTCCTCAATGCACCACCAGGCGTCCAGGGCCTAGAAGTCCTGAAACGAGGAGCTGAGTTTACCCTGGTAGTCCCAAACCTTACAGGACACGGAAATCTTGTGTCCGTGTAACACTCCATGTTGGCAAAGAATGGCCCCCAGCTGCATGAAATAGAAACTCAGTCACAATGGCTGAGCCCAACAGGGCTTTATTCCCCTCCCCTACCAAGTCCAGAGGTTGGCCACCCCGGGCTGGTGCAGCCCCTCAAGATGGCACTAGCGTCCCAGGAAACTTCTGTCTCTCTGCTCTGCCGTGCTTAGCCCGCGGTGTTTCTTTCTCTCAAAGATTTGTAGATCAGCCTCCTTACCACCTTCCAGACAGGGAGGAGGACGAGTATTCCCATTAGGAAATTAGACTTTGTCAGCCATTCCCAGCGGACTTCTGTGTGCACACGATTGACCGGGACTGAATCGAATGGCGGCTTCTGGCTTCAGGGAAGGCTGGGCAAAGCCGAGTGTCTGTTAGGGAGGACGATGGGGAGATGAGCATTGCCTCAGCAGCTAGCAGTCATTGCCACACATAGAATTTCCCGTGCTTTAGTGACAGGAGGTTGCCCCTGCTAAGCCTTTGTCCCAGCTGATCTTCACCAGATAGTACTTCCTCTGGAATTGTAGGTTTTTCACATTAACCTCCCAGTGTTTTTGTTTTTTAAAGAGTAGTGGTGTTCTATTATTATTATTATTATTATTATTTTTAGATTTATTTGAATGGCAGAGTTTCAGAAGAGGAGAGTCAGAAAGACACAGAGAGAGACACAGAGAGAGAGAGAGAGAATCTTCCATGTGCTGGTCTACTCTCCAGATGGCTGCAGTGGCCAGCCTCGGGCCAGGCTGAAGCTTCTTCCGGGTCTCCCACATTGGTGCAGGGTCCCTAGCGCTTAGGCCATCCTCTGCTGCTTTCCCAGGTGCATTAGCAGGGGCCGGATTGGAAGTGGAGCCGCCAGGTCTTGAACTGGTGCCCATATGGGATGCTGGCATTGCAGGTGGAGGCTTGACCTACTGTGCCACAAGGCTGGCCCCTAGCCTCCCAGTTTAACCCTGCTGTGTTAGTTCAGTACGACACCAGCAGCATAGGACTGCCCATACACATAGGGCTTCATGCTTCAGCCAGAGCCTTCCCTGCTGTTTGATGGCTTGATATGTCTTTGCACTCCTGTGCTAATTTCACTTTCTCTAATGGAATTTGGAATGTACTTCTCTATAGCCCCAAATCCCTTTCCATACAGCTGCCATGTTTAATGCAATATACTCGGAGTGCATTATAAAGGCAGTAGCATGTCTTTTGGCCGGGATTTAAAGCAGTGAAAAGACAGAGCCTTTACCTTCTCTGAGACGGCAGACGCTGCAGGTGGCTCAGCTGACTGTCAGTGGCGGGATCCCCTGTGATCACCTCTGTGGCCACACAGTCTAATCGCCAGGGAGCCCAAGTGCAGGCCTTCATCCCTAGATGCGAAGTGCTCTGTTTGGATCCAGGTAAAATAGCCCTGCAAGAAGGAGCCTAGTGGTAGGAGAAGGAGCCGTGAGGATCTCCTTTCCCTTTTGGTTCTCCTTGTTTTTGGCTTGTGCGAGGTCAGGGGAGGAGCTGGGTACTGCGGTGTAACTTAGCTGACACCGGTGCAGGCTTATGTCAAAAATAATCACACAGAGACATAGAACAGATGCCGCAAAAAGGATTCCTTTGATCAGTCTTTGAATAGGTGACATTTCTTCTCTGAGCTCTGGGGACTTGTGGTGAGAGGGTGGGGCAGGAGTGATAAGACAGCCGTGCTTCGAAGCAGGAACCTCTCCACAAGTGTGGGCACGATGTCCGGGGAGAACACTGGCCATCACGCTGTTTGCCATGCTTTCCTGTGACTATGAGCTCTCTCCTCAGTTCTGGGGGGGAGGTGACCAGTGACAAAGCTCCTGTCTTCTCATCAGCAATACTGTCAAGATTTTCTAAAAGGCATTAAGATTTTATGCTGCTATAAATTTCCAAGAAAGTGCAGGTTGCAGGCCTCACACCCAAGGGCAGCAGTGGAAAGGAGCAAATGCCCTTGTTCCATTTTGATAGTTGACCTACAAAAAAATTGATTTCAAATGGTAATTCCACCAAATACAAAGGGAACAGTGTGGTTATCACTGAGTAATGTTTCAGAAGGGTCAGTCTGAAATTCTAAGTGGTTTTGAAGCCACTGACCCATAAAGAGATACAGTCTCTGGAATGATGTATGTAGATGATATAAAGAGATGGGTGATGGGACAGAAGACAGGATGTGTTTCTCTTGCCTGAATGCCAGTGCTGTGGCATGATGGGAACGCATGAGGCATCGTGAGCATGGCGGGAGAGCACATGGCATTGTGGGGGAGCTCATGATGTGCTGGGAGAGCTCGTGGCATGATGGGAGAGCACTCACCACACAGTTCTGGATTGTAATCTTGAAGTTCAGTGTCCTGATTTGAATCCGTTATTGGACTGTTAGCTCCAGGAGTTCAGGGGCCACTTCTGACCTTCAAAAACTGTGAGAGGAGTAAAGACATCAGGAGAGCAATGATGCCCCTGTAGATCCGTCCAAAAACCTTTGTATCAACAAAATCATTTGGCACAGACACTAATGAGGCAGCTCCAGGCTGTGGGTCAGTGATGGGAAGCCAACACAGGGGTTCCTGGTGTCTCGCCAGGGAATACGGATGAGACCTGGAACTCTGGGGAGGTATGGAAGCCTCAGAGGCTGGGCTTGAGGGGTGTGCATATCCTGGGGTTCCATAGTGAAAAAAACTACCAAATCAAGACTTGACTCCAGGTGTTTTGCCTGCTAGGCCAGTGTTTTCCCAACCTGCCCTATCTGGGAGGTGGCGGAGTCAGGCTGCCTGAGTTACAATCCCGACCTTGGACATGTCTCCTCACCTTCTCACCTCATTTCTTCGTTAAGGTTTACTGCAAGGACTGAAGGGGTTAATGCATGGAGATGGTGCTTGGTCCTATGAACTGTTTCCTTATTGCTGGAAGCTGCAAGCTCTATTACTATTGATGCTTTTAGTATCTGCCGCTTCTTTACAGCTCCAGAAATGAAAATGAAGGAGTGGTGTGCTAATGCATTGTAACCGAAGGGAACCATCCGAGAGAGACTTACCATGATAAATAATCCTGCTACCCGTTGATGGATACCCCAGGGGCTCAGAGGAGCTGCCTACTCATTCTATTCCAAAGACCAGAGGAAACTTCACTAAGGGGTTGACATTTGAGCTGGGCCTTACAAAGCAAGTTGGAATACTGCTTGGTTCAGTTCCTTCTCGGAAGAATCCTTTTGAAGCCCAGAAGCTCTTTTACTTATGGGGTGCTCTTTTAGAAGTCGTCATCACAACTGCAGCCTCACCAACTCATTATTATTTGACTTCTGAGAAGGAAATATCTATTATTTATAACTCTTCTCCATAATTTACATAACCTGCAGGTTTAAAAATAGGTGAGTTTCATGGCAAATTTAGGTAAAAATTGTGCTTATTTTTGGCAATAAGCTACATTGAGAGATATTTATGTAATGTATCCGGTTAATCCATTTCTCTATTGGCCATGGAGATTGGATCAATTTATCTCCTCTCTGCAGGGTCTTTTGTTGTCCTTGGATGCCCACCTCCCCTGTATCCCTGAGCATATGCCACTGATGAATCACAAAAGTGGTGGCAGTCCTTGGAATAATTGGACGTTATGTAAAAAGCTCTTGCTGTGCATTCTCAAGAAAGAAGGGCAGGCAATCTACCAGTTAGCTAGGACAGCTGCTCTCCTGGGACTTGGGGCGAGGTTGTCGTCTGGCTTTGGATGAGGGTCTGCCCCTCACTCTTCCCCCAGTGGCATTTTCCTGCTTTGTGCTGGGATATTATAGAAACTGTGCCAACCTCAGGGCTGTGGCTTGTGCCTCAGCAGGAGGCCAGCGCCTTTGCAGCCAAGCTCTGCTTCCCCACTGTGAAGGTCTCTTCCACCTGCTCTGTCTCTGTTTCCGTGCTCTGTGGCACTGTCTGGAAAGGAGTGGGAATGGATAGAAAGATACGGGCCCATGTTGGGGTGCAGAGGGTTAAGCAGCTGCCTGTGTTGCTGGCATCCCATAAGAGCATGGGTTCGAGTCCCGGCTGCTCACCTTCCTGTTGTCCCCATGTGGACATCTGCTGCTGCCTCTAACTGGTCTCCCCATGCGCATTTGTGCCTCACCCCTGCTCGGTTTTCCTGCTGCAGCCAGTGTGGTTTCAGTACGCCAACGGGACCTTGCTGTCCTCCTGTGTGAAGCCCGTGAGTGCTTCCTATGGGCAGGGAAAAGGTAGAAGTCCTCTGTGCTCGAATCTCATAGCACTCGCCCCATTGCCTGCTCAGCTCTGGCTGCACTGGGCTTCTCCTTCAGCTCACCATGGCTTCCCCGCCTCAGGGCCTTTGCTGTTCTGCCTGAAATGCCCTGAACTGCCTCAGCTAGCTCCCTCTTGTTATTTGTCTCAAACTGTGTTCTACTCCCATCTATGTATAGGATATGAGTATGCGTATATGCACACACACATACACACATGTGCACACACATGCACACGTTTCCACACATAATCTTTTTCTGAGTAAAGTGCAGATGTAATGCCCATTTACTCCTAAAGACTTCAGTGTGTGTTTCTTTTTTTATTATTTTATTTTATTTTATTTTTTTATTTTTGACAGGCAGAGTGGACAGTGAGAGAGAGACAGAGAGAAAGGTCTTCCTTTTGCCGTTGGTTCACCCTCCAATGGCCGCCGCGGTAGGCGCGCTGCGGCCGGCGCACCGCGCTGTTCCGATGGCAGGAGCCAGGTGCTTCTCCTGGTCTCCCATGGGGTGCAGGGCCCAAGCACTTGGGCCATCCTCCACTGCACTCCCTGGCCACAGCAGAGAGCTGGCCTGGAAGAGGGGCAACCGGGACAGGATCGGTGCCCCGACTGGGACTAGAACCCGGTGTGCCGGTGCCGCAAGGCAGAGGATTAGCCTGTTGAGCCACGGCGCCGGCCTTCAGTGTGTGTTTCTTAACAAAGACTTAACTTATATACCCAAATATAATTTTTGATCTCTGTAAACTAGACAGTTAACATTGATAAACCAGGTAATTAGAATGAATATAATCTTGTTGTCCACGCCGTATTTAAATTGTGCCAATTCCACTAGTATTCTGTAATAAGAAAATCAAGCAGTGAAAAATATTTATTTCAGAGGCACAGTGAGAGAGAACGAGTAGGCACAAGATAGAGAGAACGAGAGCATCAGCCTACTAGCTCCCACTTGTTGATTCGTTTACTCCCCAAATGCCCGAGTCTGGGCTGAGGCTGAGGTCAGGAGCTATGAACTCAGTCTTTCATGTGGGTGGCAGGAACTCAAAGCCTTGAAGTATCACCACTACCTCCCAGGGTGTGCGTTAGCAGGAAGCTGGAGTCAGGAGCTGGAACTGGGCAGTGAACTGTGCACTCTGATGTGGATACCCTAACCACCACCTTAATCATAGACCAGATGCCCACCCCAGAATGAACCAATTTTTTTTCTGATCTGGATTTGATCCTGGGTCATGCCTGTCTGGGCTATTTCAGCCTAGAACAGTTTCTCTTTCTTCTTTTCTTGATGCTTTTTTTTTTTTTTTTTGGACAGGCAGAGGGGACAGTGAGAGAGAAACAGAGAGAAAGGTCTTCCTTTGCCGTTGGTTCACCCTCCAATGGCCGCCGCGGCCGGCGTGCTGTGGCCGGCGCACCACGCTGATCCGATGGCAGGAGCCAGGTGCTTCTCCTGGTCTCCCATGGGGTGCAGGGCCCAAGGACTTGGGCCATCCTCCACTGCACTCCCTGGCCACAGCAGAGAGCTGGCCTGGAAGAGGTGCAACCGGGACAGGATCGGTGCCCCGACCGGGACTAGAACCCGGTGTGCCGGCGCCGCAAGGCGGAGGACTAGCCTAATGAGGCGTGGCGCTGGCCTTTGATGCTTTTTAAAGGGTCCAGTCCTTCACTTTGGGTTTGTTTGGTAGCCTGTCCCGGTCAGGTTCAGCTCATGCTGGTTTGGCAGGAGTACCAGAGAAGGCACGCATTGGCCTTATTTGGTTAAGGTGGCGTTTGCCAGGCTGCTCTACTGGAAAGGTCCTGTTTCTCTCTTCTGTTTGGAGAGGCTTTGAGAGGTGGAATCATTGTTTGTCGTCATACTTTTGCCTGATAGCTTTTGCATCCAGTGGTGTTTCTTGCTTGGAACACTTACTACCACTGTGGTCACCGTGAGAATGAGTGTGCTGTTCTCCTTGTAGAGCTCTTATCACTTTGCGTTTTAGTATCCATCAAGCATGTAAACTCTGGAAATAGGCTCCTTATCTATCTGTGTCTCCCCTGGTACATGAAACAGTACCTGGCAGAAGGCTGCCACTAAATACTTGATTGATGGGTGAGTTTGCTCAAATGGCTGAGTAGATGAACATGACTTAGCATGGTTTGTGTCACCTCCTTTGTGTCACCTCCTTTGACCTCTGCAGTCGCCTTGGCTCTGTCCTGGCCGCGTTAGCCTTCCTTTGACTGAATGGCTGCTTGCCATCTCTGATCACCACAGGGCCTTTGTACATGCTAGTGTCCTGGCCTGGGCGCCCTTTATTTCCTGTTTCATCCTGACTCTTCTTCCCTATTTTGTCACCTCAGATGCTCCTTCCCCTGGAAAGGTGTCTGACCTCCTTTCCCATGAGGCAAGTTCCCTAGCTGCAGGTGTTCTAGTCACTGTGTGTGTCTCCTTCCCAGCACCTGTCACGGCACAAGTACAGTTACTTCTGTGATAAATAGTCAATGGCTCCTGCCCAAACCAAACAAACTCCTCTGTTCACTGGGGTGTTGCCTGGTTTTGTTCACTACCCAACATTCTTTAAAAAAAAAAAACTTTTTAAAAAAATATTTATTTGTTTGAGAAGTAGAGTTAAAGACAGAGGGAGAGACAATGGTTCACTCCCCAGATGGCTGCTTCGGCCAGAGCTGAACCCATCCAAAGGTAGGAGCTTCTTTGGGTCTCCCACATGGGTGCAGGGGCCCAAGCACTTGGGCCATCTCCTTCTGCTTTCCCAGGCCATAGCAGAGAGCTGGAGTGGAAGAGGAGCAGCTGGGACACGAACCAGTGCTCATATGGGATGCCGGCGCCGCAGAGTGAGGCTTAGCCCATTACACCACAGTGCTGGCCCCCAACCACCTGACTTCTACATAGCATTTGCTGAATTTTTCTTTCCTGCAGCTAAATAACTGACAGCTGATAATAGAATTAATTTCTTTTCTGCAGTTTTTCACTTTGGATGGAGTTGATTGAATGAGTTCCTTAGCTAATTAAATCTTCACTGTTTGGTTAAGAATTCTCAGTGTGCTTTTAATACTATGAAACATTCTACAAGGCTATTAAAATTTTCTTTAGCCTTCTGTCAGATATTTACCAAGGGTCTTAACATAATCGAGCATGTTTGGTTTAGAATGCTCCGTCTGAGTGTGTTCATTGTTGAAGCTGAATGAGCTTGGAAGCAGGTAACGTTGTGACCCCAAATTACCAAATTAAGCTAATTGGGTTTTTTCAAGATATGCAGGCTAGAGCACCTTGGTAATAAGTTTGCTATCAAAAACACAAACTCAGAATAATTTTTGTCTCATTTAAACACATATGCTGACCCCTTGTCTGGGAACAGCCAATAAACTTTATAATGAAAGAGGAACATTCTGGAAACCATTGCCCAAGGTCTAACGGGGACTCATCATGAGAAGAAGATCATTTTAAGACAGTGTTTTAATTTGCTTGGTGAATTAGGACTTTGGTTTGAGAGGCAGTGCCCCTCCCAACCACCTGCCTCTCTTTGCCATGAGCGGTAAATACCAGGCATCCACAGCTTCTGCAAAGCCTTGACTCTTAGATCTTATTTAGAAATAAACCTGGCCCGTCTTTCAGAATGTTGCAAATTTACTGAGAAGAAACTAACATTTTCTTCTTGTACCAATGCTAAGGATATCTTTTTTTTTTTTTTTAAGGATTTATTTATTTGAAAGGCAGAGTGAACACAGAGATACAAAGAGATCTTCCACCTGCTGGTTCATTTGCCAAGTGACCTCAATGGCTAGGGCTTGGCCAGGCCTAAGCCAGGATCCAGGAACTTCATCTAGGTCTCCCACCCAAGCACTTAGGCCATCTTCTCTGCTTTCCTAGCCACAGGAGCAGGGAGCGGGATTGGAAGTGGAGTAGGTGGGACTCAAACTAGCGTTCATATAGGATGCCGGTATTGCTTAACCCCCTGCAACCACAGTTCCAGCCCTCAGTGCTAAGCATTTGGAAGCAGGCATTCTCCCTCGTATATTACCTGGCTGATGGTAATGTATACAAGAGCAGCATAGGGAGGACAGCAAGATCCCACCTCCTCCTCAGGGAAGTGGCGAGTATTTCCAGTAGAACGTATGTGCTGCCTCTCACATTTATTTCATGGTAACCCAGCTCCTAGAGAAATGCAGTAAAAATATGACCAACTTGTATTTTGCGCAGGTCCTGTTATGTGTCATGTTTTAAGGCCTATTATAAATTTCTTTTTTAAAACAATTTTGTTTGCAAGCACACATGAGAGAGAGAGTGTGTATATTTTCCCACTTGCTGGTTCACTCCCCAAATGTTCTCAATGACTGGAGCTGGACTGGGGCGAAAACTTGGAGCTGGGAACTCAATTCAGGTCTCCCACGTGGGTGGCAAGGACCCAAGTACTTGAACCATCACTGCTTCCTCCAAGGATCCACATTAGCAGGGGGCTGGAGTCAGGAGCTAGAGCCAGGGATCCAACTCAGGTACTCTGATATGAGATGTGGGCGTCTACACTGGATGCCTGCCCTGGGCTTCTCATCTAACCCCTGGGTAACAAAATCCATGGGATGGGATTTCATATACTTTTCTCAGAGATCATGAGTTTTGCTCTCTCAAGCATGCATTGTCAAATACTTTTAGGTAACCTTTTAAAAATAATAATGGGGACTGGTGCCATGGTGCAGTAAGTTAATCCTCTGCCTGAGGTGCTGGCATCCCATATGGGTGCTTGTTCTAGTCCTTGCTGCTCCTCTTCCAATCTAGCTCTCTTCTGTGGCCTGGGAAAGCAGTAGAAAATGGCCCAAGTCCTTGTGCTCCTGCACCCGCATGCGAGACCAGGAAGAGGCACCTGGCTCCTGGCTTCAGATCAGCGAAGCTCCAGCTGTTGTGGCCATTTGGGGGTGAACAAACGGAAGGAAGACTTTCTCTCTGTCTCTCCCTCTCACTGTCTATAACTCTACCTCTCAAATAAATAAATAACATCTTAAAAAGAAAAATAACGGGCTGTCGGCTGTGTTCTGAGTGTAGCCAGGGACCTCATTTTTGGCTCTTGGAGGGTTGTTTGAACAATGTTCTGCGTCAGGGAATGCAGAACTATATTGCCCGATGTCCAGAGAATATCAAAGACCTTAGTGGATTGCATTACCCTAAAAGCTGGGCCCCGAGGATGGGTAATGGCCACTGTGTTTTCTCCTCTTTGAGTTTTTGTGGCATTCTGCTTATTTCATTCACTATTGTTTTGTAGCCAGCAAGAATTGAAGAATTGATAGATACGTCTGACTTGACTTAATGTTTGACCTTGAACTCTATTGCTTTGATCACAGGCATTATTGTGTTTTCTTTTTCTAAAAAAAAATATTTCTTTATTTGACAGGCAGGGAAAGAGAGAGAGAGAGAGAGAAGGAGAGAGAGACCCAGAGATCTTCCTTCTGCTCATCCACTCCCTAAATGCTCACAATAGCTGAAGCTGGGCCAAGCTCAGACCATTAGCCGGGATCTTAGTCTGAGTTTTACATGTGGGTGGCAGGGATGCTATACCTGAGCTGCCTCCCAGGGTGCACATTAGCAGGGAGCTGGAATTGGAAGCAGAGCTGGGACTTGAACCCAAGCGCTCTAAACTGAGATGCACACATTCAAGTAGTGGTTTAATCACTGCACCAAACACATGCCCCCCCCCCATATTTTCTTTTAAAATTCCCTCATCAACCAACAGTCAATTTCTCTTTCTAAGGATAACTATGTCACTTCACATGAAAGAAATGATATGTACAAATATCAATATTTAAAGTTAATTGAGAGGAAGACCCAGAACTTAGTCCTACCATGCCCAGAACTGGCTCCCAGGAGATGTAGCTGAGCTGTTTACCTTCCTGGAGCCCAGTCCATGTGTTCTCGGCTGAGGGCTTTGGTGATACATTTTCATGTGAGCAGACAGGAACAGCTTTACTCTCCAAAAAATAACCAGCTCAGAAATAGAACATCCACAACCAAGGGTGTGTTTTAGGCAGTTCTTAAATCTGCAAAGGGAGGCAGGGACGTTTTATTCTGAAGTCCAGGAAAATTTAGCACAAGATATGGGTAGTCTCAGATTTAATTAGGAATATGAAAGGTGTGGCTTTAAAAGAGATTGCATCAAATGTTTGTGTAAACCCCTGATTCACCTCTTGGGAATCATCAGTGTTCTTGGAACACAGTTTGAAAATTTCCAGTCCAAAGCAGTAGAAGGTAGCCCAAAATGCTTGGGTCCCTGCACCCACATGGGAGACCCAGAGGAGGCTCCTGGCTCCTGGCTTCAGATTGACGCAGCTCCGGCCGTTGTGGCCAATTGGGGAGTGAATCATTGGATGGAAGACCTCTCTCTCTCTCTCTCTCTCTCTCTCTCTCTCTCTGCCTCTCCTCTCTCTGTGTAACTCTGACTTTCAAATAAATAAATGAATCTTAAAAAAGAAAACTTTCAGTCCAACATCCCTTGTTTCCTTGCTGATTAGAAAGATGGTAGAATTGGTTAATGGGTTTGCCTGGGAATCCAAGCTTGGGTGGTGTGTGTGGGAGGAGCTGGAATCATTTTGATCCCAACTTCCTGTCTCCAGATTGGATGGAACTGGTCTGAAGGATGAGGGAGGTGAGGGGCAGAGGGGGAGAGAAAGAAGAAAGAGGAGGGAGAGGGAGAGACACAGAGTGACTGCTTAGAGCTGCAAGTGAGGGCCTAGATCCTGCCCACTCACAGCAGGTTAGTGCACACATTTTAGGGGCAGGTTGGTGTCAGGGTGGCCTGGGGCTCCCTCCTACTTCTCCAAGGACTAGCGACACTTGTAAGCCAGTGCTAGTATAAGGAGACCATGCTGACAAGAGACAGTGTGATGCTTGATGAGCCTGTTGTAGAAATGCTGCTTTTCTCCCCCTCCTCACCACCTGCAAAGCCAGACCTGAGTTCTCTCAGTTTAGAATTGTGCTCCCTGTTGAATTGTGCTCCCACAGTCTCAGTGGCTGAACACAACAGAGGCATAGCTCTTGCTCCTGCTGCACGGCCACCAAGTCGGGCACTGATGGATCCTGTCCCCTCACTGAGGAGTCCTGTGCCCTTTCTGACACTGAGCTGATGGCGAGGTGGCCATCTGGAAGCTGCAGGCAGCTGCAGCGGGAGGGAGGGCTCTGCGATGCCTCTTCCCAGAAAGACTCATGCTCAGATTTCACTGACCACAAAAAGCCCAGTGGCAGTGCCTGACTGGAAGAGGGTGAGGAAACACCACCATCTCCTCCCAGAGAGTGGAGAGGAAGCAGATCCCAGCGAACAAAAGCGTCCGGCACACTCGCGAGCTCGCCTCCCCGGGGAGCTGCCCTCGGTGTCAATCCATTTGCCCTCACTAAACACTGTCCTCTCTCCCTAAGTGTCCCAAAGCTCCACTCACACAAGGCTGGGCTTCATGTCAGACTTTTAATCACAGGCGTGGGCTTAGCAGGAAGGAGTGATAGTACAGGAGTGATAGTACAGCTTTAACCCATGTCCACAGGGATGGTTCTCAGGATCGGCTGACCACTCTCGGTCACCAGGCATTCCTCACGGGCTGCTCTGTGCTGGAGGTCTCTGTGCTGTGCTGTGCTCTCATCCTGGTGCTCCCGCGTGTCCTCACAACCCCCGTCTCTTCCCACGTGCTGTTGCTGCACCCCTTCTGGTTCTCTCGTTGTTTCTTCTGCAGGGCAGTTTTCCTCTGTTTCGCAGTTCCCTTCCACATCAAAGCTGGGGACAATTGGCAAGGGAAGGCAGCTGGTGTCTGCATGTCTGGTGTCCGTTTCTGCATTCGTGCCTGTCCGATTCTCCTTCCTCCTCATGTACTTGTTCGTTATGTGCTGGGACAAAAGTCATTGCCATGTACCTGATGGTTCTCTGCCCTTGTGCGCCCCTGAATGCTGAAGTCTGTGGGCTTTTCCCCTTGTCCTGTTATACCCTTCTGAGGGGGAAGAGGCATGGCTGCCTTGTCTGGCAGGTGCAACGGGGAGTGGGAGAAGAGAGACTTGGAAGCTTAGTGGTGGGCATGGTTGGGGTTAAGGAAGGGTAAATTGAATGAGCTGTTAAATTTGCATGAGAACAGTGAGGTTGTCAGGAAAGCCTGAGAGGAAGGGAAATAAGAACAGGGCAGAGGAGCTGGGGCTGGGGAGGCTGAGCATGTGGGCAGCTGTGTAAGTGAATGCTGTGAGCCAGAGAGAGAGGGGGTTTAAGGAGCCCTGCTGGGGACTCTCCGGTTCTTCCTGGTGTTTGAGAAATTCTAGCAAAGATTTGAGATGTTTTAGAATCGGGGGTGGCATGAATTGCATCTCCAAACTGTGAATTCCCCTGGGCTGAGCTAGGTGTGTCATTTTCTCTGCCCTTTGTCATCACACAGCTCTCGGCCCCTGAGCAGTGCGCACACGGACATGTGTGTGTGCGTGCGCGTGTGCAGGGTCAATTCAGAAAGCGCTTGCAGGATCTCCCTCATTTCTCTGTTCAACACGATCCTCACCATCGTTGTTAGTAATAATGAAGCCATCACAATCACGGGAGCGGTTGGATGAAGTACTGGTAGGAATAAAAACCCAACTGATAGTGTGAAAATTCTGGAGGTGGAAGTCTCAAAATGCTTCCTCCTCACCATGTCAGGACTCTTGAACACCGTCAGCGATTGCACGGGGTATGTTGTCAGAATTCATTCACTCGTGAGAACCCAGCAAGCCCTCCCCAGCCCCGAGCACAGGCAGCTGCTCTTGCAGGGTGGCGGGGGTAGAGGTGAGTCAGAACTGGGCCCCTCAGGTCTTGGTTTCCAAGGACAGATCAGGGCAGGGGTGTAACCCAGTGGTTAAGAAGCAGGTAAAGATTCTCTTATCCCACGTTGAGGTACTTGGGTCCAGGTCTCAGCTCTGGCTCCTCATTCCAGCCGCTTGCTAATGCAAACCCTTGGAGGCCATGGTGATGGCCCAAGAATTTGAGTCCCTGCTGCTCACGTGGGAGACCTGGGCTGAGTTCCTGGCTCCTGGCTTTGACCTGGCCCAGTCTAGGCCACTATGGTCATTTGTAGAATGAACCAGCAGATGGAGGCCCCCTCCCCCCCCCGCCATCTGTGTCTCCAACTTTTTATAAGAAAGAAGAAAGAAAAGAGGACAGCTAAAACACCCATTGAGATAGGTATCATGCAAGGTGTAGGCACTAAATTCTGAGAGTGGTACAGACACACTGGCTCTTGGAGCTCAGGGGGTCAGGCCCATCCTCGACAAGTGTCATCCCCGAGCCTTCTTTAATGTTCCCACCCTTGGTTTCCACTGAGCATTGCCCGAGGATGCTGTCACCCCCTGCCCTCTCCAGCCAGCAGTGGCTCACTCCTTTCTCTCCCTGTTTCCTTTCCCCTTCCTTGGTGGAAATGACATTGGGGTCCTCTCGCCCCCTCTCTCCAGACCCTTGTACACTCCTGATTCTGTACTGCGCTCCCATCCCCAGGGAGGTTTCCCCAGGCTCTTTACTCCAAAGGCTTTCCCCAGGCTGCCTTCCCTGCGCCAGGTCTGAGCGGCAGGTCTGGCCCCTTGGTGGACAGCCAGTGTGCTCAGTTGCCTTTGGAGAAATGCGGGAGTGGATGCTGTGGGGGGAGAGAGTGCTGGCCGGCACTGGTGCTCTGTCCTGCTGCCCTCAGCCGTTCCTGGTAACATGGGTCACTGGCTTGTCCCGACACTTGCCAATCACCCTTTCACTTTCTGTGTAGATGAACTCAATCTTCCCCCATGCCCTGCGCTCCCTCATGCCTACTGGCTGGCTTGGACATTGATGGAGCCCCGCTGCAGTGATATGTGATGGATTTTGCTAGAGAAGGGATCTTCAGCATCCCGGGGGAGGGGGGCCAGGAGGCCCCATTGGGAGAAGCAGGCAGAAGGCACTGCCAAGGCCCGCCCCGGCTTTCTAACTCTAGAGCTAAGAACAGACTGGTTTCCTTGACGACAGAGATGCAGTCTGCTCCCCCGCTGCTGGGGGTGGGCTTTGTGTGTCTGTGGAGAGCTCTGGGACTTGGGGACAAGAATGGCAATCCTTTCTTTATCAGTGCAGCAAGCGTTTCTGAAACCGCGCCAGCTCTTACTGTATTATTGACAACATGAAAACCTTCCCAGGAGGCATCGGTTATGGCATCTGCAGATTGGGAGTCCAGACACAGAGCCCTGCTCTCCTTGCCACTGCACTGCCCCTGGTCCCTGCTTCGTTTTACCAGACGCACAACACCTTTCTGATGACGTGTTTTAAAATGTCAAACACGTACCCACCCCTGCTGGTCTCAGAGGCTAACTCAAAAGCACTTCTTCCTCCCTCAGTGAGCAGTGAGTTGTGTGGCTGGGCTACTGCGAGGGAATTAAAACCAGCACTTGACAAGCTGATGTTGGCTCAGACCTGCACTTGTCAGATGGCACCCTCAGAAGAGCCTTTCCCATCCAAATCCTCATTCTTGATGCAAACCAGAAGATTCCAGCTAAAAGCCAGTCCATTTGCTTTACCCACCAGGCCTGATTGCAAGACGGCATATCCTGGCAGTGGCTCGGTGTTTTATTCATGCACTGCCCTCCCTTTCGATGCATTATTAAAGTCCCCTTAAAAAGCAGCCCGGGCACCACTGGGGAGAAGGGGAGCCAGCGGAGATTTCACGTCTCCCTGCAAGCAGCAGCATCTGCTGCCAGGAAGAACTCGGCGGGGAAAGGTGCTGCAGGGTCCTTGCCTGTGGCGAACTCGGTGGAGATGACCCTTGGACCTGAGCTGATGAAAGCAGCTCGTTTGTTCAAATGCGTCTTACTTTTCATGTCAATGTCAGCGCACAGAATTCTTTAATGCTAAGCGATATAGATGGGAAACTGTGAGTGGGCTGTATGTGGCAAGAGCGACTTTGATGAGCTGGGATTTAATTAGCAGCGGAAAGCAGATTTAGACAGATGGAGGCCAAACCCAGTACCTTCTGCATCAGATGTTTCCTCTTGTGAAGCTCACGGCACTGGAGGTCACTTAGTTCCTGCACTTCCCCTCTCCCCATTGCCAGCGGGTGAGCTGCGCCATCCTGAAACCCTCCGAGCAGTTCCTTTGTTTTATTCTTCTCCCCAAAGGAAAGACAAACTCTGGCAAGCTGTGGGCTCAGTCTGGGAGGAGGCTGCATGCAGTCAGCTGCGCCCTTTGTCTGAAGGAGCCTCCCTGTCCCCGGGGGCCCTGCTCTCTGACCCCACCTCCCACATGCCCGAGAGCCATAAGGGGATGGCTGGGGGAGATCCAGAACCAGACCCCTGGTCTCTTGAGCCTGCCAAGTGCTTTTCCTTCACAGAGCAGCCCTCACAAGGCCAGCCCAGGGCCCCAGCTTCTCTGTATGGGGGGTGGCTCGTGTGTACACCCAGGAATGGGGAAACGCTTTGTTTCAGACATAATTATGAGCTCCGCGAGTCCAGAGAATTAATATAGTCAGGTTTCTCTACTGGGCAGGGTTAACCACTGGTCGCTGTAAGGCCAGCACTGAGCAAGCATCTTGGCCAAAGGGCTGCAGGCAGGAGTGTCGCTGGCTAAACCCAGAGCTGGTTTTCGTTGGTTGGCAGAATGGCCTTGCAAGCTGTAGAGATCTAGAGATCTCACACTATATTTTTGTAAGGTTCCACATCGCCATCTTTGTTCTGCCTCCCTACAGAATCATGGCTGGGTTCCCAGCTGCTGCCTGTGCCACTTTGTCCTCTGAACCCAGTGAGAGGGGTGAGGGGAGGCTGAAAATAGATCCTACGTGTCGCCGGGGGCACTGGGGCCGACAGAATGTCAGCAGTTTCATTTTCCCCTGCGGTGGCTCAGGTACACACCTGGGAGAATTTCCCTCTCCTGTCTCCCGGTGCTGAGCCTGCTGCTGTGTGACAGGAGGAATGTCTGGTTACTTGGTGCAGCCTCTGCCTCCTGCTGTACGTGCCAGGGAGGGCGCCCTGGATAACCTAATGATGGCAGTGAGCCAGGGGAGCGGCAGACACCCAGGGGGCTCAGCAGGGGCTTCTGTGCAGGGGTCTGCGGGGGATTTGCCTTTTTCCCCGGAGGCCCATCCGTAACCCAGCAGCCTGCCGTGGTCAGCGCGTTTGAAGAATGGTGTGATTAGCTGGCCTTGAGCAGTCGGCTGCACCCTCTCTTTCATCAAGTCAGTTCTTTCTGAGCACCATTCTAGGTGCCAGGGATACAGAGACAAGCAAGACCAAATAAGTCCCTGCCCTCTCAGAACTTCCAGTGCGGTGACAGGTAAAAGCCTGCCTCCAGTTCTTTGCTATTTCCAGTAAAGAAGTGGATTCACAATGGAGTCACACGCAGCCTTCTGGTATTTTTGTCCCTTGTCTCAGTCTCAGCCTTTTGCTCGCATTCCCTTTCCCTGCAAAGAGGAAGCACTTGCCAGGCAGCGTAGGTGTGGATGGCAGCCGCCTGTCCAGGCAGGTGGTCCTGGGCAGACCAGGGGAAGCAGGTGTTCTCTCCCCTCCTTTGGTGTGCCATCACCCTCTAGGACCCATTTTCCCCAGCATCCCGGGTGTCCAGGGCCCCTGTTGCTATCAGGCAAGGCAGCCTGTACCCCCCACCCCAGTGTGTCTCCTTCAGTTCCCTTTGACTCCCTGACCTGCCAGCCCCCAAACATCTGGAGCACCAAGAAGAATGCTGTCTTCTCAGACTGCACCAATGTGGGAAAGATTGATGAGTGTCTGATCAACACTCTCAAGTGCTCCAGCTTTAAAAATTGATTATTTTATTTGCCAAATAAATCTCCAAATGCTGAAATGCCAGGTAGAGAGTGGGGGAGAATGATTAGGAGGCCTGGTGTGATGTGGGGCAGAGCATCCCAGCCGCCACTCTGCACCTGTGGATCAGGTGGCCTTGGCTCTCAGGCCCACACAGACTGCGGCCATTTGGCACTGCAGGTGCGGCGCATGTATACACGTGGGCATGTGTCTGTGTCGTCTTGTTAGGTCACTGACTTCCGCGCAGCTGTGTACCTGTCTCGTCCCAAAGGCCTGCGGTGGTGGTGGGGATCTGCCGTTGAAGAACACTGGTGTCCAAGGTGTGGTGCTCCCAGGTCCCTGTCATCCGGCCCCTGGCTGGCATGCTTCTCTTCTCCCCAGCTCCATTCCCCTCGTGGGGGGAGAGGAGACATTTCACAGATACCATCAGGGCTGTGATTTGGGAAAGAAGTAAGATTCATTTTCTTGACACTGTCTTTCACCAGTTACAAGTGGCGACAATTGCCTGTGGGACTCTTGAGAAATTATGAAGTGTTAATTAGCAGAAGCACTGTATTTAAAAGATATGGCATATTTTAAATAACTATGAAATTAGACCTACTTTGCAGCATCAAGAAGCCATCTGGCCCCAAAATATGAGGACTTGAATTTTGCTGCGTATGTTAGGAGAAGTTTTTTAAAATTTTATTTACTTCTATTTATTTGAGAGGTAGATAAGGCACGTTTCCATCCACTGGTTCACTCCCCAGATTCTCCCAACAGCTGTAGCTGGACGTGGCTGAATGCAGGACCTCAGCATTCATGCAGGTCTCCCACATGGGTGGCAGGGACCTAAGTACATGAGTCATCACCTGCTGCCTCTCCCGGGCTGCACATTAGCAGGAAGCTGGACTCAGAGCAGAGCACGGGCTCGAACCCAGGCAGTCTAACATGGGATGTAGATGTCCCAAGGGGTGTCTAACCTAACCACTGTGCCAAATGCCCAGCCCTAGAGAAATTGTTAAGGGCTCCGGGAAATGGTCCTGGGGCATTGCTTTTGCATCCTTAGATGCAGAAATGGAGGCCTGGAAGCAGGAGAGATCTACCTGACTGTGGTCACAGCCTGAGCTACCCCAATTATGCATCTCCATCTCCCAGAAAAAAAGAGTTAGTTCGGCTTAACATCTGGAGGGCATACTTAGTAAAAGGACTAGAATGAATGACTGCTGGATTACAAGTAAAAAGGCAGCACTTCCTGCCGCAATTTGCAAACAGGTAGGGGAGAGAAACCCATCTGAGTCCCTGGCAGAGTATCAGTGTGTTTCTTTGAAGGAGTCACATCCCTCTTGGTTTGGTTTTCTTCATAGGTTTAATGAAGGGGCAGGGGAGGGTGGGGCTGTGTATCTGGGTCTAACATGGAAAATAGAAACTTCTTCAAGTTTCTCAGTAGAAGGAATTTAATGCAGAAAATCTGTGGGTAATACAAGTGCTGAAACCCAACAAATGCTGGCCCAGAGATTAGCCCCAGCCAGAAGCCATCTCCACTCCAGGGCTGGAGGGGGAAAGGGAGGAGGTGTGGTCAGCTCAACCCAGGGCCTGCGGTCACTCTGGAGGCTGGAAACATGGCAGGCCACTGGCAGGAGCTGGGGCCAGGGCAGAGATACCACTTGAGTTAGCTGAGGGAGGAAGTGTCCTGTTCCCTCCTGCCTTCTAGGGTGGGATCTCCCATTGCTAGCAGCAAGCCACAGCTGACATGGGGGCCTGCAAGGGTCAGCCAGGAAGACTGAGAAGTGGTTAGGCTGGTAGAGGCCCAGACCCAGTTGCCTTTGAAGTCCCCATAGCTCTGACATTCAGGGAGAGCTACAAGCTCAACGTAGCCTTTAGGGTTCACTCATGGGAAAAATTATGCCACCATGCCCGAGTGGTCTTAAAGAGACTCCTTACTCTCACCACCAAAAATGAACATCGCCAAGGTGCACCTGCCTTTTCTTGCACTGCCGAGGTGGGGGTGGGGGAGTGAGTCCATCTGTGTGACCAGGGAGGGGATGAGAATGAGGGATCGTGCCTGTGGGTAAGAGTGACAACTGAGGCCAAACCCAAAGGCGCAGGGATCACAGGGCTGCAGCCATGACTCGGGGTGATACTGAACATGCAGAAGCATGCTTCCCCTCTGCACTCACTCACACCGGGGCAGTGTCAGCACAGTTGTCAAGAATCTGTAACATTTTCACCCAGGTGCCTTTTCTGCGGAGTGTCTCCCACCAATGCCTGCCTGACGGGTTGATTTGATATCTGCTCACCGAATGCCCCTCCCCTGGGAAAAAGTGCTGTTGTCAGCCACACCCTTGACACCAGCCCAGGATAAGTGCCTCTTCCAGGCGGCTCAGCCTCAGTGGACTATGAGATGCTATTGGGCCCGCTTCTCTGGGCTTGGGGCTCCTAATCTGTAGAGTAGGGGGTAGCTGTGCAGGCTGTGCTTGGAGGGCTTTCTCTGTCACTCTGAGACCCACGTGGGACCCTGGCGCTCAGGTCCAGGAGGTGATGGATTAGACCATGCCAGGAAGAGAGCACATGAAGGCTGGCCAGGACCACCTCCCAGGAGATCGTCACCCAGAATGTGGCTGTGGCCTCAGGAAGGCTATGTGATAAGAAGGGCTTCCTTGCCTTTGTCCAGTGTGGGATGGGGAGTATGTAGACCACAGCGGAATTTCTTCCTTTCTTTTTAAAAAAGGATATATTTATTTATTTGAAAGGCAGAGTTACAGAGAGGCAGAGGCAGAAAGAGTGAGAGAGAGAGAGAGAGATCTTCCATCCACTGGTTCATGCCCCAGATGGCCTCAGTGGCTGGAGCGCACCCGTCTGAAGCCAGGAGCTTCTTCCGGGTCTCCCACATGGATGCAGGGGCCCAAGGACTTGGGCCATTCTCTACTGCTTTCCCAAAACCATAGCAGAGAGCTGGATCGGAAGTGGAGCAGCTGGGTCTCAAGCCTGTGCCCATAAGGGATGCTGGCACTGCAGGTGGCATTTTTACCCGCTGCACCATGGTGGTGGCCCCTACACTGGTGTTTCTAATAAATCCACTCTCTCCGCCTCCAGGAGCCCTGCAGCCTCACAAAGCCTGTTCTCCCTCAACACAAAGCCCAGCCAGCCCACACACTGCCTTGAAGTTCTCATCCTCTGGTTCTCTCCCTCCCTCTCCCTCCCCTGACAATTCTGCATTAGCAAGACCAGAAGAAGGCCCACAGGACCTAGTTTTCAAGGCCCTGCCTCTTCCTAGTGTTAGGAAAGCAGTCACATTTCAGCATGAGCTTCGGAGGGGACGGGTGAGCAGGGAGCGGAAAGCTGGGGAGACTCGGGCGTCCTCATCACCACCCTGACTCTCATGCAGACGTGAGCCATCGCAGGAAAGGAAGCGCTTGGGCAGTGATGAGAGGCCCAGAGCTGAGGACGGGGAGGGAGACTCGGCCGCGAGAATGGAAGGCCTGAGCTGAGCCACAGAGGCAGAGTCGCGTGCTGGGGAGCACTGGGGGCGGGTGCAGGGGAGAAGGTGGTCCCGGTGTCTGGGGAAGAGTGGGAGAGGGTGTCTTATGACAGCTTGAGGAACTTGAAAGCCAAGATGACTTTATTCTGTCATCCAGACAGAAACGGCACAGAAGTGCTCGCCTGCTCTGAGCCCCTGGCAGGCACGGGAAGACCAGCCTGCTGTGCCTCCTGCCCGAGTGCCCACGACTCAACTTCCTTTAGGCAGCTGCTACTGATGGAGTGCCGTCGGCACATGACGGAAAGCCTGGGGACCGAGTTGCCATGGACAACAAGACGTCACTGGTTTTCATGAAGCCTCTAGGAAACAGAGTCGTGTGTGGGATGGGTTGGGCCGTGGTGGGGGCTGGTGCTGGAGAGAGTCCTGTGGCAGAATGCAGGAGAATTCAGGCTGAAGGTCACCTGTGTCTTCTGCCCATTCCTGCACTGGATCTGGGATTTGGGGAACCTGTTCCTTGCCTTCCCCTTTTCCTTTTATTGCAGGCCCTGTTAGCAGGCAAAGCTCCCCACACTCAGCCTCATGCTGGGGCATATGTGCCAGTGAGCAAGCTGAGCCTCTCAGGACCCAGTCAGTGAGAGCCTAGGCTACGTTAGAGGCAAATTCTCATCCCCGTTTTGTTTCAAGTGTTCTTCACCCACTGGAAGCATGAGGACAGAAGTACTGATTAATAATTTCCCATCAAGTTCATGGATATTAGGGGACAGAGTCATCAAAGTTCCCATTCCCCCATTCTGCCCTCTCTGTGAGCCATGGGTGAGGAAGTCTGTCTTTGTTGCTGTCTGCCCCTCTCCCACGCTCCACCCCTCCCAATCAAAAATCATGAGAGCACTTCTTGGTTGACCCTGTTAGGGAGTGATGAACTGGAGCAGTCAGAATCCATTAGCAGTGCCTGGGTGAGCTGCCATTCAATGCAGAAGCTTCGATTGAGCACAGGGACAAGTGCCACCAAAGGTCAATGACTTGCGTTCCCTCTTTATCCTCTTCAGCTGGGCTCCTGCATTGTGGCTGAGTGGCTCTACGACCTCAGCCCCTTTGTTTCATTGATGCCCTCCTCGTCACACTGTGGCTGCCGCCAACATGCCATAAACCCGGCTACCCTGCACCTCGTGCGGCTGGCAGCATTGCAGAAATGTGCTGTCTCAGTTCTCACCTCCACCTGCTGACTTAGAACCTGCGGGCTAGCAAGATCCTCAGGTGATTGCAGTGCACGTCCAGGTTGGAGAGGCGCCCAAGGTGCTGGAGGCCAGGAGTCTGGCCCGGTGGTGTAGGCACAGCTTCCTCCAAGGCCCTTGGGGACAGTCCTCTATTGCCTAGAAGAGGCTTCTGGTGGCTCCCGGTGTCCCCCGGTGTCCCCTCACTTGTGGCATCACTGCCCTCTCTAGCCATCTCCACCTGGCCGTCTCCAGTGTGGCTTTATAACAACACATGTGATGGATAGGGCTCACCCTGATAATTCAGATGATTCCATCTTGAGGTTCTTAACCTAGTACCATATGTAAAGTCTCATTGGCCAAAGTCACAGTCACAGGTTCTGGGAGTTAGGACATTTTTTGGGGCGGGGGTCTGCATTCCTGGTGCCAGCCAGTGCTCACCCTCCCCAGCTAGTGTAGCTGTTTTCTGAATTATCAGCGTTGACTGCAAGCTGCCGCGTAAGACCAGTCTCATCAAATGCTTCCAGGACAGGCATCGCCCTGAGGGTGCGATATGGACAAGCCCATTTTATTGCTCAGCTCCTTGGGATGGCACCATAAGTGCCAACCTGCTGGACAGCTGAGGAAGCTGAGGCACAGAGTGGCAGTCTCTTGGCTGCTGGGGGCCTCTGGGATACCGCCCAGGCTCTGTATGGGATCGTCTTCACTGTTATGAATAATGCTTCTGAAACAGTGATGGGCTCCAGAGGTTTTCTCCCAGGCAGGGAGGAGAGGAGGGGGTGGACAGAGGTGGCATCAGGGCCCTTAGTCCCTCTACCCGGGGGAGCTTGGGCATGACGAAGGCCAAAACATAGTGTGGGCAGCTGTCCTGCCCTCAGCCCACATTGCCCAGAGGTGGGAGGTTCCCTCCCAGGATGTGGGGCGCATCTCTCTCACTAGGAAGTGGTCAGCACCCAGCACAGAGCCCGGCACCCATGTTGAAGGAGTACGTGCGTCACCTGGCCAGAGGCATTGCCCTTCATACCTCACCCAGGGTGCATGCTTGCATCTAGAAGATAAGGAGCTGAGTCCAGCAAGGCTGCGAGGGGTCCAAGTCAAGGAGATATAAAAGCAGAAGCAGAAAGCCCAGCAGTGAGACCGGGAGTCACAGGGTGGAGCCACCAGGCTGCTTCGTTGTGTGCCTATTCGAGCAGTCCAGTGAGCCACACACCCCGAATTGAACTCTGGAGGGTCCGCATGTCAATGCGGGGATGAGAGGCAGAGACATACATGTGCTGGCCTGGTGCCTGTACAAAGCGGGGACTTGAAGGTATATATATTTATTGCACCCCAACACCTTTTTCATTTAACACCATGAAGGTACACATTTCCATGAGATGCGTTTTCATGGCTAAATGCCAGGTGGGTGTTCATAACTAAAGAGGTTATGCAATGGATGTGTAATGTGGCTCCAGCACTTGGCACTTTTGGTCAGCAGCATGCCTCGTTTTAATATACCCCATTTGGTACTAACCAGTAGGTGAAGCTTCATTGAATTTACTTTCAATGCCTTTTTTTTTTTTTTTTTGAGGCTATTTCCTTTTGCATTTACTCTCTTTACACCTTTCCTGATTTCCAGCCTTGACTTATAGTCCTTTGCCACCTTTATTTTCCCCAGAATGAAAATCTTACCCCTTGCTCTTGACTTCCAAGCTTCCCTTCCCAAGGCCAAGTGTGTCAGAAGTGGCTGGGCACAGCTTTCTGTGCCTGTTATGAATGGTGAGGCCAAAGGGTCAGAGGATTAGCTGGGAAAACCTGCAGCCCACTCAGGCCTTCTCACGAGTGCTGCAGCCAGCATTGTGACCTGCACAGACAGAAACCTGGAACCCACCACTAAATCCATGTCAGCTAGAACTCCACTGTGTCTTTTTTTTTTTTTTTTTAAATATCTATTTACTTATTTAAGAGAGAAAGAGCGAGAGAGATCTTCCATCTTCTGGTTCACTCTCCAAATGGCTGCAGTGGCTGGAGTGGGACCGATCTGAAGCCAGGAGCCTCTTCTGGGTCTCCCACACGGGTGCAGGGGCCCAAGCACTTGGGCCATCTCCCACTGCTTTCCCAGGCCTTAGAAGAGAGCTGGATTGGAAGAGGAGCAGCTGAGACACGAATCAGGTGTCCATATGGGATGCCAGTGCTGCAGGTGGAAGGTTAGCCTACCATGCCACAGCACCGGCCCATATACCATGCCTTTAGCACAGAAATTCAGTGGTTAGATATAACCTGCCTAATTCTATTGAGCTCAGTTTCACTGGTTGACATTCCCTTGAGGACATTTGATGGGGCAATTAGCTCAGAGTCATGGTTCCTGGCAAGATGGAATCCAGACTTGTGATTTAAAAACAACAACAAAAAATTATTACAAGGCCAACAGACCATAGGAGGAATGATTTAATAGTACGTAATGTTTATGAGTCTTTACAGCTTGTCAGGGCCTGTGCAGTCTGTGCTTTGATGCATTAGCTCGTGTAATACTCTGTTCCCCTCCACAATGTACAGATAAAGAAACTGAGGTGTAGAAAAATTAAGTACATTGCCCAAGGTCTGTGCAGAGCTGGGATTCAATCCTGGGCCCTTGATGTGACCCAGCGTCTGGGTTCTTGGTCGTGATGCTGGATGGTGGAGGCAATTCCTGAGCCCGTCACATAGTGAGATAGCTCCAGACGCCCATTAAGCTGTTCATCATCCCCCGAGGTTCTCAGTTTTCTCTGCTATCTCTGCTCTGTCACTGGGGAAACACAGGGCAGAATTGGATGGCTTCTTGGTGGGATGATACAGGGGATGGGGGCTACCACCCGTTGAGCACCTACTATGTGTTAGTCTTTCTGAAGAATACTTTGTGTAGCCTTTGTGCTTTTTATTGGCTCAGCAAATTAGAAGCTCAGGTAGTGGATTGTTCTGGTTTGAACTTGATTTGGCTCTGGATCTCATGCAGACATTTAGACCTCAGAGTAATGAGTTAATGTACTAAGAGAGTGGAAACTTAACCCAGTTATGGTGTTGAGAGGTGGGCCTCCCGGGAGGTGCTCTGGGCACCGAGGGCCTGCCCTCGGAAGGCAGTTCCCAGATGGGGTTTTATAAAAGTGCTCTCTGCTTTCAGGCTGGCCACGTGATCCTTCAGCCACAAGTGCCATCTGCCACCCTCATCAGAGGCCAACCCAATGGGGCTGCCTGAACTTGGACTGGAATCTCCAAAACTGAGTTAAATAAAACTTTTCTCTTGTAGCTATCTTCTCTCAGATGAAAAGCTGACCAATACATGGGAAACCTCCATTATTATTCTCATTTTGTTGTCTTTTAAGCTTTGGCTTTTTAAAAATATATATAAATATTTTGAAGGCAGTGTCCCCTGGTTCACTTCCCAAATCCTCCAACAGCAGGAGCTGGGCAAGTCTGAAACCAGTAGCCTGTAGCTCAAGCCAGGTCTCCCACATGGGTACAGAGGCCCCAGATACTTGAGCTGTCACCTGCTGCTTCCCACGGTATGCGTTAGCAGGAAGCTGGAATTGGGAGCCAGGTCAGGACATAAAGCGGGGAACTCTGATATACGATGCAGGCATCCCGAGAACTATGTTAACCACTGTGCCAAATGCCTGTCTCCTAGAAGCCTTTGCCTTCTCATCCTGGTCTGGGCTCACCTTGGGATGTGATGCCGCCTCATCAAGACATGATGCACACAGAGTGAAGGTGTGTTTGGGGGCTGTGCCTTGTTTAGAGCACAGGACGCCATGCTGGGCAGAGCAGGGATTGGCAGTGGGCACGCCTGTGTCAGGCTGTCCCAGGGCTGCTGCTGAAGCCCCCGGCACCTGCTTCCTCGGTGTCATCCCTTGACTCCCTGCTCCACCAGAGGTGAGCTGCCCACCGGAGATGGGTAGTCCCAGGGTTGATGCCCCCGACTCTGATTTGAGTTCTTGTACTTCATCAGTTTTTTTTAAATAATCATTTTATTTATTTGAAAGTCAGAGTTATTTAGACAGAGAAGGAGAGGCAGAGAGAGAGAGAGGGAAAGAGAGAGAGAGAGAGAGATCTTCCATTCCTCTGGTTCACTCCCCAAATGACTGCAATGGCCAGAGCTGAGCTGATCCAAAGCCAGGAGCTTTCTCTGAGTCTCCCACGTGGGTGCAGGGACCCAAGGACTTGGACCATCCTCTACTGCTTTCCCAGGCCATAGCAGAGAGCTGGATTGGAAGAGGAGCAATGGGGACTCAAACCAGCGCCCATATGAGATGCGGGCGCTGCAGGCTGGGGCTTTAACCCACTGTGCTACAGCGCTGGCCCCCTTCATCAGTTTTTGCCCATGTTTCAAAGTTTCTAGAGTTCACATCTGTCCTCAATGAATGATGATGTAATTAAAATTGTGTTTTGCCTTTCCTAGTAAATAAACGAAATGATGTATATTAATTGATGGTATCATAAGTCCGAAGAGATACAGTGGTGCCCTCACTGATAAATCGGTTCCTGCTTTGATACCTTTGTTTGCTTTTGTGACCAGCACCAGAGGTCCTCCTTGTGCTCCCCTGGCGACTTGGCTCCTGGGTCATTCTTTGGAGGAGAAGATGTCCTGGGATGAGGCTGATCTGGGTCAGCAGGAGCTGAATGCTCTCAAATTGTTATTACAAGGTTAATCTTCCATCCCCTCCTTACTGTATCTTATCCATAGTGTCATGGCAACTCAGGAAGTTGTGAAGCAAAAGGTCCTATTTTAAGCTTTGTGGTTCACCGTTAGGTGCTTTCAGTCTGTTATTAATAGCATGACCACACTGCCACCTAAAAGAAATGGAGTTTGAACTTTAAGTTTTCTATAAAAGAAGAACTCATTTTATAACCTGGATGTGGAATTAGATTGGTTTCCTTGATAATTATCTTTTTGTATCTCTGATCTTAAGGGAATTGGATCACTGAAGCAGTTGCAAGGGTCAGGTTGTGTAGAAATTGAAAATCACCATCAATTGTGGGCTCACTACTCTCCAGTTCCAGAAGACATGTGACTTTGCTGATTACCATTTGTGAGAAGCTATTTCCCCAAAGGGACTTGATATCACCTTATTTGAGAATAAAGAAAAAGAAAAACAACTAGAAGTGTCTTGAGGAAAGACAGGGAGAGATAAGTGACCTAGAAGACCCAAAAGAGTCACTTGGCTCTGATAATAATCTGCTGTAGGACCCAAAATTAAAATATCAGAAACTGACTTGGTATAATTAGGATAGTTTAAGAAGATGTGATTTCTAAGAAATAGTAGAGGCAGTTCATGGGAGAGAAGAGACTGAGATAAGATCTAAAGCAAAATGGAGATAAAGGAAGGAAAGTATACAAAAGATAAAATGCTCTGTCAGAATTAAAGTGCACATTAATTTCGTGGAATTAAAATCAGTGAAGTGGGTGATGGACACTTAACCTAGCAGCTAAGACACCCACGTCCCATATCAGAGTACTTGGATTCTGTTCCCGGCCCTGGCTCCTGACTCCAGCTTCCTGCTGCCCCAGATCCTGGGAGGCAGTAATTGGGTTCCTGCCACCCATGTGGGAGACCTGGATTGAGTTCCTGGCTCCTGACTCAGGGCTGGCCCAGGCCTGGCTGTTGTGAGCATTTGGTGAGTGGACCAGTGAATATGAGTTCTTTGTATCTCTCTCTTCCTCTCTTTCTCTCTCTCTTTCTCTTTCTCATTCTCATTCTCATTCTCTGCCTCTCAAATAAATTTAAAAAAAATAAAATGTGAAATAACAAACTAATGGAATGAAAGCAAAATGTCAGGGTAGCATTTGGCACCACAGTTAAGATACCAGCACCCCATCCCATATTGAAGTTCCTGGGTTTGACTCCTGGTTCCTGACTTTGCCTCTGATTCCAGCTTCTTGCAAATACATTTGGAGAATGAACTGGTGGATAGAAAGTCTATTTATCTTTCTGTCTATATGCTTTTTAAATAAAGGGAAAAAAGGGAAAATGTAAACAATAAAACTAGTGAGAGGAAAAATGGTAAGTCTAGAGAAAAGAGATTCAACATATGGCTAATTGGTGATCCTGGAGGAGACATAGAATAAGTGGGATGGGAACAGGAACACCGAGTTAGCAGAAGACCATCTTGAGCTAAGAAATGATGTGAGTATGTGCTCTGGGTAGGCTGTCTGCTGTTGCAGCAACTCAGAAGCTCAGTTAGGTGCTCGATGGGCGTCACTGTAGGCTTTATGGCATTGGAGAAGACTGAGTCATATCATCAGGCCTAGGAGTTTCCACTGTGCACCTGCGTCCAGCAGAGAGGAGGGAAGGAGAAAGAGTGTGGAGAAAGCACCTCTGCCCTTCACTGCCTCAGCTACAGGTGATGCTGATCCCCCTGCTTTTATTCCACATGGCCCTATCCAGATGGGGTGGGTGGGTGTGAGGAGGAGGAGAAAGCGGGTGTGGGGAGCACACGGCATTGTCTGACACATGAACATGCAAACACACACTCAGAAATAATCAGAAGCTGGAGTAGCTCTTTGCTGAGTATCTTGGTGATAAAAATCCAAGCCACAATCATCCCATACATATTCGCTGGGAGAGGAGTGGAAAGTCAAACAACATGCCTCCTATTTTTGCCATCTGGTTCCTGGCACCCTGTGATGGTGCAGCCTCACTGCTCAGGCTTTGGGATGTCTGCACATGGCTGTTTGCCATGTGAGCCCCAGACCTGCACGCCCTGAACGTTCTCCCTCCGGGTCCTCCTCCTGGGCTTACCAACACCCTCCTCTTCCTACCCAAACGAGACAGTCTCCAGTCTTTCTTCAGCTTGAGTTTTCACAGCCTCTGCAGTCTGAAGAGGGGAGGGATGTGTCAGCCCCTCTCCAGGCCTAGAGCTACAGTGTTCTTATAATTTTCTCTTGTGCCCAATTAATGAAAAACAACCCCCAAAACCCCCAAACCCAATTAAAAACAACAAAGCAACTTAATGTGCTGAAAGGATGTTCATTTCCCCCTCCTTGTGGGCCAGAAGACAGTCTACTCTGCTAGACACAGGAGGGCTCGTGGTCGCATGGCTGGCTGGCTGCTGGCTCTCTTGGCTGGGAGTGGGTTTGAGGATAAGGAGCAAGGGTAGCTGTGTGTTGTGACTCCTCCCTTTCCTATAGGACAGATGCTTTCAGACTGGCCAAAAGGCAAGAATCAGCTGCTTTATATTTGACCTTGATCAAAGTGAATCTTTTCGAAACAGCTCTACTGCTGTTAAGTTCAATCTAGCCTGAAGGCAAAAGGTAGACCAGGAGACCACTGAAAAGTCCCTGCGACTGGGTTCCCTGACGGCCTAAGGCGTGGAACAGTGCATCAGAGGATGAGCTAGCTTGGTTAGCCTGTTTGATGAGTCTTACCTGCACAGTCTCTGAGTTTGGACCAGGTAATTGAAGGCTGAGCCCAGACATCCCTACTATTCTGTGTTGTCTCTGCATCATCAGGGCTTCCCAAATGCCTTTCACCTCTGCGTGAAGCCCTGAGGTCCAGGTGGCTTTGTGACCAGTGGCGAAGGATCTGCTGACGTCAGGGTTGGGGACCAACTGGCCACCATCATGAGCCCTCACAGGAGAACTGTCTCCTCAGTATTGTGGTAAAAAGTCAAAGTCCAGCACATGTGGTTAAAGGTTTTCATTAACTTTATTTCTGATTCTAGAATTGAGCATCACTTCAGTCTATAAAATAGAACAGTGAGCCAAGAGAGGGGGATGGCTTTACAGAGAGAGAAGGGCTGAAGAGAGCAGAAGCCGAGAACAAGAGGCAGATTGGTCATTTCAGTCACTTTCTAGGGTGGGTGCTTGGTGCACTGGTTAAGATGCTGCTTGGGACACCCACATCCCATATTGGTGTACCTGGTAGAATCCCAGCTCCTCTGCTTCTAATCCAACTTCCTGCTAATGTGTGCCCTGGGAGGCAGCCAGTGATGGCTCAAGGAACTGGGTCTCTACCACCCATGTGGGAGATCCTGATTGAATTCCTGGCTTTGGTCCAGTCCAGCCCTGTGTATTGCAGTCATTTGGGGAGTGAACTAGAGGATGGGAGACATTCATTCATTCATTCTCTCTCTGTCTCTCTCATAAAAATGAAAAAGTCACATTCCTTGTAAGGTGAGGACTTGAAAGAGGATAATAGAGAAATGACTGCTGGGTTAACACCAGGTTACTTCCAGTTACTTTCCTGTAACTGCATTAAAGCAGAGAGAACTTCATTATCACGCTAGAAACTGGCCTGCTTAGGAAACTTGGCTGTTATGTTTTATTATCCTGATTTCTTGGGAAGTCAGATAACTTCATTTCAGTTTGGGGATGTGGAACTTTAGCATGAGAGACTGAATTTTGATTTTTTTCAAATGCAATTCCATTTATCTGCTGTTTTAAGATTTTGACTACTAAAGGTTTGGCGTGTCCTATCTCCTGTGTGTCAGCATACGAGAGTTTTGTCTGTTTGAAGGGAGGACAAGCTTTCCCATCATGACAGATGCAATGGAAAACTCTTCCTTGTAGGTGGAACTCAGCCTGTGTGTCTAGTAGTATTTTTTAAGCTTCCCCAGCATCTTGGTGAATCTCTGTGTATTGGTTAGCTTTCAAGGCACCTTACTTTCTGATTGCTGAGTGCCAATAACCATAGACAATACTGACTCATTTCTGAAAGCTGCCCTAGAAACATAGGAATGTGGGCATGGTTCTGGTACCATGGGCCGGGGAAAGCCTGCTGGGCCATGGCCTGTATATAAAGGGTCTGGTGTTGCGGCCCACACACTGAGCATTGATTTCTGAAAAGGGCTCATTTTCTAAGCTGAAGGTGTCTCAGGGCTACTCAACCCTCTAAACTGCTACCCACACACAACTTCGGAGAGCTGGATCTTTGCATTTTCATTTTTAATCTGTTCTGTTGAGGCCCAGATCAAGAGCTTGGTCCAAAACAATGGCATCCTGGGGCCAATGTTGTGGTGCTGTGGGTTGTTCATTCAGATCCTGGTTTCTCTGCTTCCAATCCAGTTTCCTGCCAATGTGCCTGAGAAGAAGATGGCCTGAGTACCTGGGGACCCATCACCCATTTAAGAAACTCAGGTGGTGTTTCTGGTTCCTAGTGTTGAACTGTCCCAGACCTCGCTGTTACAGCTATGTGGGGAGTGAACCAGTGGATAGAAGATCCCCCTTTCTCTGTCTCACTCCCTCTCTCTGTTGTGCTGTCCTTCAAATGAATGAATAAATGAATGGGCAAATAAATAAATATATACATCTTTAAAGAATAAAACAGGGGCTGGCACTGTGGTGTAGTGGGTAAAACCACTGCCTGCAGCGCCAGCATCCCATGTGGTATACTGGTTTGAGTCCTGACTGCTTCCCTTCTGATCCAGCTCTCTGCTATGGTCTGGGAAAGCAGTATAGGATGGGCCAAATCCTTGCACCCACATGGGAGACCTGGAAGAGCCTTCTGGCTTCAAATCAGCATAGCTCTGGCTATTGCAGCCATCTGGGGAGTGAACCACCGGATGGAAGACCTCCCTCTCTCTCTCTCTCCCCTTCCCCCTCCTCCTCCCTCTCCATCCCACTCCATCCCTCTCTCCCTCCCTCCCTCTCCATCCCCCCTCCCTCTCTCCCTCCCTCCCCTTCCCTCTCTCTCTTTCTAGCTCTCTATAACTCTGCCTTCAAATAAATAAATAAATAAATCTTTTTAAAAAATAAAATAAAAATGATACCTTACAATTTACTTTATTTTATTTTACTTGATAAATAGAATATGAGTGCTCTCATCTGCTGAGTCATTCCCCAAATGCCTTCAGTGGCTAGGGCTGGGCTAGGACAAAGCTAGGAGCCAAAGACTCTATCCTGATCTCCTGTGTAGGTGACCCAGCCATTTCAGCTGTCATCACATGCTGCTTCCCAGAGTACACATTAGCAAGAACCTGGAAACAGGAGTAGAACTGGGACTCGAATCCATGGCACTCCAATACGGTATATAGGCATCCCAATCAGTGTCTTAACCACTGTGCCAAGCACTCACCCCATATTTTTTTAATGTAACAATAATGCTCTCTCTGAGCTCCTACCCTGTCATGAGCCTTTCGAGAGTAGGGGTTGTGATTTATATCACTTGGAATCATCCGTGGTGATTCAGGTCCTGGCTCTCCTGGCTCCTGGTGGGTGAGCATTTTAGTGAAAGGATTATCTTTGAGTTAACAGCACGCAAGTCTCAGGGATGAGCTGTACCCATGGGTGCGAGCCAGCACCCGTGGAGTGTGCATTTGCTATCCCCTGCCACCATCCCCAGCACAGTCACCGTCCTCCCGAGGAGGCTACCCACATCCTAGTTATCCAAAGTGCAGCCCAGCTTGTCAGAGTGAGGGCCTTGGGGGCGTGTCCTCTCCCTGGCCTCCTGAGCCCTCCTCCTGTGTTGGGAAGAGCTCAGCTCGGAATCTCCCTCTCAGGTCCTGGTGGAACCTCCATGGCTTGAGTTGGGGAAACGGAGCCTGAGCTTTGGCCGTTTGCTGACTTCTGTCCCTACTCTGCTTCCTGCGGGCCACTGGCATCTGCTCACCTGCACCCATACAGGTGGAAGAAAGTCCGATGTAAAAGGAACCTCTGAAACCAGATGGGTTCAAGCCCAGGTTCTGCCCATTGCCAGCTCTGTGGCCTGCAAGAAGTCACTCAAGTTTCCCACAGCCTCATTGTCCCTGAGAACCCTGGTGCCGGTTCCTCCACTGCAGGGCCGGGAAGAGGGGTTCACACAGCATGAGACACCTGTTGGTTTTCCCAGCTTTGATTTGACTGAATAATGTCTTCAAGATCTGACTCAGGTCCTTGGTCCCATAAATGTGGTCCCAAAGTTTCCAGTGTGTCACGCCATACATTTCAGGTCACCCCTGGCATTCGGGCTCAGTGTCCTGTGTCTTGGTGATCCTAACAGTTGATTTCCTTTCTACCTGTACGTGTCTGTATCTGTGTATATTGCATCTGTAGTCATGGCTTCACCTTAACACGACTGCATCTCTCACAGGCACGGGCCATGTCTCTGTAGTTCCTGCTTGCTCCTGAGCAGTAGATAACTACGCTTGACCCATGAGAAGGAATGGAGCGGGTTTCGGGCCTGGGAGAAGCAGTGTTGGGGGCATTCCGTAGCAGGAGAGTGGAAGAAGTCACCTACCAACCGCTAGGTCTGAGACCCTTTGCTGGAAGGCGTTTCCCATTCACTGGCCTCTCCAGGAAGGCATGCATCACGGACACTGGGAAAGAGGCACGTGTGGAGCTGTGGCAGGCGGCTGTGAAAGGCTCCATCCAGCCCAGGGGGTTTGGAGAGGAACATGGAGGTTTTCCCGCCTCTCTCCTTCCCCTCCTTCTCTTTCTTTTTTTAAACTGTTTTTATCCTAAATGATCACAGTGGTTCATGCCTCGTGTAGAACTGTGGAAAACTAAGAAGTGTGTGAGGAGGTGATGATAAGTGCCCCCCATGGTCCCACCACCCAGAGGCACCGACTTCTGCTTTATCTGAAGGCAGCAGGCAGGGTGTGGTCCAGTCCCTTTATTCCCCTGCCTCCATTTCCTCTGCACTCTGGCCGCTGCACAGCCTGACCGTGTTCTCTCTCAACTCCGGGATCGGTGAGTTTGGGTTCTGACCTCAAACCCAAGGCTGGGGGCAAAGCTTGTGCTGTCCCTTGCCAGAGCTGGCCTGTGGAGTCGGGGCCTGGGGCTTTCATGGGGGTGCCCTTGCTTTGAAAGGCAGCTGCGAAATGACAGCTTGTGGCGTCTTCCCACATTGGTCTCTGGGTGCTGAGCGATCCAGACTGGTTCCCTCCCACTGAAGTGGCAGTAGACGGGCAGCTGCCTCTCCTCCGGGTGCACGGAGCTGAGGCAGATTTAGCAAGCATATCTGGGCATCTGATACTCCCCTGCTACTCCTTCTGCTCCTTTCATAGCTACAAGGAGTGAGGCACAGAAATATCAGTTCATCCTCCAGGGCTTATTCGTATTAGGCTTTAGTGGGACAGGGAAGAGAATGCTTTGTGTCAGGGAGTGGGGTTTCATGATTTCATGATTTTGTCATCCTATGGGGCGAGTCCAAATTGGGGTCTCTGCTGGGGGTGGGGTCAGAGGTATGGGGGTGCAGACTGATGATGATAAGTGGAGGCTCCAGAGCTCCCCTGAGCAGAGTGGGGGTCCTGGGTGAGTGAGAGAACCAGAGAAGGGGCTGAGGCCGAGTTCCAGGAAGCCGGGAGGGCTGCCTAGCATTCCACGTGGTGTATGACAGACACGACCTTCTCTGTCTGCCCATGGCCGATGCTGCCCTGCACAGCTGGGCTCACGGATGGACAGCTGCAATTGGTTGCTGGGATCCTGCTTCAAAACAGGCAATCTGAGAGGCTGGAGGGGGCCAGCCATTGGGCTGGGAGACCAAAAGGATGCTTTGTTTAGGAGAAGGCAATGTGGGCACCAGGGCACCTGCTGTGCCTGTCTCCATTGACACCTGGCACCTCACCCTGAAATTGGCTGCTCTCCCCCAGTACGGTGAGCTCCCCCAGGCCCTGCTGCCTCTGGGGCCTGGACAGTGCTGCCCTGCAAAGTTGGCCCAGCCCCCAATGTACTTCTAGCTGTGTTGTAGTTCAACTAACATTTATTCAGCACGTGCATGGCATGAGTCCCTGTGGCAATGCCAGGGATAGAGAAATGCCTGCCTCACCTGCCAGGAGCTCACAGTATTAGATCGTGGCCATCAGGTTGTGAGTGGAATGAAAGAGCTGAGTAAAAGTGAAGTGAGAGTCAGAGGGAGGAGGTGTAGGGACAGCTCCAAGGGTAGGGGAGAGGACACATGAGCTACAGGAGGAGTTATAGAGGCAGGGTGTCCCTGCAGATACCAGTGCCACAAAGGACAAAGAGCCTGCCTCTTCCCAGTCCTGCAAATGACCCACAGAGCACCAATGATTAGGAGGGAGGGAGGGCAGGGCAGGTACTGAGAGACACCCTACAGGGCTGTGAGTGTCACTCAGGATTGGGACCTCATCCCACCTGGTGGCCATCCTCCTCCTGCGGGATGGGATGGGCAGAGAGAGTGGCACAGCCCCATGGCTGATCAAGGGGTTTGAATTTTTATTTTTTTTAAAGATGTATTTATTTATTTGGAAGTCAGAGTTATGGAGAGAGAGAGAGAGAGAGAGAGAGAGAGAGAGAGAGAGAGAGAGATCTTCCATCCAATGGTTCAGTCCCCAATTGGCCACAAAAGCTGGAGCTGCACTGATCTGAAGCCAGGAGCCAGGAGCTTCCTCCAGGTCTCCCACATGGGTGCAGGGGCCCGAGGACCTGGGCCATCTTCCATCTTCTACTGCTTTTCTAGGCCATAGCAGAGAGCTAGATCAGAAGTGGAGCAGCCAGGGCTTGAACCAGTGCCCATATGGGATGCCAGTGCTTCAGGCCAGGGCATTAACCCACTGTGCCACAGTGCGGGCCCTTGAATTTAAAATTGCATATGCATTGGCAAATTCTGGGGGCCAGTGTTGTGGCGTAGTAGACTAGGCAGCCCCTGCGATGCCGACATCCCATATGAGCACCAGTTTCTGCCCTGACTGCTCCACTTCTGATCCAGCTCCTTGCTAATGGCCCGGGAAAGCAGTGAAAGATGGCCCAAGTGGCTTGGCACCTGCCACCACATGGAAGAACCAGAAGAAGCTCCTGGCTCCTGGCTTCAGGCTGGCCCAACCCTGGCTGTGGCAAGCATTTGGGGGGTGAATCAGCAGGTGGAAGATCTCTCTTTTTTACTTTCAAATAAGTAAATCACATTTTTAAAAAAAGTAACTCTGGTAACTGATTGGATGGTGGTCCTAAGAGAGGAGGGACCATGGGCCAGTGACCATTTAAGGGGTGAAGAGACGGGGGTAGTATTTAGGACATAAAAAGCAGAGACCCTGATGACTGACTAGATGTGCAGGACCATAAGGAAGAGTTGTCAAGGCTGTCTCATTCAAGGAGGGAGGGGAGGGGCTCCTGGGGAGGGGGAGGCTGTGGTGTGAGGTTAGCACGAGTGATGGTCTGTTTGGCAGGTTGACTTTTTAAAAAGTTTTATTATTTTTAAAAATTTATTCGAAAGGCTGAGTGACAGCAAGAGCGGGAGAGAGGGAAAAGAGAGACAGATACCTCTTCCCTTGCTAATTCACTCCCTAAATGCCTGTAACAGCCAGGGCTGGGCCAGACAGAAGCCAGGAGCCCAGAGCTCAATCTGAGTTTCCCATGTGGATGGCAGGGATCTAAGTACTTGAGCCATCACTGCTGCTGCCTCCCAGGATGCACATCAGCAGGAAGCAGGACTGGAAGCAGAGCCAGGACTCAAATCCAGGCAGTCTGATATGGGATATGGATGGCCCAAGTGGTATCTTAGCCACTGTGTCACATGCCCACCTCTGGCAGGTTGATTTTAGGGTATCTTCAGGACAGGCGAGGGAGCAAGACCCCCGAATGCTTTAATGTCCAGGTTCACCTGAACAGCAAGCAAGGACTGGAACCCACTTCCTAACTCTTCCGCCTCCCAGCTCAGCTTGACGGTGCCTTGACAGTGGGCAGCATGTGGCCCCAATGTGTTGTGTGGCTGGTGTTTTTGGACCTGCCCTGTGCGGGGGGGTGTGTATCAGGCTCACGTTCTCACTCCGTGGGGCACCATTGCTCACACTGCCCCTGTGTCTCAGCTCTGCTGAGGGCCGTGGGCAGCTGGGGACCAGGTGAGCCTGCTCTCAAGGCACGTGCTGTGAAGCACAAGGGGCTGGGTGGTGATGCTGGGCTTGAGACCACAGCGAGTGTCAGCTCTAGGACATTGGCTAGGTCACGGTCATTCCCCTGGGCCACAGCCTTGCCCCAGGTGCTGGGGGCCCTCTCAGGTGGCCCTGGCATCAGGCGCCTGTTGCTTTCCTTTCCTAAAATTTGCCAGCCCTGCTCAGCCTGAGATTTCACAGTTTCCTTGCCACTGGGTAGTGGCTTACAGATCACCCATTTGCCTCCAACACCCTTCAGGGCTGTGTTCCTTGGAACCAGGGAGTGATGTTGTAACCCAAGGAAGGGAGCTGCAGCAATGGAATTTCAGGACCATGGAGAATGGGATGGAGGTGATTTTGCTCAGCATGCACTTATCTGGGGGACAGATGTCTGCCTTCCTGCATGGATGGCACCAGTTACTTCTGGAGCAAAAGTCTGTCAGTGGACCCAAGAAGTAAGGTTGTGGCCTCCGAGGCTGGGGCTGCTGGAGAGGGGGAAGATGCCAGTACTTGAGGGAAGGCAACTTACCTGGTGGCCGCAGGGCCTTCGGGAAGGCAGTGCAGGTGATTTGGCAAACCCCATCCTGGTTCAGCCCTGGAGGGAAGGCACCCATGTTGGTGGGTATTGGACAGAAGCAGCACCAAGTGCCAGCTGCAGCCCTGTTCCAGTTAACTTAAAACCACAGCACAAGGGCCTAACTGAGCTGGTGCTGGAGATGCCAAGTACAGGGCCGTGCTCTTGGGAGCAGCTTCCTGGTCCCCAGCTGGACAGCGAGCCCTGGCCCTGGACTGGGTTGAGGAGGAGACGGTGCTCCATGGGTGTGCAGGTACCTGGACTCTCCCAGGCACACGGGGCCCTCAAGGATGGACTCTCCTTGCCCCTCATGGGTTGATGGGGCTGCCTGAGTGGCTCCACTTTGCACAGTCCTGGGTCAGGGAAGAAGCTGGGCTGCCCAGTGAGTGAGCCCAGAGCCACAGGCTGGGAGGGGGTGCCCAGGGGTGCCACCAGCTCTAGGTGACATAGGCCCTGGCACATCTGGGTATGGACAACAGGGTGCCCAGCGGGAAATGGAAAGCTATCATTTGCCTTCTTATTTGTTTAAAACAAAAATGTTGATGATTAACCCTTTGAAGCCCCTGCTCCCAGGATGTTGGGAGCAGTGGCTCATCCTTGTTTGTAGGATGTTAACAACTTAGCATTAGTACCTTATGTCCTATTCCCCAGATTAGTTGAGAGCCTCTCCCCTTGAACTCTGGGTGAAATTGTATTGAGTCCACAACTCATGACCTGGGCAGATCTCACTCCCCACTCTCCTGGGGTATGATGTTCTTCAAGCTGCTTCTGTCTCTTGGCCTGCATCCAAAAGTCACTCACACCAGCACCTGTGGCACAGAGTTTTCTTGATACATATGTGTGTGTGGGGTGTCCCTCCTAACCCAGCAACTTACCCCACAACCCCCAGCATCTCCCAGGCTGGAGCAAGAGTTGCACACCCTGCTCCCTCCTCCTGGCAGACAGCCCCTTCCTCTGAGCACTTGGCAAAGGCCTGTTCCATCTCTCCTCTTTCAAGAGAAATTTGATCCTAACTGTAAAGGTAATAAAGCCTTCTTACCCCGCCCCCTTAAATAGTTTGCTTTGAAGATACAAACTCGAAATTGAAATTCATTGTTAGGAATTTCCAGCAGCCCCTCAAGTAATGGGGCTGAGGGCCTGGTGGTGCAGACAAGGTCCTGATGTCTGCTGTGTTTATGTTTTCCAGGTTCTGCCTGGATGTCTGAGGCTGTGTAGATGTGGCTGGCATCCCTGAGAGTGGAGCAGGGGTTGCAGACCAAGGACTGAAAGAGGGGCCTTGGACAGGACTGGCCAGCCTCCTGCTAAGTAAGTAGTTGATGGTTTTGGATGGTGATGGGTGTGATGCACTCTTTCTGACTGGGTCCACTGATGAGGATGAGCTTGGAGCCACTCAGGTCATTGCCAGGAACATCCCCTATGCTGCCGATCGGGATTAGCAGGGGTTACACCCCCTAACGTCCCCTATCCTGCTATTGTAGAATCTGCAGGGCCTTAGCGGTCACTTGTCTCCCCCACCTCCCTCCTCAGCAAGAGGACGCCCCTCTTCAGCCCCCTGTAGGCACTCTGACTCCTAGGAGAAGGGCCCCACCTGACAAGGCAGCCTCTTCGGCATCCCAGTGCCGAGCAGCTCCCATCTGGTGGAAAATTCTCCCTCACGCCCTCAGCTAGAATCTCCCTGTCTACTACAACCGCCCCTGAGGCTCTGGGGAATCGGTCTAATCCCTCTTCCACATGACAGCCCAGCAGATGTTTGGGGATGATATGATGGCATGGAGAAGTGCGGGATTTGTGGCCACAGACTGGCCTGGCTGAAAGGCTGACTCTGCTGTTAGCCCTGTGACCTTGGACAAGTTAGCATGTTCATGATTCAGTTTCTTTACCTGTAGAACTGGGGCAATACCATCTACCTCACAAAGTGGTCCTGGGAATGAAAACGGACGAGCCAGAGAAGTTGCCTGGTGCTCTTATGTTCCCAGTCCTCTGTCACCAGCTGGCTGTGCTGCAGTTCACCTCTGTCAGGAGCGTCCCCTGGGGCACATAAGTTAACTGCCACAAGTCACCAGCAAGACTGTCCTCACTGCACACACCAGCCACAAGTGGGGGCCCCGGGCCACCTGCACTCCTGACCAACTTGGCTATAAATATAGGGGTTCCCACGACCTCTCTTCCGGTTCAATAATTTATTAGCATGACTCATAGAACTCACTGGAAGTGCTGTACTTGCACTGATCTTTTCTTGATAAAGAATCCACCCCAGGAACTGCCGAGTGCAGGGGACACACAGGGCGGGGGCTGGGGTGAGGTGCACAGAACTTCCTCTATGCCCTTGGCTTGCGGAATCCAGACGACAATTTCGGGCCACATCAATGTGTCCACCAGCCAGGACGCTGCCCCAAGGCTCTGTCCAGAGGTTGGTTTTGTTTGTTTATTTTGTTAAGTCAGAGGGCATTTAATATTCATTGTGTCTCGATGCATATAAGGACGAGGGGTCTTCACAAAGTTCCTAAAGGATATACCTTAGGGGCCGGCACCGTGGCTCAATAGGCTAATCCTCCGCCTAGCGGCGCCGGCACACCGGGTTCTAGTCCTTGTCAGGGCGCCGGCTCTGTCCCGGTTGCTCCTCTTCCTGTCCAGCTCTCTGCTGTGGCCCAGGAGTGCAGTGGAGGATGGCCCAAGTCATTGCGCCCTGCACCTGCATGGGAGACCAGGAGAAGCACCTGGCTCCTGGCTTCAGATCAGCGCAGTGCGCCGGCTGCAGCAGCCATTTGGGGAATGAACCAATGGCAAAGGAAGACCTTTCTCTCTGTCTCTCTCTCTCACTGTCCACTCTGCCTGTCAAAAAAAAAAAAAAAAAAAAAGGAATATACCTTAGGAAAAAATTTAGACATGGATTTCAAAATTTTTTTTGCATGAAAATATTTCATTCCATTTTCCACGAACTTTTTTGAAGTACCCTCATTTGTCCAAAAATTAATTTTTCTTCAATCAAGGCTCATGCTTTCTTTTGCTGAGAAGCAACCCACCCAGCAAGGACAAAGTTACAGCTCTGCCATGGCCACTCTGGGTGTTGAAGGCATGGAACACAAACTTGCGGGCCTGGCAGTGTTGCTCCACAAAGGGAAACTGGCTTGGGAAGGCACCCCAGCCAGGAAAGCGCCCCGGCTCATGGGCAGAAAGGCTCAGTGTATAGGCTAGCAGACACCCCTTGTTCAGCAGTTACGTTTGCCATGGAGTGCAGCTACGGAGAACAGACGTGGCTTTTCCCCAGCCTGGTTCTCTGAAGGCTGCCCTGGTCCTCACTGCAGGGAGCAGGTCCAGATTGGGGGTCGCGGGGCACGGGGCCTCCTGGCACCCTCCAAACAGGATCTGTTGTTTCTCAGCGTGGATTTAGTGGTGTTTTGGAGAAAATAATTTTCCATTAATAAACATGGCATCGCTCTTTATTAAGCTTAGAATAAAAATCCAGTTCTGCATGAAGACACTTTCTACAGAAAAAAATTCATCGCCGGTTCCTCTCCAGGGGCCAGAGCAAAGCCCAAGTTCTGAAGCGAAGCACTGAGCAAAGCGACGCCTACCCTGTGCAGCAGCGTGCTGGCGAGAATGTCCCACCGTCTTTTCCGAGGAGGCTTAGGGCTATGTTTCAGACGAAGTCCTAATCCCCAGTGAATAGCCTTCCGCTAGGTAGGCATGCATCCCCGAAGTGCTCAGAATGGTCTGCAGGTCTTGTTTGCGCTGGAAAACCAACTGCCTTGACCCCCAGTGTTGCCGGTGAGGGGTTGGAGCGTGGTGGTCGCCTGTCTGACAACGACGCACTCGTGCCCTCTGTAGGTTGGCATACCCGGCGGCTGCCCTGCCACCCCCAGGCTCTGCCAACCCCAGTGCGTGCAACCCAGGCCGCCCCTCTGAGAGTACCCAGCTGCCCGCTGCCGCCCTCTGCAGGTTCCTGGAACAGACTGCAGCTCCGCCCGGAGAATGAGTGACGAGCCGGTCCCCGAGGCGGCCTCCCCGCCGCCCGCCCAGGGCCAGCAGTACTTCGACCGCTTCTCTGAGGAGGAGCCTGAGTACCTGCGCCTCCGCGGCCGGGCGGCGGACCTGCGGCAGGACTTCAACCTGATGGAGCAGAAGAAGCGCGTCACCATGATCCTGCAGAGCCCTGTGAGTGTCCCCTCCCCATGAGCCTTCCCTCACTCCTTCCTCACTTGACGTAGGAACAGCAGACACATTCATGTGCACTGGGTCCAGCAGGGGGCGCCACGGGGAAGAATTGGGGCGCCCTTTGCTGAACACCTCAGAGTGAGGCCTTGCCGGGAAGCCCCAGGCGGTGGGGAGAGTGAAGGGCTCAGTGGGGCACCGGGCTCCGGCAAAGGGGCCGTGGGAGGGAGGTCAGGTCGGGATCACCCCTGGTCCCCAGGGCTTGCGGACAGCTGGTGCCTACCTGGCGTGGACACAGAGATCATGCCAGTGGGAGGCGGGAGGAAGACAGAGGGTAGGCCTGGGGCCACTAGGATAGGAGGTGCTGCAGGCCTGTTGCGGGGCAGGGAGCATCTGAGGACCAGGGCTTGGGGATCCTCAGGAAGCCCAGGGATGGAGATGGTTCCCAGAGGCTCCCCAGGATGGGCTTCAGGGTGGGCAAGCTAGGCTTTGGGGTGCCCTGGGCTGAGGAGCTCCCAGGGGGTAGGCTTCCTGTTTGAGGAACCTGAAAGCACTGGGGGAGGGGCCCTGGGCAGCCCCCTACTCAGCAGGTGACATTGGGGAGTAGCAGGAGAGGTGGCAGAGGGCCATCAGCTTAGGTTTCAGGGCCCACAGCAAAGAGATGGGGAAAGGGGAGGCTCGGCTTTTTCCTGCCCTTTGATGGCTTTGCTGGCTGGGAATGGCTCCTTACCTGGGGTGGGGTGGGGGTACCTGGCTTATGGCCTGGTGGTCTGAAACGCTAGGCTTAGGGCAGGACCTCAGAGGCGGAAGGGGCCTCAGAGGCTGCCGGAGCCTTCCACTGTTCTCCTGACGTTTCATTAAGCTCATGTGGAAACTGAGGCCCGAAAAGGCTGCTTCCGCTGAAGTTTGTCCTTACTCCGGGGAAGCCCTGTGCTGGCTGCTCTGGGGAGGGGCGGCCTTGGCAAAGGACTCACTGCTAGTGTGGCCTTGTTGCTTTCCACACAGCTATCTGGCGAGGCCCCTGCGGTTCTCATGGCATGGCCCAAGGATCCTGAGCATGGCCCTGGCCGGCGGGCCCCGGGGCTCGGGGCAGGTACATTTTAGAGCTCATGGTTTGGCAGCTGGGCCAAGGAGTCCCCAGTCTGCCCCGGGGGAGGCCTTGGGGGACCAGCTCACATGCCTTCTCCAGTCTTTCAGGGAGGAGCTGGAAGGCCTCATCCAGGAGCAAATGAAGAAAGGGAACAACTCCTCCAACGTCTGGGCTCTGCGGCAGATCGCAGACTTCATGGCCAGCACCTCCCACGCAGTCTTCCCGGCGTCTTCCATGAGTACGTGGGTGTCCAGGGAGCAGCCGGGAGCAGAGGTTGGGGAGGGGGAGGGAGGAGCACCAACAGCTTGGTTGCCAGGCAACAGCACAAGCTGCAGTTGCATTGACAGGTCTGGGGGAGCTCCACAGTAGCCAGATAGGTGCCTAACTCTGTTTATGATGTTGCTGTGAATTAAAGACCTACGGAAGAATTACCCCTGAAGCCAGGGGTGGGCAGGGTGGAGGTGACTTCAGGGGCTGGGAAGAGGCCATGGAACCCCAAGTCTCCGTGCCCCACTACACAGGCCAACTTGTCTCCGTCACTGAGGGAGACAAGAGACACACGAGAGGAGGCAGTGCTGTGCCGAGACCCAGCTTCCTAGGCTGTGACACCCTCCCCACAACCCGTGAAAGCAAGTTTTGATAAGTGCTGCCCTTCAATAAAACCAATAGATTGTGATTGGAAATAAGAAAGTCGTTAAAAAAAGGCAAAATTTTATCACTGTACTGTGTTCTGAAAACGTGGACATCGCTTTTCTCAACACTTTGGTCTGTATTCTTCCAGCCTTTGTCTTGTTGAGGACATAAATTAGTTCGTTCTTTCTCCAGGATGCAGAATTTAGGGTGGGATTCGCCATCATGAATTAACTTTAAATCATTCGTATTCTCTGATCTAGCAATCCTAGATTATATGAACAAAAATGTAATCCCTTTGTAGGTATAATTTTAATAACTTACCCTATCTTGACTAATCTCGCACAACATGAAATACAGTTCTGTGCTATTTCCCATGAGCACATGCACTCAGATCAATGTGCCGCTATGGGACATTTAGGATGATTCCAATTTTTTTGCTATTATGCACAGTAATGCAATTGAACAACCTTGTAAATAAATCTCAAATTCTATCCGTGACTGCTTTCTTAAGGTAGATTATGAGGCGCGGAATTGCTAGATCAAAGAACATGAATGTTACAAAGACTCAAATGCATAATAGCAAATTACATCCTTTCTCTATCCTGGAGAAAAAGATGGAAGCAATTTTACATTCCCAACATCAGTGCAGCGAGTGCCCGTTTCCTGTACCCTGGTGTGCAGTGCCCTCATATTGCTGCTTGCTTCATCTGCCTGAGGGGGTCCATGACAGCAGTGCTCTGTGTTTTAATGTGTATCTATTTGACTAGGAATGAGATAGGATATTTTACATAGCTTCATATACATATGAGGCATGGCTTTCTTTTTGTTGTAGATTGCTTATTCACATCCTCTGCCAGTTTTTCTACCTGTGTATTCTTTTAGATTTTTAAGTCTTTATAAGATAAGGCTATATCCCCAGTATCTATCAAATATATTGCAGTGGTTTCTAGTTTCTCCGTTGCCTTTTAATTTTTGCTTCTGGAGTTTTTTGGTCTGGTCGAATTCTTTGATTTCCATTTAGGTTAATCCATTGCTGTTTTCCTCTGTGTATTCTGGTTTTGATTGCATGCTTAGAAGCACTTTCTCTGTGTTTATCATCGGGTGGGGCAAATACCCATAGCCTTTCTTCTGTTTTCTCAACTCTTTATATATGTTTATTCCTATTTTTTAAAAAGATTTATCCATTTATTTGGAAGGTAGAGTTACAGAGAGGCAGAGGCAGAGAGAGATAGAGAAAGAGAGAGAGGGCTTCCATCCACCGGTTCACTCCCCAAATAGCTACAACAGCCTGAGCTGGGCCGATCCAAAGCCAGGAGCCAGAAGCTTCTTCTGGGTCTCCCTCATGGATGCAGGGGCCCAAGGGCTTGGGCCATCTTCCATTGCTTTCTCAGGCCATAGCAGAGAGCTGGATAGGAAGTGGAGCAGCTGGGACTCAAGCCGGCACCCATATGAGATGCCAGCACTGCAGGTGACAGCTTAACCAGCTACGCCACAGCACCAGCCCCATAAGTTTATTTTTAAAAATAACATTAAAATTATTTTGTCGAATCTCCTCCCCTCATCGACCTTAAAAATCCCTTTTGGGATTGTGATTGAGATTTTATCAAATGAGTAGATTGCTTTGGTGTGGAATTTATACATTTATAATTGTGTATTAAAGTGTAAGTTCCACAGGGGAAATCTGTGCGTTTGGGTCCCTGCTATATTCTGGAACAGTCTCTTGGATTTGGAATAGTGTCTGGCACATATGAATTGATTAAAAATACTTGTATGAATAAAGCGATTTTAAATCTTTTCAGAAATGAGACATGTCTTTATTTAAGTCTTCTTTGGTGTCCATCAGAAAAACTTAGCAGTTATTTTTGTTTAGTCCCATTAATTTCTTATGAAGTTCATTCTGGAAATTTTGTGTAGTGTCTCCTTAAATGAGTCTTTGTCCATTCAGTTTTCTTTCTGGTTAAAACTCTCATTTAGGAAAATTGTTGGGTATAAATAGTTAAATAAATGTAAATAAATAAATGTTTATTGATCTTTTATTTCAATTTTAATATTATCGCAACTAATTTTCTTGGGGTTAATGTATAGGAAATAGATCCATAATTAATGGTCATTTTGTCTCCCTCATTCCATATTTTCACTTTGACTTATTTTCCAGTTTTCTTGTTGCGTCTGTGGGAACTTCCAGAGCAGTGTCTAATGATAGATCAGGAAGCAATCGCACTTGTCTCATTTCTGACTTTAATGGGAATTCTTTTACCTCAGAGTTTGAGAGAATTATTCTTTCTGTGTTGAGGAAATGTCTTTTCATTCTAGTTCATTATGGGTTTTTCTCAGAAATGGGTGTTGAATTTTATAAAATGCATTTTGGGCATTTATTGATTTTTCTTTTCTTGAGCAATTAATGTGATGAGTTACAGTCATAGATTTCTGAATACTGTTGGACTATTTTTTTTTTCATTCCTGAAATAAATCACTCCTGCTCTTGATGCATTCTTTTAAAAATACTTTTCTGGATTTGATTTGTCAGAATGTTACTAGCAATTTTTGCATCTATAGTCACATGTGAGATTGGTTTTCAGTTCACCTTTTGAATAATCTTCCTCAGTATTAATATTAAAGCTAAATTTCATACAATGACTCAGGGTGAACTCTCCTCACCCCCACTCCCGGCGGTGGAGTTTACATGTGATAGGAAGGCTCTGCTCATTCACTTGCAGCCATCTAGACCTGGAACATTTTTAGAGGATTTTAACATTTTTCCCTCTTTTTCTTCTAGAGTTTTTAACTGATTTTGTTGCTTTTTTGTTTTAAAAGATTTTATTTTATTTATTTGAAAGACAGAGTTACAGAGAGAGGTAGAGAGAGAGGTCTTCCATCTGCTGGTTCACTCCCAAAATGGCTGCAACGGCCGGAGCTGTGCCAATCAGAAGCCAGGAGCCAGGAGCTTCTTCTGGGTCTCCCACGTGGGTACAGGGGCCCAAGGACTTGGGCCATCTTCCACTGCTTTCCCAGGCCATAGCAGAGAGCTGGATTGGAAGTGGAGCAGCCAGGACTCAAACCGGTGCCCATATGGGATGCTGGCGCTTCAGGCCAGGGCTTTAACCCACTATGCCACAGCGCCAGCTTGTTACTTCCTGAGTAAATGTTTATCACATGATTGTATAAGATAAGCCATTTCATGGAGCTTTTCAAAATCGTGACAGTGATTTGCAATGCCACTTTTAGCGTTTACGTCTTCTGCTACATGTACATTGATTGATTGTTCTCGTTCCTGGTGCTATGTGGTTGAAGTGTATTGACCAGTCTAGATACTTTTATCTATAGATGATTATTTATTCATAGATATCCCATGAGTCAGTCCTTATACTTATTGGTTCTAAATTTCCTGTTTCCCAATTCCCTTATTTTGTTTTTATTTTCACTAACTATTTTCCATAATTTTTTTTGTTTTTCTTTTTTAGACTAGAATCGAATGATTTGATTTATTTTCATGCTTAGCTCAATAATAAAGATATTTGAAGCTATAATTTTTTTTTCAGAATGTAGGTTTGTATTTATCTCATAGATTATTTTTTAAAAGATTTATTTATTTATTTGAGAAAGAGAGAAATCGATCTTCCATACACTGGTTCAGTCCCCAAATGGCCACAATGGCTGGAGCTGGGCCTATCTGAAGCCAGGACCCAGGAGCTTCTTCCCAGTCTCCTACATGGGTGCAGGGGCCCGAGGACTTGAACCATCTTCCACTGCTCTCTTAGGCACATTAGCAGGGAGCGGGATTGGAAGTAGAGCAGCCGGGACTTGAACCAGCACCCATATGGGATACCAGCACTGCAGGTGGTGGCTTAACCCGCTATGCCACAGTGCTGGCCACATGTCCCATTGATTTTTTTGAACAATGTTTCCTTTAGTGTTAACTTGTAGACTGCAGTCACTATTTTGACTTTGTCTTTCTTCTAAGAGCTATCTGGGAGTGTGTTTTCTCATTTTCAAATGGTTGAATGTGTATTATTTTAAAGATCCATTAACAACATTGTATTTTACTGCACTACATTTAGGAACTGTGTCTTATTTCATTTCTGTGCTGGGGATTTATTGAGATTTTCTTGGTGACCTCGTAAGATCATTTAAAAATGATGTATGGGTATAGATTATGGCTAGGTCAGAGTATGTAATCCGTATTTCCATTTCTATTTGATTTTGTCAAAAATGACCATTGTGTTGTCTCCGCTGAATTTGATTTCTGCTCATTTCTCCTTGTATTTATGATAGTTTTGCTCTCTATGTCTTGGTGAAATATTATTCAGAGCATAAGGGTATATTATAGCTGTAACTTCATTATGGACTGTATCTTAATAACTCATATAAAATGACTTACAAAATGCTTGTTTTGATTCAAGAGATTATTATTTTGCCTGACTTCTGCTTGGATAATAATATCATGACTGCTTATTTTTTCTTTATGTTTGCTGGGTCAGCCTTTGATCTTCCTTCCCCTCTTACCTGTTTGGTGTCATTTTGCCTCAATGTGTCTTTATTTTGTCTAAGACTCCTATAACATTGTCTTCTGGCATTTGGTGGCTGTAACAGAGAAGCCTGTTTTTTGTTACTTGGAAGGTAACCACAGCTTTTCGTTGATGCTTGTGGATTTTTTTTCCCCTTTTCCTTGTATTTCAAAAATACTGCCAAGAAGCATGTCATTGTAGGCTTTTTTCTTTTTTACAGACTTTCCCTGCTCTCCACTACACTAAGTCCTTACAATCGTACACTCACACCTTCAGTTCAGAAAATTTTGTTTCTGCCCTATCCATATTGTTAGCTCTATGCTGGCTCTCTGGCCTTTGTCACACTCTCTTTCATGGCTTTCATGTTTCTGTCCTTATGCTTGTCCTGTTGCCGCAGCAACCAGCATCTGCCTGGAAGATGGACGCGTGCCTCAAACCTGCTCAGTACAGAGGCAGCAGACGTTTAGAGGGAGATGCCAAGTGTCGGGGGTTCAAGCCCAGACAGGGTGTTCTCTGCGTAGCTCTTTTTTTCCTTAGAGTTTGGGAGTTTGGCCAAAGTCTTGGTCTTAGCTGTCAGGGGCTTTGGTGCAGTGTCATCTCCTGCAGTGTTTTCTTAGGCCCTTGGAGTAAATGCCTCCGGTAGATCTGGGTCCCAAGCGTGGCAGGCAGCCACCCTGGCTTTCATGAGGCTTCCAGAGTAGGCATTCTTTAGATGGAGACTCCGAGAGCAGATGAGGGGGAGCCTCCATGGGAGCCCCCTGTTCTCTTGAGCCTTGGTGCTGTGGGTGGGGTACCCCTCATGGCCACAGCTCCACAGGGTCGGGGAGAGGGACCCTGTTGGGACAGGCTACAGAGGACCTGATGGGGTGTGAGTGTCTGTGGACCCGTTCTGGCTTCCTGGCCATCCCGGGGTGCCTCAGTTGTTTATTAGGGGATTCTAAGGACTCTGAAGACCCTCCCGACAGCAGCCCTGCCTGCCGGTGTTGCCTGGGCTCTTAGGATTTTGATGTGCTTCCGGGGATGAAGCAAAAAGGTAGTTTCTTGTTTGGGGACCCCACTGAGAGGAAGGAGGGATTCCAGACTGGCTGATTTGAATTGGAATTCCGTGGCTTTGGAATTGTGCTGTTGTTGTTGCCTGTGTCACTGGGCCTCTGGAGCCCTGCTGTCCCTGTCTGCTTGTGTCCTGGCTGGCCAGGGCCCTCTGTGACGTGATTCGAGGTGTGCTGTGGTTGCTGGGTGCTCGGCGACAGCACCCAGTCTGTGCTCATGTTTGCTGACCAGTCCTGCTCATCCCCACCGATGACAGGGCTGCTGTGGGACACCGTCACACTGTGTAGCAGTGAGCTTTACAGAGGCAGTGACACTTCCCGAGAGCATTGTCACCCATCACAGTTTGTAGTGGGGAGCTGGGCGAGGCAGCACCAGGAGGTCCCCAGCCAGATGTCCTTTTGAGCTGGAATCGCTTCTGTTGATTGCCTTGTTGATTCACAGACACTGACTAACCCAGGTGCTGGGGCTCGGAGGCCCCTTTCTGTGCCTGAGTATATAGGCGGCAGTCATCGTGGTTAGTGACAAAGACTGGACACCAACTCCTGGGCCCTTCGGGCACCCTGAGGATCAGACTGCCAAACCCTCCACGTCCATCTCAAAAGCTCTGCCACATAGCCCCGGGGACTGCAGTCCAGAGAGCTGGGCATGCTCGCTGGGGCCTCGCACCCTTCAGCCAACCACAGCTACCCACTGCCAGGAGCTCATGAGCTGTCGAGAAGTTGAGTTTATTTCCTGGCTGACTTGGCCTTCAGTCTGCCCTGGCTCCAAATCACAGGAAAAGTTCTGTTGCATGGGAGAGTTCAAACAGCACGGTACTAGCAGGTCACCTTCATTGAAACAAAGCACCCTGATTTCCATTCAGTGTCCATCTTGGAGTTTTTAAGGTCAGCTTGGCATTCCTGGAAGCTTTCATCCTGTGGCCTTGAGTCTTGTTTCTAATTTTTTAATTTTAATTTTAATAAAAGCGATGCCATGCCCATCCAAATGAGCAGAAGTCGGGCACAGATGTCTGCTCTGTGGACCCTCTGCCCCCTGGGCGGAGGCTCAGCGACGCTCGCGTCCCTGCCTGGCTGTCTCCCTGTCTTCTGTGCGGTGGCAGTAGCAGTGAGGTTGTGGGGAACACTGGAGCGAGGAAGGGAGGCGGGGTGGGAGCCCCGACCCTGCGAGCACTGCCCTGTCTGTGCCCTGTGCCCCGCAGACTTCTCCATGATGACGCCCATCAATGACCTCCACACGGCCGAACCCCTGAACCTGGCCAAGGGGGAGCGGCTCATGCGGTGCAAGATTAGCAGCGTCTACCGGCTCCTGGACCTCTACGGCTGGGCCCAGCTGAGCGACACCTACGTCACGGTGAGGAGGCCCCTCGGAGTGGGCTGCGGCACTGCGTGTGGCCCCCACAAAATCCAAAGGGAGAAGCTCTGACTCTTGGCATGGCTGTGGCACTGCTGGTGACCTCTGGCCAAAATGCACGGAGCGCTTCCTGGGGTCATTGAAATAGACAACCAGCCTGGTAGGCAGTCCTTTGGATGGAGACCAGGAACTCCTTGATCCTGGGTTTACAGCTGCCGTTGGCCATGTGAGAGCGCCCTGGAGCTCCCTTTCCCTGGCTCTGAGGAAAGCCTGGGTCCTCTTCACCTCCCGTGGGCTGGGGGAGAGGTACGCATTCGCAGGAGGACGACACAGATACAGTGGACTCGGATGTTGCCAGCATCCTTGGCGATGTCCTTGACCCTGAGCGCATGTGTCTCTCCTCCAGTTGAGAGTCAGCAAGGAGCAGGACCACTTCCTGATCAGCCCTAAGGGAGTTTCTTGCAGTGAAGTCACAGCATCCAGCCTGGTGAGTACAGTCTGGCCTGCCCCTGCAGCCTCCTTGTTGAAATAATAGTGGCCCCTCTGCTCTTCCAGTGACAAGCCATCTCCGTATTACCTACTGTCCTCCCGTCCCTGGTGGAGCTCGCAGTCTGGGGTTCTGTTTGTGTGGGAAGCAACTGGAGTACCTGGCATATGATGTGACCAAGATACCAATTGCAAGGTGCAGGAGTGAGCTTCTCAGATGTGTGGACTGCAGCTGCTGTGCCCTGCACCGGGGAGAGGAAGACACTGCCTTGGGCACTCTGCCAGGCCATGCGGCCCAGCCCGTTAGCTGAAAATCTGGCTTGACAAAGCCACAGGATACATGGGCAGGGCAGACCTCAAGGAAGGCCGAGGCTACTCTAGATGGGAGAGGACACTGCTGCCCAGCGAGGGTAACTGACGTACAGAAGTCCACCAAGAAGGTGATGGCCGAGTAAGAGCTGGGACCACAGAGACAGGAGGACACAGGCTCTGTCTCTAAACAGACTGGTGGAAAACAGCCCAGGAACCCAGTGATGGAAACTCAGGGTGAACAGTGCTCTGACAGAGCTCGAGGAAACTTGAGGGGCCCAGGGAAGGGGCTGCAGGTGTGGAGGGAGCGACAGTGTAGGGGTGGAGTCCTCGAGCCCATAGGATGATCAGACTTAGACGAGGTGAGAGGTCTGGCAGAGGTGACGCCCACAGGAGTGCAGCGTGCACCAAGCCCAGACACCTGCGGGATCATGCACTGGGGAAGACAGGTGGCTGAGTGTGACTCAGGTATTTGATGTCTGGGAGTAGGGACCAGCTGATAAATGGCATGCAAGGTGGAGGTTGTGGCTTTATTCTGTTGGACCCGCAGACTCCCTGAAGTATGGCAGGTACATGGGTGCTGCGGCCGGGTTTCTGTTGCACTGAGATCACTCTGCCAGCTGTGTGGAGGCAAAGGGACATCAGGACAGCTGGTGAGACTATCACAGGGAGCTGGGAAGAAGATTCTTTGAGTGGGGAAGGAGTACAGAATTGTGTTTGAAGAGCTGGGGAGATGGTCAGCAGAAGTCCGTGGACATTTGGTTGTCCTTGGGTCAGAGAGGTCTGGTCAGAGATATAGGTTCTGGGGTCTGGAACACGAGATTCTCAGGGTGGGTGTGCAGCTTGCACACTGCAAGGCCATCGTGTGTGTTTGTGCAGCTTGCACACTGTACAAGAGAGCCTGGGTGATGGGAAGAGGAGGTGCTCCACTCAGTATGTCCCAGCACGTTGGCGACATCCATACTACAAGCCCAGAGGCAGCATGTGGGAGAGCGGCTCTCCTGGTAGGCTGGGGTGGCTCTTGAGTGACACTAGATCACTCTGACAATGAGATGTGCAGTACAGCCCTCCCTGTGTTTCTGTAAATCCTGTATCCATAGCTGCAACCAGCTGCTGACCGGACATTCTTGGAAAGTAAATTGTGTCCGTATTAAACATGTACAACTTCATTGCCAATACAGCATAACCACTATGTGTATAGCCTATACATGGGTTAGGTATGAGCAGTCTAGAGATGATGTGAAGTGTGCAGTGGGGGGCGCGTAGGTGATAGGCAGATGCTATACAGGAGAGATGTGCGCTTCTGTGGGTTTTGGTATCTGCAGCCAGGGGCAGCAGGAAGGTCCTGGGATCAAGCCCCTGTTTATTCTGAGGGATAACCATACATGAGTCCAGAGAGGGGCCATCCAGGCAGGGCATTCCACTCAGCCACATGTCCAGGGGAGTGGGGGAGCTGGGCTGAAGGGAAGCCAGACGTCATCACTGGACACGGAGGCTAAAGGTCCGTGTGGTGGGAGAGTTGCTGCTGCTGCCAGAGGTCAGGCCGCTGGGAACTCGTGCTCATTCTGTGCAGCTGCAGGAGGTGGCGCCCGGGAACCAGGGCCGAGTTCAGTGAGAACAAGTTAGGCAGCACTGGCATCGGGATTGGGGGCAGGTGGTTTGCAGGCTGTGGTCTTGGGTCACGTGCTGTCAGGCCACAGGGGGCAATTCCGTGATTGGGCATTTTTCAGTTTTTAACCAGGAGACGAGCAGTGTTCTGTGAAGCTTTAACGGCCAGTGGGAAAGAAGCTGCAGTGCTGGCGTTCGCCAGGAGAGGGAGGTGTTGGTCATGCTTGGGCTTGCACAGTGTTTCTGTGTGTGAGTGATCAAGGGGTGTTTGCTTGTCTTGCTTTCACAGCCACAAAGTGACCTTCTGTAACGCTGGTGGTCTGTGACATTGTTGACGTTCAGTATGGAACCCCGTGGCCAGCCAGCAGCTGTCTCTCGAGTGTGTTCAGACATGCACATACACACAAGTATGTGATTTTTCAAGAGCCATGCCAGCACCTAGCCCCTTGGAGGCAAAAGCAGATTGCCACCTGTGCTTCTGACCTGGTTGCAAGTGATGGATAAGTGGGTCTTCATTACACTCTCCTCTTTACCTCTGTACATGATTTTAAGAATCTTTTTCTTTTAGGATTTATTTGTTTATGTGAAAGGCAGAGTAACAGAGAGAAGGAGAGACAGAGATCCTCCACCTGCTGGTTTACTCCTCAAATGGCCACAAAGGCCAGTACAGGGCCAGCATGAGGCCAGCAGCCAGGAGCTCCATTCAGATCTCCCACGTGGGTGGCAGGGGTCCAGGCACTCAGGCCATCTTCTGCTTTCCCAGCCACATTAGCAAGGAGCTGGGTCAGAAGTACATCAGCCAGGACTTGAACCAGGGCTCTGATAGGAGACGATAGCATCGCAGACAGTGGCTTAACCCACTGAACCACAGTGCTGGCCCCATTAAGAATCTTAAAATGAACAGAAAGGGCTCAGCTTAGATGCTGCTTCCTCTCAGAAGGCCTATCTGATCCCTGCTGTGCTGGGACCAGGGACACCTCCCACCTACTCCTAGAGAAGCCTGCAAATGACTCTTCTGGCCTCTTCCTACTCCGAGTGCATGGTGGGGACCACAGCACTGTCATCCCTTGGGAACCTGCTAGAAATGCACACTCTAGGGCCCCATGGTCACATCTGAGAAACTCCGTGCTTGCGTTTTTTTTTTTTTTTTTTAAGATTTATTTATTTATTTGAAAGTCAGAGTTACACAGAGAGGGGAGAGGGAGAGAGGGAGAGAAGGAAAGAGAGGTCTTCCATCCGATGGTTCACTCCCCAATTGGCTACAACAGCCGGAACTGCACTGATCTGAAGCCAGGAGCCAGGAGCTTCTTCCGGGTCTCCCACGTGGGTGCAGGACTTGGGCCATCTTCCACTGCTTTCCCAGGCCATAGCAGAGCGCTGGATTGGAAGTGGAGCAGCCGGGTCTTGAACCAGAGCCCATATGGGATGCTGGCACTGCAGGCCAGGGCATTAACCTGCTGTGCCACTGTGCTGGCGCCTGTGCTTGCATTTTCCCTGTGGAACTCGACCCCCATAAGCCTGGGGCCAGCTCATGTTCCCCCAACACCAAGCCCAGCCCTGCTCCTGGCGTCTGGAATGAATGAACAGCACCTGCTGGGAGAGGAATGAGGGGTCCCCACCGCCCTGTTGCTCGAGGTCTCTCTTCTTCCCCGGCCCAGATCAAGGTGAACATCCTGGGAGAGGTGGTGGAGAAGGGCAGCAGCTGCTTCCCAGTGGACACGGCGGGCTTCTGTCTGCACTCAGCCATCTACGCGGCCAGGCCTGACGTGCGGTGCATCATCCACCTGCACACGCCGGCCACGGCAGCGGTGAGTGGATGTCTCCCCAGCCCCGGAGCTCGCCTCCCAGCACCTTGCTCCCGGCAGCCAGCAGCCACACCCAGGCAGCAATTTCTCTGAGATTTTCCCCAAGGAAAGACATAATCCACTCGAGGTGGGAGCGGTCTCATCATGTAATGTAACAGTGTTCTGGAAAGGCCTTCTGGAATCAGGCCAAGGCGAGGTGAGAGAACTCCCCACGTGTCAGGCCCCATCCCCTCTGTCTCTCTAACACCAAAGCCTTGGAATAAGGTAACGATGTGGAAGGTGTGCGTTACTGTGGCCCCCAGCCTGCTACATACTCAAGCTGGGACCTTTCACCCAGGCCTGAGCTGGCATTGCCCCCACACAGCCATCCAGGCTCTAGAGGAGAAATCTTGACAGAAGGAAACCAGCAGGTGGGTCCTGGGCTACACCTGTTTTACCTTAGTTCAAGGGAGGCTGAGAGCTGGAGACAGCAGCAGGCAAAACTGGGAGAGCGCAGAAGGAGTAACCTCGAGGTTCAGGCTGTGCCCTGGGCATCTCTGGTCATTTCTCCAGGTGTACCCAAGGCACACCTGGACTTGGGTAGACAGCAGGCCACCAGCTCCAGGCGTTCCCCAGCCCTCACCCAGGCCCACACCTGCAGCAGGGGGCAGAGCAGGCTCGTCGCAGCCTGTTGTTTTCTGAGCAGAGCTCCCAGTTGTGAGCACTCAAGCCTCCCAGAATTTGGACCCAGCCTCAATGATGCATTTGTGCCTCACGTGCCCTCTGCAGAGCGCTGGGCTGATGTGTGGGCCAGAGCGAGGCAGGGAGGGCAGGCCCCCTCTGGCCTCTCCCTGCTCCTTGCTTTCAACAAGAAGTGGGGTGGGGGTTGCACCTGTGTTTTACCCCTGGGCCCTGGCTACAACCTGAGGCTTCTCAGTGGGCCTCCCTGTTAGTGAGGGGGCGTGGCCGTATCCCAGGGGAGCAGGCCCTGCGTCACCCAGCCTAGTGCTAATTCTGCCACACCTGCCTCTTGCTGGAGTCTAAGACAAGAACAGAGCTGTGAGCAGGGGCAGCAATAGCTTGCTCACATGCATTCTTTGCAGCAGTTAGAACAGGTGCTATGTTGGCATGGCTGCTGTGAAACAGGAAGGGAAAGGCGTTAGAGCTAGCGCATGAAAGCAGCCAGGAGCTGGGTGCAGGAGGACCCAAGGGCCTTTCTCATGGGCCTGCCCAACCCCCATCACAGGTCCCCAGCACAGAACTGGACTGCCCATGGAGGAAAGGGTAGATGTGACAGCGTCCTGCTGACCATTCCTGTTGTCTCCGTTCAGGTGTCAGCCATGAAGTGGGGCCTCCTGCCTGTCTCCCACAATGCCCTGCTGGTGGGCGACATGGCCTATTACGACTTCAATGGGGAAATGGAGCAAGAAGCTGATCGCATCAACCTGCAGAAGTGCCTTGGACCCACCTGCAAGGTCAGTTCTACCGTCCCGGGCTGGCACCTGCGCTGGCCCTGCCAAGAGCCCAGGTCACAAAAGTGATGCGCATTCGGTGCGAGTCTGTAAAAGTTGCAGACAAATCAAAAGAAAAAAGAGAAAATCTATCCTGCTACTCTGAGATTTGGTGCATAAGTATACTCAGGGTATTTGCAAAGCTAGGGCCAAGAAGTAAGTTCTCCTTTTTTCTCCTTAGTAATAGATAGCAAATGCCATATTTATATTTATATTTATATTTATATTTATATTTAAAAGGCAGAGTTACAGAGAGAGAGGGAAGGACAGAGCGATCTTCTGTCCACTGGTTCATTACCCAAATGGCTACAACAGCCAGAGCTGGGCCAGTCCAAAGCCAGGAGCTAGCAGCTTCTTCTGGGTCTCCCACGTGGGGCAATCTTCCACTGCTTTCCCAGGCACATTTGTAGGGAGCTGGATCAGGAGTGGAGCAGCTAGGATTCGAACTGGCACTTATATGGGATGCCAGTGCCACAGGCAGTGACTTTACCCATTATGCCACAGCACCAGCCCTGCAAATGCCTTTATGTGTCACTAAGAATTTTTTCTACCACTCTTTTAAATAAAATGTCACTGTGTGAATTGCTGAAATTAGGAGGATGTTTTCCCTGAATATTCTCTTAATATAAACAACACTGGGATGCAAATCCTTCCAGTTGCATCTTAGGTTGGATTCTTAGGCAGTGCCATTGTGGGATGACCTCTGGCCCCTGCCCACATGGCTGTCTCCTCCCCATGTCTAATAGATGAGACTCTCTCCAAATATAGTGCTCTTACACTCACTCATTAATTTTGCCAGCCTACCTAAGGATTGATACCCCAGCTTCCAGGGGGACATCACCTCATTTCAAAGAGTTCTTGAATGTAAAACCAACTAAGAAAAGCTTCTGGTGCAGAAGGTGCCCTTGGATCTTAGCAAGTCGTGCTCCCGGTATAAATTTGCATCTCGTTTTTGTCCTGTTTTATCCCGTGGCCCTTGGCAGAGTCATAAGCATTGCACCAATAGTGCAAACTGCTGGGCTCTCGTTCCGATTCTTCCCCTGATAATCTGGGAGGCTTTTGTTTTCTCTATGCGTCTGTTCCCTCCTCTGCAATACAAGTGACTTGGATTAGAAGGCCACGATGGCCTCATTCATGGAATGGTGGGGTCTTGGAGCTGGCAGAGCCTGCTGGAGCCCAGAGAAGGGATGTGACACACCTGTTTCTGCAGAGTCAGCCCCTAGAGAACCACCCCTGGGGTTCTGACCTCCAAACTGATGAAGGCCGGGGGCAAGATCCTGCCATGGCGGTTGGACCCTTCCATTGCACATCAGATTATTTCACACACTGTAACATACATGCCAGTTTTTCAGACTCCTAAGACTGACAACTCAGGCACTGGCCAAAGAAATCAAACAAACTACTTGGTCTCAAGTTCAGAACACCTTTGCACTTCCTTGGGTGGATGCTTTGTGTTGCAATTACATGTAGGGCTACATGATAAGGATAAAGAGTTGGTAGAGGGACCTGGGATTGGATGTGGAAATTGATTGAAATGAAATGAAAGGCTTTTCCCTCTTAGTAAAGTCTGGAATGTTTACAGTCTAATTGATTACTTACTCCTCCACAGATCCTGGTGCTAAGAAACCATGGGGTGGTTGCTCTAGGGGACACCGTGGAGGAGGCGTTTTATAAGATCTTCCACCTGCAGGCTGCATGTGAGATCCAGGTGAGTGAGTTCCTTGGGAAGTGGAGAAAGTGGAGAAGGTGGTGGCTCCATTGGCTTTGGCTCGGGAAGTCCTTTGTGCCCAGCTGTCTCAAACCCTTGCTCTGTTTCTCTGCTGTGGTGCCCTATACTTTTAATGTTTTACATTTAGAATCAGTTCTGTGCATTTGAAAAATTTATCCCCATTGTCTTAACAACCATCACCCAACTTTTGAGGGTCATTGCCCAGGACAGGGTGCTCCTAGGGCTCATCACAGTCAATGGGAGACACTGATATAGGCACACAACAGTTCTCACCATGCTCTCCTGTTACCCAAGGTGTACCTGCAACACCTAGCTGTACCCAATAGACACACACAGGTGGATTTTCTTTTGGGAGGTATGAACTTAGGGACTTTGCAAAGGCCAGGAACACAGTCAAATTCATAAAGAGAAGTAGAAAGCAGGCCAGTTGGAGTGTTGACCCAACAGCCCGAACAGACAGGGCAGCCCCACAGTGATGCCGGGAGCCCTTCACAAATTCCCCTAGCTCATTAGGGTGGGGCAGACAGAGAGATTGGTGATCACAAACAGTAAAAAAGAGACAAATCTCTAGTTTTATAGACAACAAGGTGTTGTCGGAAAAGCCGTATATGCACTCCAGTATGGCAAGTTGCAACGTGTTGAAGAGACTTGTTAACCCAGCTGATGGCTCCAGCTCTGGGCTCTGTGCTGTTGGGTAGGGGCCTTGTCCTCCACAAACCTGTTTCATCAACTGTACACATGGGGCTTAGGGGTTCACTGTGGACAGGGCTGTTCAGAGGTGGAGAGGCGTGCCCAGGGTATTTTTAGGAGGACTGGTTGCAGGGTGAGTCAGCTCCTGGCAGGGGCCTTTTAGTGTCCTCTCTGCCCTCTTGTGGCTGCCCTCTGCTGGCTGGCCTGGGTAGAGCAGAACCTGGGGGAGGAACGGCCCAAAGGAGAATGAGATGGACCCAGGAGCATTGGCCAGTGGCGGCTCCACGGGGGTACCCTGTCAGTGGCCTTTAAAGGAATGTGTCCACAGGACAGCTGTGAAGACACGATGAAGAGGTGGGAGACCCCTCTGCCCCAAACTGCGGTGGCCAGAACAGGACCCAAGTGGTGCCCCTCTGAGGTGGGAGGCACTCCCTGCCCTGCCTCCAACTAGGGCTGTTGGCCCTGAACTCTGGCCACTGCCTGGTGGAGCCCCTGGCGGAGCACCTGCTATAAAGGGAAGTGCTCTGCCTTCCCCTCATCTGGACTCTTAAGAGCTCCCCATCTTCTGGAAAAGAGGCTTCCAGGAGAAAACGGCTCAAGAACAAACGCCGTCTCTGCAAAGGCAGCCAGCCTTGGAAATGGAGAGCGACACCTGTGTGTGCCCCTCCCAGGCTGCAGACCGCAGAAATGGCCACTGGGCAGTCCCCAAAGGCAGAACCAAATCTGTGGTCAAAGGGCAGAGCTGCCGGCTGCTGTTTCTTATGGCCCTCCTTGCAGCTGTCACTGTCTTTTCCTGACCTTGTTAGAGAATCTCAGGCGATGCAGGCAGATGGCCCCCAGCAAAGCTCCAATGGCTTTTTGTTTTTCCAGCTGTTGGAGCAGAGAGGCTTCTAGAGGTGGGGAATGGAGGTGGAAGATGTGGAAGAAAAACAGGAAAGATTAGAGCGGGGCATGGGTGCATTAGGACATAGAAGAACCAGAGAGCTGCTTCTGCAGGTGCAACGGGGGTGATGGTCCTGGCCGGGTTGTTTGGGTGGAGCAGGCAGCACAGATGTCCTGTCTCCACTGTGGACTGAGTTTGCTTGCTCAGTGACCTTGGCAAATAGGCAAACGTGGTGCTCGGCATGTCCGTGGCTCAAGGCTGAGAGTCTATTCCGTTCTCCAGGGCACAGTGTTCTTTGCTCTCCATCAATTTGCAGAGCAAAGAGAACAGAAAACTGGGTCATCCCCAGCCGAGAGAAGCAGCTCCTGCTCGGCCGAGAGGCAGATGGGAAGAAGCTCAGGCAGGTCTCCTCCATCTGCTACCCATTGCCATGGAAACCGGTGGAGGAAGAGGGAGGTGGGAGCAGGCAGTGCTTGCAAGGCTGTGGGTGGACCTCTCTCCATCGTCTCCATCAGTGGCTGGTCTCCAAGGGCTAGCACTTCTCAGAGTCATTTATCACAGTCATTTCTATGGCAGTTCAGAAACAGCAGGTGCTGTTCTCGGTGCTCTTCCACCATTGCCTGCAAGCCTCCTCACGGGGTAGGTGCTGCTGTTTCCATTCTAGAGGCGAGGAAACTGAGGCATGGAGGTGTAAAGAGCTGGCTGCCCAGCATCACACAGGGAGTGAGTGACAGGCGCCCAGGCAGCAGGCACGTCTCTGCCCTTGAGTGCTAGCTTGGCATGCTTGGCCTTCAGGCAGACATGTGTCTGGATGAACAGGGTGAGGGGAGTGTTCCTGCTTCCTTCTCTGTGCACAGTGGTAGGAATCACATAGAGAAATCCTGGCTCAGCCCCGAGAGGTACAGGAGGTGCGTGTTAACACCCTTGAGTTTCATACACTCCAGGCTCTGCCTGGATCCTAGGTTCACATGTCTGCATGTGAAGTGGGCTAACTTACACCCATTTGTTTTCAATTAAAAAAAAAAACTGTCAAAATAGCACCAAGACACTGAGGGTCTATATCATCAGAGCCGCTGCCCTGCGGTCAGCAAGCCTACAAGGAATAGCCAGTCTTACCCACAAGGCTAACGTGTTCATTTGCAGCACAAAATACGTGGCTCACTGCCTCCACTACTCAAAAGCCCCCATCTCTCACTCTAGCTTTACTTACCCAGGAAGCCACCTCCTAACCACTTACAGCTGGGTGGTGGCGATTTGGGGATACATGGAATGTACAGGCCCCCCCCTTACCCATGAGGGATACATGGTGAGCCCCTAAGTGGGTGCCTGGAACTGCAGATAGTGCCAAACCCTGCAACGTGATGCCTTTCCCATCCGAGCTGAACACTTAGCATGCGCTGCTGGAAACTTGCAGTTTGAGGTGCAGCAGCAAAACCAGCCCAAATTCTTTCTCTGTTTCCACACTTTCACCAGTGGGAGAGTCATTCTCACGGTAGATCTTAGCAACCTCAGCAGATGCTTGGGCATTTACACTTTTTCCCATGAAGGAAGCACTTCACAGCTTCTTTTCCACGCCTCCAAGTTGCCACCGTCACGACTGGTGCACTTTGGGGCCGTTATTAAAACAAGGGCTACTTGAACATCAGCCCTGCAGTGCTCCGCTAGTGGATCTGATAGCTGAGACAGCTCTGAGGGCCGAACGGGTGGATGGGGCATACAACGTGGATGTGCTGAGCAGAGATGGTTCCCGGCCCAGGCTGGACGGAGCAGGACGGTACAGAATTTCACCGTGCCAGCAGAATACCTGTAATTTAAAACTTAGGAATTGTGGATCTTTTCCATTTAATAATTTTGAATTGCTGTAGACTCCAGGTAACTAAAACTAAGGAAAGCAAAAGCCACGCATAGGGGAAGCAGGGAGGGAGTGGCTCCTGAACATTCTGTTTATTCCTGCATGTCCATCACCACTTGCCATCAGCTGAGCATGGGATTAGAAAACTGGGGTTTGGTTAGATTAGTGAGTGTCTTCTAGGATCATGCTAAAGTCGCCTGTTGTATGCACAACCTTTGCCCTGATTCTCAGAGTCCACTGCCTGCAAGCACCTGCCTTGTCCCCTCCCCAGAACCTGGACAGTCTCAGTCCCAGCGTGAACGCGCTCTGACCCTGCACAGAGCCCGGCTGTGCACCATCACCACTTCCTCTGCCCCTTTTTCCTGGGTGTCCTTGGCCATCTAACCCTGTTGTGGAGGATGTGATGCTCTTTCAGAACTATCAGCCCAGGCCAGTGCCGCGGCTCACTAGGCTAATCCTCCGCCTGCAGCGCAGGCAGTCTGGGTTCTAGTCCCGGTCAGGGCGCCAGTTCTGCCCGGTTGCTCCTCTTCCAGTCCAGCTCTCTGCTGTGGCCCGGGAAGGCAGTGGAGGATGGCCCAAGTGCTTGGGCCCTGCACCCGCATGGGAGACCAGGAGGAAGCATCTTGCTCCTGGCTTTGGATTGGCGCAGCGCACCAGCCATTGGGGGATGAACCAATGGAAGAAAGATCTTTCTCTCTGTCTCTCTCTCTCACTAACTCTGCCTGTCAAAAAATAAATAAATAAATAAAATAAACAAAAACCAACAAAACAAAACTATCAGCCCAGCGTGTCAGCTCACACTCAAATTTCATTGTCTAGAAACCAGCTTTGTATGTGTGTGTAGACTTTAAAAAGCCTAGGAGATATTTTTCAAACATAGAAAAATGCAGAGAATAACACGAGACGCCCACCTTCCACCACCCAAATCTAACAAAAAATACGGCCTTTTGCTGTAAAAGAAAGAATATGTTACAGATAAGAACGGAAGTCCCTGTGGAGCCCTTTCTGATCTCCTATCCCCTCCTTCAAGCACACACACAGAAACAGCCACAACGCCAAGTGTGTCTGTATCCCAGGTAGCTTGGCGGTCCTCTGTATTATTCCTTCTTAAGGTTTAACACTTTGTGGTTCCTTTGTGTCGTATGTGAGAACTGATGTCAGGAAATAAGCTATCCACACCTCTTTCCCTGAGAGGGAGTGCCTGCCCAGCAAGCCGGAGGTGGCTTTTCCTTGGTTTCCCAGACGTTCCTGGTTTCTAGGTTCTCCTACATGGCCCCCATGCTCCCACTGCCTACAGGAGTGGAGGTGAGTGCAGGGTCCCCATGCATGTGTGGCTGAGCCTCTGCTCCCACTGCAGGTGTCGGCTCTGCCCAGCGCCGGGGGAGTGGAGAACCTCATCCTGCTGGAGAAGGAGAAGCACCAGCCGCATGAGGTGGGCTCTGTGCAGTGGGCGGGGAGCACCTTCGGGCCCATGCAGAAGAGCCGGCTTGGGGAGCATGAGTTCGAGGCCCTCATGAGGATGCTGGATAACCTGGTGAGTTCCTTACCCTTCCAGGCCAGTCTGTGGAAGTCCATGGAAGCCTGGCCCCTAGGCCCCCGAATGTTGATGGAAACTAGCAAGTAGTACTGAGTGTAACACTGGAATAATAAAACACCATAACTAGATGAGGGTTCATTATTAGAATTCAGGGGTGGTTGAATGTTAAAGTTTTTTCAAATATACAGATATTCCATGAGACTGAAGAATCAAAGCCTTAGAACCTTTTGATCATGTTAATTATCAAAAAGTAGTTGAGGAACATTTCACAACAGTTTATACAAATAATAGCTGTTAACTAGGATAGGAGGGCATATATTTAACATGACTTCTTTCAAAACAAGAATCAGGATGGGGCTGGCGCTGTGGTGTAGTGATAAAACCGCTGCCTGTAGTGCCAGCATCCCATATGGGCACCAGTTCAAGTCCTGGCTGCTCCACTTCCGATCCAGCTCTCTGCTATGGCCTGGGAAAGCAGTAGAGGATAGCGCAAATCCATGGGTCCCTGCACCCATGTGGGAGATCAGGAGAAAGCTTCTGGCTCCTGGCTTCAGATTGACACAGCTCCAGCCATTGCGGCCATCTGGAGAGTGAACCAATGGATGGAAGACCTCTCTCTCCCTCTCTCCCTCTCTCCCTCTCTCCCTCTCTCCCTCTCTCCCTCCCTCCCTCCCTCCCTCCCTCCCTCCCTCCCTCCCTCTCTCTCTCTCTCTCTCTCTCTCTCTCTTTCTCTCTTTCTCTCTTTCTCTCTCTCTCCATCTCCGTCTCCACCTCTGCCTCTCTGTAATTCTGCCTTTCAGGGGCCAGCGCCGTGGCTCACTTGGTTAATCCTCCACCTGCAGTGCCAGCATCCCATATGGGCACTGGTTCTAGTCCCGGTTGCTCCTCTTCCAGTCCAGCTCTCTGCTGTGGCCTGGGAAGCAGTAAAAGATGGCCCAAGTGCTGGGGCACCTGCACCCGCATGGGAGACCGGGAAGAAGCACCTGGCTCCTGGCTTCGGATCAGCGCAGCTCCGGCTATTGCGGCCATTTGAGGAGTGAACCAACAGAAGGAAGACCTTTCTCTCTGTCTCTCTCTCTCACTGTCTGTAACTCTACCTGTCAAGTAAATAAAATCTTTAAAAAAATATTCTGCCTTTCAAATAAATAAATCTTAAAAAAAAAGAATGAGGATAATTGTGAAAGTAGAAATATTTCTGTAATACTTTGAAACATAGCAGTGATTCTGGCTCTTAGCAGCATTATTTAATATTCTGTATAATATTGGAACTCAATCCAAGGCAGTAAGACATAAGAGGTATAAATATGTAAAGGAAGCAAGATAATTGTTCTTTATACATAATAAGATTATATGCCTCTAAAGTCCAATAAAATAAACTGAAAAAATTTGAAATAATGCGAGTATTTTAAAGTGGCCAATTATGAAAACATACAAAAATCGTTTGCTTTTGTGTTTTAGCATTAACTGTTTTGAAGATATAATGGGAGACAATATCCTATTTGCAAATGCAGCAAAGTCATAAAACACAAATATAACCCATTCAAAGAAAACCACAAAACTTCACCAATAGACAACAGAGAAAACTTGAAATCATGAGAAGTTGTAATTTATTCTTCTTTGGAAAACTTACATTGGGCAAAGAAGACACTTTCCAAAAATTAATCAATAAGCTCAAATTCTTTTAAAAATGTAGGAAGGTACAGAACTTAACAAAATGTTCTTCCATGTGAATTTCAGAATGGCCAGGAAAATGCTGTAGAAAGAAAACAAATTAGTGATACCAGTCCCCTTGCCCCCTTCCAAGCTCAAGTGTGATAAAGCTTTAGTAACTCAACAGTGTGGCATTAGCAGAATGCACAAGCCAACCAAAGCAATGTGTTAGAGAATCCAGAAATAGATCCCAAAATATAAGAGAATTTCACACAGGATAGCGGGTACTTATCCATCAGTGTGGAAGAGAGAGACTAGTAGCCATTTGGGAAACAAAACTAAGACATTTTGATCTCATCCATTCAGTAAAATAAATTCCTCATTTATGAAAAGTTTAAACATAAAAAGTAAACTCAGAGGTGTTAAAAAAACAGAGTCATTGGTGCCCTTGTGTTGGAGGAAAAAGCCTTATCAGGCATAGCAGAAAAGTCTGAAGTTGTAATGACAAATATTGACAGATCTGATTACACTAAACATTCAAAACTTGCCGTTCTATTAATCATCATAAACAAAAATACAAGACAAATTATGGAGGAGATACTTACAATATCTGTGACAGTCCAAAGATTAATATTCTCAGTGTAAAAAGAGACTTTACAAATCAATGTGAAAAGTAGGAAAATGGGCTACAAATTGAAAAATTTACAAAGGAAGAGATTCAAGTGGACATTATGTGTGATTAAAAATACCCAGTTTTACTACTAATCAAACATGCACGCATATATGAGGACACTTCATAAAGTTCATGAAAAGTGGAATCAAGTTTGTTTTGGTGTAAGAAAAAGAGAAATCCATACATGTTTTTTCATAGTACATATTTTCTACGAACTTTCTGAAGATTATACTCAAGGATTTCAAAATTCTTATTATTTATTGCATTAAAATACACTTTTAAGTCCATTTTCCATTTGAAGTCCCTATATATATATATATATATATATATATATATATATATATATATATATAATGTATACAGCAATGACTGGAAAGATTTAGTTGTTGTCTCTGAGGGTGAGATTTTGCATAAAGTTGACATTTTTTCTTATGCTTTTCTACATTTTTTGTATTTCTACATATTATGTTTTTCTATGCTTCTTATAGTCCTAGATTATTCTCCTACATTTTCTACAGAGATCTGTGTTTTCTTTGTTAATTAGGAAAACACCTAAACGACATTTTAATGTAAAGAATAAAAGAAAGTTCTCCCAGGCAGCAGTCAGCTCTGGGGGTGCTCAGGCAAGTTCTTGAGTCCAGTTTGGGGTTTCCAGGAGGAAAACGGTTGAACCTGAGAGTAGAGGAAGGGCTGGTGACTGTTAGATTCAGCCATTGTCTCATTAAGGTGGCAACTGTGATGTAGGACCCAGGCCTCAGAGGTTCCTAGAGCTCCACGGGTCATTCCCACGTGCAGCCAGGGTTGAGAACCTCTGGGCCACATGAGATTTGGGGCTCTCCATGGATAAGAGCTCTGCCTGTCTTTCCACAAGGTTCTAGGAGTTTCTTAGCTTGTTGGGGTGGAGGACCTGGAGGAGAGAACAATGCTGAAACGCACCAGAGGAGCTGCAAGGCTGGAGTTGTCAGAGGGAGACTTAGGTTTTTTGTTTTTTTTTTTTTTTACAGGCAGAGTTAAACGTTAGACAGACAGAGAGAGAAAGAGAGAAAGAGAGAGGAGAGACAGAGAGAGAGAGATGTCTGTCTTTTCTGTTGGCGCGTTGCGGCCGGCGCACTGCGCAGATCCGAAGCCAGGAGCCAGGTGCCTCTCCTGGTCTCCCATGCAGGTGCAGGGCCCAAGGACCTGGGCCATCCTCCACTGCACTCCCGGGCCACAGCAGAGAGCTGACTGGAAGAGGAGCAACCAGGACAGAATCCAGCGCCCCAAACAGGACTAGAACCCGGGGTGCTGGCGCTACAAGCAGAGGATTAGCCTAGTGAGCCGCGGCGCTGGCCGAGACTTAGGGTTAAAATGAGTCCCTTACCTGGAAGGGAGCAGAGTGTTTGTGTGCACAGGTAAAAGTTCTTGCTTTAAAGGCAGAGAGACAGAGAGCAAGGGAGAGATGTTTCACCTGCTGGTTCGCACCCCAAATGCATGCGATAGCCAGGCATGGGCCAGGCTGAAGCCAGGAGCCAGGAGCTCCATCCAGGATTCCCATGTGGGTGGTAGGGACCTCAGTACTTGAGTCATCAGCTGCTGCCTCCCAGGACACACAATGGCAGGAAACAAGGGAGTGGAACCCGGATTTAACCCCAAACACTGCAGTATGGGATGCAGGCGTCCCAGGGAGCGTCTTAACCACTGCACCAAATGTGTGTCCTGTAGTCAGCGTCGTTACTGTCAGGTCTGGTGTGAGCCCCACAGTAAGTGGTTGTACTTTTGTCCTCTTTAGGGCTACAGAACAGGCTACACGTACCGCCACCCCTTCGTTCAAGAGAAAGCCAAACACAAAAGTGAGGTGGAGATCCCGGCCACCGTCACAGCCTTTGTGTTTGAGGAGGACGGTGCCCCGGTGCCCGCACTGCGGCAGCACGCGCAGAAGCAGCAGAAGGAGAAGACCCGCTGGCTCAACACGCCCAACACCTACCTGCGCGTCAACATGGCCGACGAGGTCCAGAGGAGCATGGGCAGCCCGCGGCCCAAGACGACGGTGAGGGGAGGCCGGGCTGCGCCTGGGGCGGAGGGGCAGGCTGCACTGGTGGGGTTGAGCAGCTTCAGGAGGGACCAGGACAAGTCTTCCCTGAATGCAGGACTGTATCCCTTTGCCCGTTTGGGCTTTGTATTGGGCATCTGGGAGCAGCTGCTCAGGCCCCCTGAGCCCTGACCACTTCTGCACTTGACCTGAGCCAAAAGGCCTGGAAGCGATGCTCTGACCACTTCTTTCCTGCTCCTGGCCCTGACTTCCGGGGCCTGAGGAGCAGGCTTCTGCAGAGGAGAGCTGGACCAGGCCACTGCGAGAGCATAAAACCCAGGAGCAGTTGGTCTTTGCTCCCACATCCAGGGAGGGGGTAGTCCAGAAATCCAAGGGATGGGTCTCACAGCTGGAGCTCAGGAGCGATGCAAAGCCAGCCGGTGGGCAGGGCAGACACTAGTCAGTTACCTTCTCTTGTACAGTCTCTTACATGCAGATTCTGAATCTGATTTTTCATTAACCAATAAGTAGCTGGCAGCCCGATAGAAGAGCTCTCTTATTAAACAAAATGAAACCCTCCAAACTCAAATCGAGTTGCCCCGTACAGAGGCCCAGTGGCTGCCTGCGTGTCTGAGCAGGTTACTATGGCTGTGAGCCTCCCTCTCCAGGGTTCTTTAAGGCTTCCCATTGGCCGGGAGGCCTCCTAGGGCACCTGGGCCATGTGCTGCTCATCTCTGCTGGGAGGAGCTGGGGTGTTAGGCCTGTTCACCATCCACACAGACAGGGGGGCCCGGACCGCATGGGCTGGAGCCCTGGGGAGGACTCGTGGGCCTTTGTCCTTTAGTCTCACGCATACCTGGTCTTGTGCTTGCAGTGGATGAAGGCTGACGAGGTGGAAAAATCCAGCAGTGGCATGCCCATACGGATTGAAAACCCCAACCAGTTCGTGCCTCTCTATACCGACCCCCAAGAAGTACTGGACATGAGGAACAAGGTATGATGGTGGCTGCTTTTCCCCCTTCTCCCACAAGGGGGCGTCTCAGGCCTGCAGACACAAGCTGAATTCCCAGAATGTGGTTCATAGGAGAAAGAGACTACCAGTTATGCCTGGAACATGTGCTACGTGCTGCCCTTCTGTAGTCCTATACAACTGCTTCATGCTTTCCACATGAGATGTGTCTCAAGGACCTGCCACAAATTGAGTTCTTACGAGTTTTATGCTGTTTTCCTTTTGGTTCATTTTTTTTTTCTTTTTTGTTAAGATTTATTTATTTATTTATTTGAAAATCAGAGTTACACAGAGAGAGGAGAGGCAGAGAAAGAGAGAGGTCTTCCATCCGATGGTTCACTCTCCAACTGGCCACAACGGCCGGAGCTGCACCGATCTGTAGCCAGGAGCTTCCCAGGTCTCCCACGCAGGTGCAGGGGCCCAAGGACTTGGGCCATCTTCTGCTGCTTTCCCAGGCCATAGCAGAGAGCTGGATCAGAAGTGGAGCAGCCAGGACTAGAACCGGTGCCCATATGGGATGCCGGTGCTTCAGGCCAGGGCATTAATCTGCTGTGCCACGGTGTTGGCCCCCTTTTGGTTCATTTTCAAGATTTCAAGATCCTTGATGTTCATTTCCAGGCCTTTGCCTTCCAGCTCACTCACTTATATTTCTAATGTTCCTTTAAAAACTTCAGCTGCATCAAACTACCTCCAGTAGGCCAGTAGGAGACAGGACCATCCTCAGTGTGGGGCAGGCCCCCTTGCAACACTTGTTTCAAGATTCCTGTGTGGGGGAACCTTCTGGTTCTTCCCTGGTTGTTTTGAAATGTGTAACTGATGGTTGTAGTTAAGACAGGATTATATTTACGGAGATGGAAATGCTCATCACCCTGATTTCAGCATTACACACTGCACTCATGTATCAAATAATGATGTCATGCTTCAGTATGTGAATCAGCACAAATATTCTGTATAATTTAAAAAGAGTGGGTTGGAAATATATGAAGAAAGAGAATTTCAGAATGAAATGCTTTATCAAAAATACAGTCCAGATTCCCGAGTCATTCTCCCACCCAAGAGACTGAGGTTCTGTACATAGTGGGTGGCCTCAGGATCGTCCACTTAGGGAGATTAAAGTTGGGGAGCGTCCTCCCAGGATCTACTTTTGGTACTTGAAATGAACTACCTTCCTTGAGCTCTCCCTGCAGCACGATGGACCACCTGGGAACAGGAGGCGGGCTCCCCACCCCCACGCTGGGGCTCCTTCCCAGGCCCCAGGCTGGATGCTCCTGGCCGGCTCACTGTCCCTCTGCCCTTCCCCCACAGATCCGAGAGCAGAACCGACAGGACGTGAAGTCGGCGGGGCCTCAGTCCCAGCTCCTGGCCAGCGTCATCTCTGAGAAGAGCCGGAGCCCGGTACAGCAGAGGCTGCCCCTGGCTGGAGGGGAAGTGTGGTTGCCTTCTGGGTCCGCAGAGCCAGGGGCTGGGCAGCAGGAGCCCTGAGTCCTCACCTCCACCTGCCCCTGGGGTCGTGGCACTGCAAAACGGAGCTCTAGCTCCTGGGTGCTGTGAGCTCCTCCATCTCTGATTGCCCGCTTTGGGCTCTGGGAAGGGGCGCCGCAGCTGATCTACCCCCAGGAGTGACACCGGCCGCTCCAACACCTTCCCCCGAGGAGCTCCTCATTGGCCTCCATTAGTGCCCTGCGCAGGGGCACTTGGGCTGTGTGGCTGGTGGCTGTCGGGTGCCCCAGGTCTGCTCGGCCCTGAGTGTTTCTGACCTCTGAGCATCAGGCCCAAGCTCTGGGGAGGTGCCCATGTCCCCACGGAGAGGGGCCATGCAGCCAGGTGCTCCTGGACTCGAGGTGGCAAGGGACAGTTTGTTGCCCACACAGACCCACATAGTTAGAAAAAGTGAAGTCGTGTTCGTGTTTGAGACAGGGTGTGTTTTGTCTAGTGCTTAGCAAAGGAGGGGGATGGTGGAGTTCCGAATTCTGGCTGTGCCTGGCCTCATTCCTGCCCATCACAAGGTGGCAGTGGCTGTGGCGTTTTCCCCAGCAAGCAGCACAAGCTGGGGAAATGTGGCACAGGCTCCTCTCTGCAGAGCAAACGGCGCTGCCGTAACGGTTTCAGATCAGGCCGCAGCCCACAGGGCGGGTGCCCACTGGCAGGAGAAGCGTGAAGGTTACGGCGGCACGCCCACCTCCTCCCCATCCCACCCCACCCCACCCCACCCCAACCGAGGTGAGGGAACTCAGTGTGCCACGGGGTCAGGGGTCGCATTCGCCCGTGGTGGTGGGGGCAGGTGGGAGTTCAGTAGAATGAGCAAAATTGTCAAAAACCAGCTCTGCCATTTAAAGTAAACGCTCTCCGTGGAGTCGCTTTTCTTGGGAGCTTGGTCTCGGGTTCTCCGTGATTCCCTTAAAGTAGGCTGCCACTGCTTCCCTTTGGGAGGAGCCTACGGGGCTGTCACGAGGAGACCTGGCTGGCCGGGGAAGGGAGGATGGAGGGCGCAGCGGGCTGGCTGCCCCGGGCCCGCCTCCTCTCAGCCTCGCGTCCCTTTGCTGCGCCTCAGCTTCCGAGCACTGCCTTCTCAAGGCCGAGACGAGGATGCTGAATCGGGGGAAGGGCTGCCGCGGGGTCTGGATTTCAGCCCCTGTCTTAGCTAGAAAGCCTGAGGATGCCCGAAGCTTGCACACTGGCTGGCTGGTCCGCTCCCCGGAGTCAGGGGCTCCACAGAGCTGCAGGCCCTGCAGGGAGCTGCAGTAGAGGCAGGCTGAAGATCCGAGTCTCAGAAGCTTGGCCCCTCTGTCATTCGTGACTGTGTGCGAAACAGGACTAATGTGTGCTGAAACGCTGAAGCCGCCGTGTCTCACATATGACCTACTGCTGCATGCTGTGGTCTGCACTGCTCTGGGGGCGGGGAGGCGGCGTGGAGCTTGCTTGAGCCAATGCTGCGCTTGCTGGGCTTTGGCTGGCTGACTCTGGGACACCAACTGTATTTGTGTCGCGATGGCTTGGCAGTGTCCATAGCAGGGAATGCAATAAAGGTGTGTCTTCCTTCTGCTTGGGAGCATCTGATTTTATTCCAGGGGCAGAGGGTAGATCCCCTGTGTCCATCCAGGCAGTGCAAAATCAGGGTCTGCGGGGAGGTAGCAATGGGGAGGAACGAACAAACCCTGCTACAAGGCAGCAAGGAGCTGCACGCCACACTGTCCCTAGCCAGACCGCTGGCAGCCACCTGAGTCTGAAAGGAAGCGCGGGCCCGGGCCCCAGCAGCGGCGTGCAGAGAGCAACACACACTCTGTGGTTAACTTTCAGTCGACAGAGAGCCAGCTGATGTCCAAGGGCGATGCAGATACCAAAGACGACTCAGAGGAGACGGTGCCCAACCCCTTCAGCCAACTCACTGACCAGGAGCTGGAGGAGTACAAGAAAGAGGTGGAGAGGAAGAAACTGGAACTGGATGGTAAGAAGCCTGGGACACCAGGGCTTTTAGCACCTCCCAGGATGAGGGGAACACTTGGGCCACTCGGGAGGACCCTCCTGCCCCGTCTGCCAGACGCTCTGGGAAGCATAGCACTATAGCCACGCTAATGCCTCTCGGTGCTCTGTGCCCTCAGGACCTCATTTGACCTTCTCACCTGGGGAATAAAGGAATTCATAACTGAAAAGTGCTTGGAGTAGTGCCTGTGAATATGGCCCATGTCTGTACATACCTGATGAATGCCAGCTGCAATAAGATAGTTAATAAGAGCCATAAGTATCAATTTTTACTAACGTTTTTGAAAGAGTGAGACAAGGCTGGGCCAGGCTGGAGCCGGGAACTTGGAACCCAATCCAGATTCTTACACTGGTGAGACCCAAGAACTTGGGCCATCACTGCTGCTTCCTAGGGTGCACCTTAGCAGATACCTGGAATCAGGCGTGGAGCTGGGACGTGAGCCCAGGCACTGCATGTGGGCTGCAGCTGGCCCAAGTGACGTCTTAGTCAGTAGGTCACATGCCTGCCCCAGAGGTCCAACTATTACGTGTTCCTGCCAGGTCTGGTGTAATCCTTCCATCCTGGCAACGACTCGCCACCCCTGGCCCTTTCTGTCTTCTCTCCTTCCTTTCAGAACCTTTGGAAAGGTCAAGCCCATCACCCTGTGTCCGTGCTCACGAAAGCTCCTGTGCCCTGATGCATGCCTTTGTCCCTTCCTGGCTTCCCTTCTCGGACAGCCTGATCCAGGTCATCCACACTGCAGGCTCCATCTCAAACCTGCCCCCAGCTAGGAGGGCCTCCCCTGCGCACTCCCCACTCCACCCAAACTGAGCTGTCCCCTTGCCTTCACCTCCAGAGCACTTGGCGTCTGACACAGAATTCAGCCTTTGGTTGTGTCCACCAGGCAAGATTGTCCCTCAGGACAGGGTCTTCTTCTGCCGCCACCCCTCCCCACCCAGGGTAGCCATCATCCTAGGCACAAAGCTATGCCCCTGCCATCTGGCTCGGAAGTCCACTGTGCCAACTGAAAAAGCAGACAAGAAAAATATGGCGCTTTTTCTCCCTAAGGATCGTGGGGACCAATACTAGGGGGCAGGCATTTGGCACAGTGGCCAGAATGCCACCAGGTATGTCCTCATTCCATATTGGGGTACCTGGATTCGAGTTCCAGCACTGCTTCCAATCTAGCTTCCTGCTGATGCTCACCCTGGGAGGCAATAGGTCATGGCTCAAGTGGCTGAGGCTCTGCCACTCATAGGGGAGACCCAGATGGAGTTACTGGCTTCTGGTTTCTGCCTGGCTCAGCCCTACCTGTTGCAGGTAATTGGGTAGTGAATCAGCAGATGAAAGATTTCTGTCTCTGTCCCTTTCAAATAAATAATATTTAAAATGTGAATCTGATAAGTTAAAGAATAAACTAGTTATGTTCAAACAAATCATGGGTCTTTTTAAAATATATATTTACTTATTTGAAAGAATTACAGAGAAGGAGAGACAGAGAGAGAGAGAGAGAGATCTTCCATCTGTTGGTTCACACCCTAGTTGACCACAGTGGCCAGGGCTGAGCTATCTTCTGCTGCTTTTTCCAGGCCATTAGCAGGGAGCTGGATGGCAAGTGGGGGCAGCCAGGACGAGAACTGGTACTCATATGGGATGCAGGCGCTGCAGCCGGCAGCTTTAGCTGCCGGGAGTCCTCTTTCATCTCACTGCCCCCGGCAGGAGTAACGCACTCCATCAGTAATGTGGATGGAGGAAACAGCTTGATTCTCAGTTCTCCCATTTGCTTCCCCAAGGAAGTAGCAAAATCGATAAAAGGGTAGGGGAGCAGAAGATGCATTATCAGCCAGGAGAAATGACCAAACCAAAAAAAAAAAATGGTTTTAAAGATTTATTTATGTACTTGAAAGGCAGAGTTGCATGGAGGAGACAGAGAAAGTGAGAGAGCAAGCACTTGTTCCATCTGCTGGTTCACTCCCCAGGTGGCTGCAACAGCTGGGCCTGGGCCAGGCCAAAGCCAGGAGCCCGGAGCTCCATCCAGGTCTCCCACCTGAGTGCAGGGGCCAAGGATTTGGGTCATCTTCCACTGTTTTTTCAGGGAGCTGGATCAGAAGTGGAGCAGCTGGGACTTGAACTGGCACCAATGTGGGATGTCAGCCTCGCAAGCAGCGGCTTAACCCACTGTGCCACAATATTAGCCCTGAAAAAAAAAAATGTTTACGTGCTCTCATTCTCTCCACCTCTCCTCTGTTTGGCTTTTGTCCTGAGGTGGTTTTCTGTGTTTTCAGGAGAGAAAGAAACTGCCACAGAGGAGCCTGGCTCCCCTGTGAAGTCTGCACCTGCTTCTCCAGCACAGAGCCCGACAAAGGCCGAGACAAAGAGCCCCGCCGTCTCTCCTTCCAAGTCCGCAGAGGGTGAGTGGAGCTGAGTGGGCAGGGAGGGGCCGTTCACTGGCTGAGAAAGGTCTTCGTGGAAGGCAGGAGGGATTTCCACGCTGTAGGTACCTGCCTTCCACTGGGTGTTGCCCCCACTCCCCAACCCAAAAGTTTCCCTCATCTCTTTCTAGGGAATCTGAACTAAGTGTTCCTAGTTTTCAGCCTGTGTCACTCACAAGCTATGACAGTGCACTTTGCAATGTTTGCCCAGCCTAAGCCGTGATGACTAGTCAGTGGTGACCCGCAGCCTCCTCACCTCTAACAAAGACGTGGCAGCTGGTGGGCCTGTCCCGGCGCACTAGTCCACGTGTCTGGTGCATAGGGACCACCTAGGGGTCTTGTTCAAGTGGAGATTCTGATCCATTAATTCTGGGATGAGGCTGATAATGTCATTCTCAACCTTAACTGCACGTTGGGAGTCACCTGGGAGCTTTAAGAACCCGGAAGCCTGGCTCCCACCGCTGGTGTTTCTGGAGTGGGAGGTGGGGGCAGGAGCAGAGCCTGCAGGTGTTCGGTTCCGCCGAGGAATCGGAAGCGTAGTCCAGGTTGAGGACAGCTTTGTTTGGGAGACACTGCTTAGAGAATTGCGTTCTTGGCCCAACAGAGCTGCTAACTAATAATGACTCAGTTGCTAATTTTAGCAAACCAGATAACTTGCTCTCTGCCTCAGTTTCCCTGTTTGTCAAATGGGGCTACTGATATCTTCCCTTCTTAGGGTTCTTACCTGTGTAAGGGAAGTGCAGGTGAAAAGGATTGGAGGGTAAACGCTTGCTCTAAATGTGAGATTGAATCTGATTGTGGGTAGCAACATACGCACTGAGGAGGGTCACGCTTTTAGCGCTCTAGGCGCCAAAGTCATCCCAGTGTCTGCACCGAGCTCCCGGGATCACTCCAGGGCCTGAACACATCCCCCGGGGACCCCCAGAGGCTATCCGTCCCCTGGGTCGGAGGGCGGCTCTGCCATCTGGAGAGCAGCAGCTTGGCCCGCTGGACTCTGCTCCCTCCTGGGTGGACGCCACATATGTGGGTCCTGGTCGACTCCCCCAGGCCCCGCGTGCAGGCCCAGCACTGCCCGAGGAAACCCGTCTGCTCGAGGCCCGAGCCCCACATGGGTGTCCCGGGGTGTGCGTTCCCGGCCGTTGTGTCTCATCGTGGTGTCGTGCTGTCGACCTGTCCACCACGTGTGCCTTTCTCTTCCCATTCGTGCCTTCATCACAGGCGTTTCCTCCGGTTCTGAGTTCTTGTCTCTGTAGTAAGTATAGAGAGGCTGTTTACTGACCCACTCTTGACACTTGCAGTGGGGAGGGAGGCTCTTTCCAACAAAATCAATTTCTCCCCCTTTGTTTTCTTTTGGACCACACAGCCCTGCCCCCAGGAGGTTTCCTGGCTGTGAAATTCATGACCGATTCCACGTATGCTATGCATGGACTAGGCTTCCCTGAGAGACATGGATGTGCACACATGCACGCCCACACAGGGCACACCCCCACCTGGAAGCATCAGGCCCTCTGTGAGTGGGTAGGGTGCTGATGGCCCTCAGGGACGCACCCATCCCTGGCCCCCATGCACGGGCACCTGTGAGGAGCCCATGGTCTCTTCTAGGGCTGCAGGCCAGAGCTTGAATGCTCCTGGGGACCCACTGCCTTACAGGGATGCACAGAGGGCCTGGCCTGATCAGGGCTGAGAGGAGGGACAAGGGGTGGCAATCCCGTGTCAGCTCCTGGGAGGGACAGAGAGTGGGAGGCTGTGTGATGGGTGGGCTGACTGTTTACCCACTGCCTGGCATCGCACTCACTGTAGCGGCATTCCTTGCTCTCTCTGGGGCAGATCCCTCCTCCTAGGATGATGTGTGTTGGTGCCTGGGTATCCTCTGTGTGTGTGTATCCAAGTCTGTGGCTGAGTTGTTGGAAAAGCTAAGGCCTTCCCTGAAGGTTCTTCCTCTAACACAGACACGGCTGGGGAGTGTGGCCACCTTGCTGCCGGCCCCACACCATAAGGACCCCAGTTGTAGTCACCTTGGAGCTTGCCTTGGCCGCCTGCTCCAAGGCTCACCCAGATTCTTGGGGAAGACAGGACTGTACCTTAACTTTCATACACAGCTCACCCATCAGATCAGGGATGGCTTTTTTCAGCCATTTGTCACCATACTCCCCAACCCCCCTGCTGTCACTTGGTGTCACTCCTCGTCTGTCTCCCTGACTTTCCCCCGTCAGCCTCTCAAGCATCTTCCAAATCTTCCTTTGTATCTGGCCATCTGTGTCGTCCCCTTCTCTTTGATTAGCCCCGACGGACCCCTGTCCCAGCTGACTCCCTCGCCCTGCATTTGGTATCAGATGGTCCGCTGTGTCACTAACTAATTTTGTCATCTCAAGTCATCTAAAAACACTGGTTTTTAGAATGGGGGAATCACACGAACTCCTCCCCTTCCTTACAGCATTGTGTGCAGGATAAATTGAACTAATGAATATAAAGGCGTTTTGTAATATGCTTACATAAATTGGTTCCTGTTATTATTATAGCATGTTTTCCGAGTTGAAACAGCTCATATGCCACTTGATGTCTCAGGCCACTGAGTATTGAGCAGATTTGTTATGTAGCAACAGATAATTATTAAATCATGGAGTAGAATAAGACCTACTTTTATGGAATCCAACTCTGTGGATTCACTAGCATTGACTGGGCTTAGCTGGAAGATTCTTCTGCCCCATGTGGGCCAGCTTGGCTAAGCCGGAACTTCCAAGATGGCACACTTACATGTTTGGCACCTTGACAGAGACAACTGGAAAACAGGGCTCAGCTGGGATACTGAGATGGCAGGTGTCTCTCCCTCTCCCTCTCCCCGACCATGTGGCCTCTCCTTGTGTTTCCATCAGTGTATTCAGATCTTGTATATGGTGGCCTAGAGTTCCCCAAACTGCAAAAGCAGACATTGCTAGGCCTCAAGTTTTGGCCTGAGGCTGGCTCTACATCCATTACTCTTAATTCTGTTGGTTCTCACGGGCCATGGGGTAGCCCAGGTTCATTGTGGGAGGGGAGCGCGGGCATACCTGGAGGCATGACTCATTGGGCCTCATTTGCACTCCTGTTCAGCCCCAGACTCAAGGTGTATTTGGTCCCTCAGGGGACCTTTTATGTCCCAAACCATGGCACCTGTTTGCAAGAAACTCTGCACTCTTTCCTATCCGTGGAGCTGTCTCAATCTTTGGGGAGGTAGAGGTGGAAGGAGACACATCATTCTAAACCTCTGTTTCCCAAAGTGGAGCCGATGGAGCTCTTGTATCAGAATTACCTGGGGCCTTGTTAAAGACAAATATTTCTAGGTCCACCTTTTGCATCTGAGGCTGTTTTGGGGGACAGGGCCGTGAAGCTGCATTGCCACAAGCCTCTTGGGTGGTTCTTTCAAGACATTGACATTTCCAGTGTTTGAGGATTTGAATCCAAGCAGAAACTTGAATCCAACCTCTGCCCATGGCCAGCATCCAGTTTTGTTTGCCAGTCTTTGGCTCTTCTGGCTGTTCTTTGAGTACCATAAGGGCCTTTATTTAATTTTAAAGATTTGTTTACTTGAAAAAGAGCAGAGGAGAGCTCTCGTCTACTGATTAACTCCCCAAATGCCCACAGTGACCAGCGCTAGGCTTGGCTGATGCTGGGAGCCAAGAAAGCAACCCAGATCTCCTACATGGGTGGCAAGAACCCAAGTACTGGAACTAGCGCTGTGGTGTAGTAGGCTAAGCCTCCACCTGGGGCACCAGCATCCCATATGGGCACCTGTTAGAGTCCTCTCTGCTCCACTTCCAATCCAGCTCTCTTCTGTGGCCTGGGAAAGCAGCAGAAGATGGTCCAAGTCCTTGGACCCCTGCATCTGTGTGGGAGACCCAGAAGAAATTCTTGGCTCCTGGCTCCTTACCAGAAGCCCAGCTCTGGCCGTTGCAGCCATTTGGGGAGTGAACCCATGGGTGGAAGATCTCCCTTTTTCTCCCTCTCTCTCTAACTCTGCCTCTCAAATAAATAAATCTTTTTTTTTTTTAAAGGAACCCACGTACTTGAGCCTCCCAGGGTCTTAGCAGGAAGCTGGAATTGGAAGTGGAGCTGGGTATTGAACCCAGGCGCTCCAGTGTGTGACAGGTGTCTCGCCCATGAGGCTAAATGCCCACCTTGGGGGTCTTTTTGAACATCACTGCATGAGCACTCAGCCTCACTCCCAAGCAGTTCATGATCTGGGGTCTCTGAGGCCACGTGGGTGTACTGGGCATGGCCCTCATCTTCCACGCTGAGAACAGCGCCGAGTGTCTCTCTCCTCCACCACGAAGCACACCAGGGGCTGAGGCTGTGGATGAGGTCGATAGCAGAGTGGGTGGGGGCGAGGGGACAAGGACGAAGGGTGCTGTTGGAGTGAGGGCTGTCATCACCACTGGAATGGGAAGTGACACCCGGACAGGAAGCAGGAGGCCTGGGCATTTGGTACAGCAGCTAAGGCGCCGCTGAGACCTGAGTCCCATATTCCGGTGCCCGAGTTCCAGTCTCAGTTCTGCTCCTGAACGGGTTTCCTGCTGACGCACTCCCCGGGAGGCAGCGGTGACGGGGCAGGTGGTTAGGCCCCTGGCACCACGTGGGAGACCTGCCTGGCCCAGCCCCAGCTGTTGTGGGGACATGTGGGGAGTGAAGCAACAGATGAGAGATCGGGGGGTGGGGGGGTGTGGGTTTCTGCCTTTCAAATAAATAAATGCTTGAAAAAAGAGAGAAGAAGAAAGTGGCAGACCCACTTACCCGTGCCTGTGCTCCTGGAGCTAGAAGACAAGTACCAGAATCAACTTTTTAAAAAAGGGGGAAAAAAAAGATTTATTTCATTTATTTGAAAGGCAAGGTGGCAGAGAGGGGTCTTCCCTCTGCTGGTTCACTCCCCTGATATCTGGGCCAGGCTGAAGCCAGGGTCCCAGAGCTCCATCTGAGCCCGCCATGTGAGTGGCAGGATCTTACGCCCTTGGCCCATCTTCCACTGCTTTCTCAGGAGCATTAGTAGGGAGCTGGATTGGAAGCAGAGCAGCCAGGGCTCAAACCAGTGCTCCAGCGTGGGATGCCAGCTTAACCTACTGTGTCACAGCCCCGCCCCTGCTCCTCCCCGCCAATCATCTTCAGAGTGAGAGCACGAAGGGTAGAGGCTGAACAATGTCTCCTGAGGCCCATCCAGGTGAGGGCCTACGGTGGGTCGTGGGCTGAAGTGTAGAGCCAGGAGGTGAGGGTGAGGACCGCAGGGACAGGGCCGAAGACAAGGCCAGCCTGTGGTGCTGGGGTGTGTGTGTGTGTGTGTGTGTGTGTAGGTACAACTCAAGGCTCAGGCTGGGACAGACAACAAAGATGAAGATGCGCTGATGATGGGATTGGCTCGGTGAGCATAGGTCCCCTCACACAGCCGTGTATCTGCCTGTGTGCTCCACCATTCGTAGATTGCACAAGCATTCCCTCAGTTCTGTCTGTGAGCTCGCTAGGTAAAGAACTAGACACGGTCTTGCCCTGATGTGTTTGGAGGGCAGAGGAGATGGGCACAGATAACAAGCATGTGTGTTTTGCAGTTGTGTGGTGGGAGTGTGTGTAGAGGAGGCATGGACATGGGAGTGGGGCTCAGGAAAGACTCTCCAAAAGGGGAAGCGCCCAGGCAGGTTCATTGTACGGGAGGAGGGTTGGGGACAGAGACAGACAGAGGGAGACAGGCTGGGCTCCTGGGAGCGGGAGGCGGGGTTGTGTCCAGAGCCTGGCAGGTTGAAGAGGCCAAACAGCAGGTGCAGTGAATGAGGAGGTTGGATGGAGGGAAGATTGGGCCAAACTAGTTGGTGGCCTTTGAGAGTGCTTCCGGCAGTGACCCCAGGGGTCCAGGGCTGGAGGATGGGCTGTAGGAGGAAGGACACAGGAGGGGTTGGCAGCTGGGTAGCAAAGGACATAGGCTGGGCAGTGCGGGGGAGTGGGAGCCCACAGCCAGTCTTTGTTACCAAGAGGGGAGTCCCCGGAAGTGGCTTGGGGGGGGTGGCTTGGCCCACAATTTTAGAGGACCTCATAAGGAGGTCTCACCCAGGTTACACCCTGGTTACACCCACCCACCCTGGCAGTCTCAGTCTACCCGGCTCTGTCCCACCCTCCACGTGGCCATGTATTTCCCTGGCATTTCTCCCACCAGCAACCCTGGGCTTTCCCACCCACTGCTTCCATAATGCTGGTTACACCTGTCCCCCGTGCCACATCCCCACACAGCAGAGCGAGCAGGTGCCTTTCTATGATGTGGTAACGCACACACCTGCACACACTCTCACACAGACACACCTAACATTCTTACTGCCCACACCACGCATGCTTATACCCACTCTCACATGCATTCATTCACACTAGCACTCACTCACACCTACAAGCCCATACAGTCCACACGCATTCCCATATGCACACACACACACGTCCTTACACATTCACACATACTCTCACTTACACACACACACACACACCACAGTTCATGTAGTAAAGAGAGCACTGAACTGGAAGTCACAGGCCTGCCCGGTGTTTTATGCTTCATTCAGTTTTCCTAGCTGGAAAATGGGTGTGTGGGAGCCAGAGGATCTTCGCATTGGTTTGTGCTCAGAGTCCGCAGTGTTATCACCTTCCTGCCTGCATGGAAGCAGAGGGGGGCGCACGGGGAAGGTTTAGCTCCTGGGGCCTGAGCAGCTCTGGGCTTAAACCTGGCAACAATGCCATCAGGTTCTCCAGGTGGAATACAGGCTGGGGATGGCTGAGCAGGCGCCCCCTTTAGTAACCCTTACGGCCTGGGGATGCGTGGGGTCCATGTCGCTCAGGGAACCCCTTCCTCCCTCTGCCCTCTGCTCCCTGCCTTCTGGGAAGAGTATCCAGGTGGGAAGCAGGATGCTGTGAAGATGAGGTTTCCTCTGTTGATTGGCAAAGCTGAGCAGGTTAACATTCTTAGATGCCTCCACGGAGGTGTCCACGCTCCCCTTCCTGCAGCCTCTCTCCTCCCCTGAGTCTGGTCCTCGTTCTGTGCCTGGAAACACTGCCCTGAGCCCCCGCTGGGCACCTGCCACGTTCAGACACCACATCTGTTCAGATTTGTGGAGAAGAGGCCAGGGTGTGTTCCCCAGGACAGGTTGGGAGGAAGGAGGTGCAGAGACTGGCCATGCTCCCCGCCCTCCCATCTCCCTCCGAGAGCCTGCTCCCCCTGCCCGGGCCAGTCTGTCCTCCCTCGTCCTTGGACCTACCTTCCAGAATTGCCTAGAAACGGTTCTGTTGATCCAGCTGAACGCTCGCATCAGAGTAAAATCTTATGGGTCATGGTGTGTGTGTGTGTTTTTTTTTTTTCCAATCTTTTTCTAGAAGATGCTAAGACAACAGAGACAAGCAAAGACACCACAGAGCCCGACACAGTCCAGCCGGAAGGGGTGGTGGTGAACGGGAGGGAGGAGGAGCCGTCAGCAGAGGACCTCCTGAGCAAAAGCCTGGGCCAGATGACCACACAGGCTGACACGGACGTCGAGACCTCCAAGGACAAAACCGAGTCAGTCACCAGCGGCCCCATGTCGCCCGAGGGCTCCCCTTCCAAGTCTCCTTCCAAGAAGAAGAAGAAGTTCCGAACCCCCTCCTTCCTGAAAAAGAGCAAAAAGAAGGAGAAAGTGGAGTCCTGACTTGGGGCACCCACGGGTCCCGTCTATACCCTCCTCTTCCTCTTCCCCTTCCTTCTCCCATCTCTGTCCCTGGAAGCGCAGGGCCAGGACGGGCGAGAACTGGACCCTGGATCACACTTGGAGGGGGACCTGCCGTCCGCCTGGCCAGTCCCACATTTGACAGTCACCAGAGAAACCAGGTGACTTGCCCATAGTCAACAGCTGGTTGGCAGCAGAGCCTGCACTAGAATTCAGGGCTCCTGACTCCCAGTCCAGTGCTCTTTCCACTAAACAACACTGCCTAGTTGTGGGCCACCTTTGTCGGGATGTTGCCCACCAATCTGAGCCCAGGGCAAGAAGGCCAGAAACGGGCTGTGAGCTCGCGAAGGCTGCGACTGAGTCAGGCCAAGGCTTCCTGAGTAAGGTCCTTTTCCATGCAGGAATCCAGTCTCCTGGTGGCAAATCAATTTCTCTCTCTCTCTCTCTCTCTCTCTCTTTCTCTCTCCCTCTCCCTCTCCCACCCTCCCTCTCTCCCTCTCTCCCTCTCTCCCTCTCTCCCTCTCTCCCTCTCTCCCTCTCTCCCCCCATTCAGAAATGTCTCCTCTTCCATTTTGGGTCCCTGCCCTGCTGCTGAAAGCAACCAGACAGATTGACCCATCCCCTCCAACAGAAGTTACTCTTTGTTCCCAAGGGCTGATGGCTTCGCTTGTCCTTCCCCAGACACTGACCCTGAGCTTGCTTCATGGAACCTCTTGAATGATGGACAGAACCGTTGGTAGAGTTGGCAGACACGAGGGCAGGCTGAGGAAGCCTGAGCCCCAGGGGCTGTTGATAGAAGACACCAGGAGCTCCACCCATTGGAATCATGCATCTCAGGCGCCTCCTAACGAAAACCAAATTTAGCATAGGACAGTTGCCTCGTGCTCAGGGCAGACATTTGGAGAAATTGAGATCGTTCGTAGGCTTTGGGTTGTACAGGGGAGGTCAGAAGAGCAGAGGAAGCACTGTGCCTGCCACGTGGGGTGCTGTAGTCAGTGTCGGGGGGCCCGTCCTGCCCTTAGGCCCAGGAGCACCTGCTCACAAGCCACGGCAGCGTCTTACTCTCGGCTCCTCGCCCTGGCTCCTTTGGTTCCAACTCTGCGCCACTCTGGTCCAGCAGAGGGGAGCCACAGAGGAGCCCTTTGAGACTCATCCTCTTGGCTGTCAGAGAAGTGGGTGGGTGTCCCCAGCCCTGGCACCCTCTGACCTTCCCGGGGCCCGAGAGAAGCCGCCAGTGTTGTTTCAGGTGCCAGCATTGTGTGTTCGTCCACTGGGCACCCATGAGTACCGTGGGCTCCTGACAGTTAGACAATCCATCCTCCTTAAAGCACAGTGTCCTCAAAGAATATTTTCCCTTTTTGTCTTGATTATTGTAAAAATATTTTTGGAACTTCTTATCGCAGTTCACCCATTTTTGAGCATTTTCTACACACAGACACTGTGCCGGTTTCCCATCCATCACATCTTTTAGCCCTCCTGCTAACCCTGTGCGGCGGGAAGTGTCATTCCCATTTCATGGGTGAAGACATGGAACCGTCAGCAGGATGGTTGACTTGCCCCAGGTGACGTGGATAGAAAGACCCAGAGCCTGCATTCCAGATATGGTGAAAGGACAACTTTAATCCCCAAGTATGATTGGGCCCAGGACTCATTTCTGAGACTGGTCTCCACTCCATGATGTTAGCCCTTGACACTGAGGTAGCAGCAGCTTGCCTGGGTCTGGCTGCATCAGGCACCTTAAGTTTGTGATTAACATAGACTTTGGCAATGCCAGCGTGGATCTCTGCAAGGGCAAGGCAGAACCTGTCGCCCTGTCACCCTGCTGTTTCTTGAGAAGAAAAGCATTGATATGTGGCCAAGGCAAACCTAGGACTTGTAGGGCAGACTCCTGGCTGCAACCCCAGGCTCCGTTCTCAGCTCTGCTTCTTGATTGGGTCACATCTCCTGGTGGACAGCCCAGTGGTCAGAGGCCCTGGTGCCTCAGAAAAATCTATTGTATGGGACATGCCTTTAGAAACCAATCCTTGGATGCCTTCTTAAAAAAGCAGATTTCACGTTTGTTCATTCGGCCTTTCACAGTATTTGTTAAGCATCCACTGAGCATCCCGCATTGTGCTGACATGACAAGAAAGCAGTCGTTGTGACTAGAGTAGTAAGCGGCACACAGTGTGGAGAGAAGGGTGGACTGGGCGTGGCCTCTGTGTAGCTGTCTGTGTGTGTGTGTGAGTGGTTGTGGTGCAGACAGGATATGGAGTGACAGCATCTAACCTGCTCTCTGTTCCCTTTGTAACAGTGCGACAGGCGGCATTGAGGTGGAAATGTCGGGGCCTTGCCATGGGGCCTCTGCACACTTATCAATTTGTCCATTCCTGGTGTAAGAATAAAAGGCAGGCATTGCAGTTGGGTCACGAGCCAGGCACAAGGGTAGGCCATCTTCTTCCTGCCCTTAGGAAGCTCATGACAACAGGAGGCACGCGGACAAATCACAGAACAGGTGAGGGTGCCAAGGCAGGAAATGGTGAACTGTCTTGGAGACCAGATGAAAAATTCCTGAAAGGACTGATGGCTGAGCTAGGTTTTCCAAACAAGGAGAAATTTTCCAGGAGAAGAAAAGGGTAGGCAGGGCGTCCCGTGGTGAGAGCAGGACGCACGCAGAGGCCTGGATGTGTGGGACTTCATGGTGTGTTCCGCGCGCCGTCGCCAGAGCACAGAGTGGAAGGCAGTGGGGGAGCTTCTCCTTGCAGTGGACAGACCAGTTCCTGGGGAAACTTGTAGGAAGTGTGAAGGAGCTGGGCTTTATCACGTAAGGGGTTGGGAGCCACTGAGGGCGGTTCCTCAGAGTAGAATCATGATTAGGCTTGGAGACAAACCCTCTGGTGACTGAGCGAGATGGACTGCAGGGAAAGAGCTGGGGGCATGGGAGGTCTGATGAGGGATTTCCAACGTCAACACTAAAGCATATTTGATGGCCCACTACATGCTGCATTGTTCCAGAATTCATTTCCATAAAATGCTTTGGATGGAGCATCTTCAGAAAGGCTCCTGGCGAGGAGAGGGGAATATTGGGTAACTGTGGGCCATTCTCCCCGTCTCCTCTTCCCTTGGACGCACAGGCCATGGCATGCTTAGCTCCAGGCTCAAGGCTGCATGCCAGGTGCTGTAAGATGGATGTGCGGTTCCAGCAAGACCTCAGCTCTTGGGGTGAGAGGAAGGGACATTTCTGTGGTTCTGGATAAAAGTTGGCTCTAAGCTTTGGGTTGTACAAGTGAGTAGCTGGAGAAAATATATTCGAGAGCTCAGAAGTGGTAGGCAATGGGTTTGTTTCTAAGTGTGTTGCTGTGCTTGGATATGCCACAGACAAGAGATAGGACATTTTGAACGAATCTCCCAATCTGTGGCTGGCTGAGCAGGGAAGTGGACAGGTTGTGGAGCCTGTTTGCATGGAAAGATGGCAGGGGCAGGGAGAAGAGAGGGGTAGATGTGACAGAGAGGCTTGGCCTCAGCGACTTTCTGTGTGCTGTTGGTTGATTTCCAGTCCTGGCGTAGGGGAACCAGCCATTCTACGGGACCTCCCCCAAAGCCGCAAAAGGCTGGGCCCCTATGAGCCTCCTGGCCTGCAGGTGACTCAAGTAACTCTGTAGCCAGGTCGTCCACAAGAAATGACCCACTCAACACTGCAGGAGCCAAAATGAGCTGCTCGCGCTGCGTGCAGGTAAGATCCTTGTAAAGGACTTGGGCGAGGAGCAGCAGGTCCTAGAGGAGGAACCCCACGGTGTGAAGCACTGCCAGGCACCACGCATTCATGTGGGCTGAGCCTTGGGTCCTGTTCCCTGTGGGGGTCTGTCTCGCTCTCATGCTCTCTCTCTCTCTCTTGCTCCCTCTCTCTCTTGCCCCCCTCCCCCCCTCCCCCCCTCAATATGGGAGGTGGTCAGATGTCTTTTGCTGCTCTCAGTCCACTTCTTTGGTTGTGGCAGATTGGAAAGAACAGGATGACTCACTTCCCAAAGGTCTAAAAGGTTAAAAATAAGTTTGGATGTTTCCACGAGGGAATGCATACAGATGGACAGACACGGAGCCTACCATAGGCCTATAGGCCAGGTTTTTCAGTAAGTGTGACTCTTCTGTTCTAGCTCAAGGCCAGAAGTGCACAGTTCTGGAATATCAAACAAACGAGAAAACATTTATCCTTTATTCGTTTTGCACCTGTGGGTCGGCAGAAGCCCTTGGTTGGTTGGCGTGGTTGCAGCTGACTTGGAGCGGGGCAGAAACAGGGCTTCTTATGCCTTCTCCATCACATGAGCTCAACTGTGTGAGAAATCCAGAGAGAGGGGATAAACCTGTGCGCTCCGCTCTCACTAAGAAGACAGGGCACCCTCCAGTTCAGAATCTGCTGGGACAGCACATCGTCAGTTCCACATCTGTCCTGAGAGGGCTCATTCAATGCAAAGCGTTGGAGGCCTGACGTGACTCCACGTTTATGAAATAGCTCACTGGTTATCATCTGTGCACATTACCATTTGCATTGCAATACAAAAAAGGTATCCTTGGTGTGTGGTTCTTTCCAAAGCCCTGTCCAACCAACCCATCACCTGGATGTGAATGCTCGTGGTCAGAGAGGAGAGACCCTGCAGAGAGCTGTCAGTGAGGTGCAGCTCCCCCTTGCCTTGCACGTGAGAATCCGCCTTCCACTTAGTGGGGTGATATCCTTCAGCGGGCGAGGCGCCTTGCCTCGCGCTTCTAGGGACAGTTCCCCTGCGAATGTAGTTTTCTCTTCCTAGGAAGAATTTCCAGTTGACAGTGTTCTTGAAAATGGGGAAGTGATGGTTTATATTGGTCTGTAGTTAGGTGGCGTTAGGGATTGTCGAAGGGATGTGTGGTGGCACTCGGCATCAGCGGTTTCCCCGGCAGTCGGGTCATCGCTCTGAGAAAGTGGGGCGTGAGCCTTGACGCAGGGCTTGGGTTGGGGTAGTTGGAGACGGCGCCCGGTGTGGGAAAGCTTGGGGCATTCCCCAAAAGGGGTGGGTCTCTGCTCCCTTCCTCGCCCCCCCTTTCCCACGCATCACGATGCACAGCTGTGACGGGTACATCCCTTCCTCTGGGCGGTGTGTGGAAGACCTTGCACATGAGGGGCTGCTTGCAGATGAACTGCAGAAACACCCTCAGCTTTGTCCCCTGCAGCAGGTCGTGCCGTGTGAGAGCCCAAGGGACAGAGGGCCCGCACCTGAGAAACATCAAAGTCCCTTTCCACCGTGGGGGGAGATTTCAGGGCAGCCGCGCCCACCTGCCGCTTCCACCTCACGCGCACTGGTCCTTCCTTGTGGGTGGGCACTTGATCCCCAAGGACCAGCTCTCCTTTAAATTCCTGCAACCTGTGCCACGACTCTGAGTCCCAACACTCTCCCTCTCACGGGACAGCAGTGCAGAGCCTGGGATGGCCTGGCTGGGGCGCGGGGCAACAGGACCCCAGTCTAGACAGAGGGTGCAGTGTTCTGTAACGCTATGGGTGGTCGCGGTGTCTGTGTTTGACAATCGTCATGCGAGAGTACTCCTTGCTGTGTTCCCTTGTACATACATTGTCTCTGTGTAGCTCTCCCAGTATTGTGTGGTTTCGGATAGGGGTTCCATGTAAATACTCTTCCTGCTATCGAAATGCCGGCGCCCCGATCATGAATCACCCCCACGAGCGGTTTTGCCTCTATGCTAACACGTTTTGAGCCACTGATGTGCAGATGGATGGTTAGTTTCTTGGGCTTTTATTTTGCAATTTTATATATATATACACATATATAATATATATATTTATGGATTGGTTTTGTATAGTTTTCTGTTTGAATCTCTGAGCACCAAAGCTGCCCTTGGATTTTGGCAAGAACTTTCCGATGCCACTTCCTGACCCTCTGCTGCTTTGGTGTCTGCCCGTGTCGCGGGGATGGCGGCCCCGCCGTGGGTTTCTGTATGTGCGTGCTGTTATCTCACCTGCAGATATTGCCCTAGTAAATCTAACGTGCTTGGCTTCCCAGTGTCTGTGGCCCAGTTCTGTCCGGTACTCGGTTCTCCCGGCTCCCGGGGGAGCAGAAGTTAGAAAAGTGTGCCCATGTATGGAAACGGTAAACACACAAGACACAAGACCACTGATTTCTCCCATGTGGAAAGCTGAACCTGGTTATAATGGATGCCAGCTTGGGAAGGGAGGCGATAAAATGCTAGAGACTTCTGGGAAAGGAAGGCCGCGTGGATCGGAAAACAGCCCTGCAAAGGACAGCGGACCCAGGGGTGTGAGGATGGGGCAGGTGGGCTGCAAAAAGCGACGTGTGACCGGCGCTGCAGGGCGGCAGTGGGGGTAGGTGTGGGGGCTGGAGTGGAAGTGGATCAGGCCAGAACCTGAGGCAGGCAGAGCTAAGAAGCTGCCCCAAAGAGTGAGTGGGGAATGGAGAGGCCCAGAGGGGCGGGAGGAAGGGAGAGGGGAGCAAAGAGCCCCCTCCCCCTTCTCAAACAAGTGCTGCAGGGCTCAGTGTCCTCTGATCGTCCCCACGCCCCTGCCCCCATGCTGCGCACCTGCTGCTTAAGGGTTGGACGTGGCACCTCATTCAGTCCTCAGGTCATCTGTTACTATTCCTGCTCACAGCACAGAACACAGGCTTCCAAGTGAGGGGATGCCCCACGTCCAGAGGTTAGCACGTGGGCAGCCCAAGTCCACGCTGAGGTCTCAGAGACCCACGCCATCCTCTTCCCCCACTTACCACTGCCCAGGTGCCCTCACCATGCTCTACAAAAGCAGCCTTCGTCCTCACCCCGGGCCCACTGCTTCCAGGAAGACCCACTACCCAGGAGCTGCCAGCCGCCTGGCTCAGAGTCCCCCCTGCCTTTGTCCTAGGGCATCTCAGCACACCCCAGGTGGCCTCAGGGAACCTAGGTCCTCACCAGCCCCAAAGCCATCTGTCTCCCCTGCGCTGGAGTCGCCAAGGTCTCTTGTCGGGAACACACTGCGCAGCTGTGTGCGCGGGTCAGGGCAGTGAAGCGATGCCACGTCTTAGAGCTTGGTGCGGTCCTGCAGCACGACGCTAACCCACGTGCTGAAGCCTTCTTTCTCCTTCGAAACTCCCCACTGGTGACTAAAGAGGTACGAACACGGGAACACGATGTCCTCTCCCTTCCAGGAATTCCTCCAGACCAGGTGTACGTGATGCAGCAGGAAGCGGTGGGCTCCAGGGTCAGCCCACCCCCAGTCACTGCAGGTGAGGAAGGCTGCCACGAGAGGAAGAGGGTGGGTCCACTCTAGGAGGCAGATCCCACTGGCAGCCAGCAGCGTGGACAGCAGTGAGGGTCTCGGCACCCTGGCAAGATGTGGCAAGGCCAATCCTGGCCTCAGGAAAGTGAGCAAGGTGCTGGGGTGCAGCCTGCCGGGACCCTGTTTCCAAGATCTAAGTAACCAGGGCTGGAGGATGTGGGGGTGCTGCAGCTGCAGAGTCCTGGGAGGAGCAGAGCAGGGTGCCGGGGTGCCCCAGCCACCTGAATAAATACGAGAATGGAAGCGTTCAGCCAAGTTCCTGTGGATTCCACCAGCACCACACACAGGACCGGGGCTCCACTCTGACATGGGAAACTGCAATCTCCTCTCTTCATTGAAACTTTGCAGAAGGAGCCACGCAGTGCCAGCAGGAACCTGGATGGAGAAGACGGTTGTCCTCCGCTAAGTAGGAGCATCGTCCTTCCCAACTGCTCCCCTCACTGCTGCCTCTGGGTGGCAGGAAGCTCAGTAGCTTAAGAGTCGTCTGAGAGACTAGACACAATGCCCTCCAAGAGACAGAGCCACTGCAAGAAGCAGGAGGAGGGGTGGAAAACCTCTGCTGATGTCCGTCCACCAGGAAGGCTCGCTCGGGCCCGGACAGGAAGCCCCTGGGGTGAGGACGGCACGTGTGAGATAGAAACCACTGCCAGTTCTACCAGGAGGTGCAGGCAGGCAGTGACAGGCTGAACACTGGCGGTCACTCATGGGAACACGAAGATTTGTTTAGGCAAATGAAGGTCCACTTAGCCGATGGAGCACCCAGGTGATCGGAAAATTAATACGTAAACGCGAATGGGAAGGATGCAATTACACAAGGTAGTGAGCGATTGAACTAAATTTGTCAGTGTAATCTTTGTTAAGTTAGCAATGTGAATGTTTAAAAGTAGTTATTTGAATATGATCTTTTTCTGTGTTATGGATAATAATTTGGAGCAGCATGCTAAATATCCATTATTGCCAAAGGCAATTAAGAGATCATTTTTTACACTGTTGGAATACTAGTTTGATTACATTTAACATTGTTGAAATACTCGGCTCATTTCGCTATGCAAATTTTGGAGAGATGCAGACATAACAGTTGTGAACCTAATAACTTTTTAAAAATTTAAACACAGCATTCATTACAAGGTTTTACCAATTCCAAATCATTAAAGATAAAAATAACAATGGAAAACAATTGAATAGGAATCCAGCCAAGGTGGAGTAATGGAGATGAGTTTATCACCCTGTCTACGGTAACGGCAATAGCAGCATGGACAAGGCACGCAAAGCAGTTACCTTGGAGATGCATCACATCCCCCGGAGAGGCGGGAGACATGAATTGAGCCCGTGACTGTCACAGCTTACTGCCCGAAGACAGCCTCCAGGCCCGGGGGTAGGAAGGTGAACTTGGCTGAGTCTGGCGACTCTGTCAGTCGGGGAGATGGGACCAAGGGTCCTGAGAGACCAGGGTAGATGCAGCGTGCAGGACAGAATGCAAGAAAGAGGGGCTGCGCACAGAGAAAGCTCCAGGGGTGAGCAGACAGCCCCTGAGTGTTCACGTGTGTGTGTGGAAACCACCAACGACCAAGGCAATGCCTGCCCATGAGGGTTGCCAGCAACCTGTCCAGAGCTGACACAGGGTGAGGGGCAGTGCTGCTTGCTCCGGGCAGCCCAGAGGACCTGATACCTGACCTCAGTAGTGGAGGAGTAGCTACTGTTAGTGTTAGCGCTAGTACTAGTATTCTAGTATTAATACTGTTCTGGTCCTGTCTAGAAAATGTTAAACACAAGACCCCACAGTATCATGTGGCATCCGAGTAACTGACCTGCACGCCAGGAAGGTCAAGATTATTTACAAGAACGCAGAAATACCTAGCAGCCGACAGGGGAAATTCACATTGTCTGGCAGCTACCAAAAGATGAAGGTGCAGAGAGGCAGGAAAAGAATGCTGCAACCACCAAGAAAAGAAAAACACTGACCTGGAACTCAACCAGGTGCTGCATCAGCTCCTAGTTATAGCAGCTGTATCCCGTGTGCTCAAGGAGTTAAGACATAGACGCTCGAACACTTCAAGAGGGGAAAATTTCAGTACATGGAGTGAAAAATACCCTCAGTGGGATCCACAGCAGTCTCAACATTGCAGAAGACAAATGGGTTTGAAGACATGACAGTAGGAACTATATGGAGAAAGAGGATTTGTTTTTTCATGAACAAAGTATAGGGGCAGTTGGGCAACTTGAAGCAACATAGCATACACATGCCTGGTGTTTCTGAAGTAAGGGAGAGGAAGGGCGAGAGTATTTGAAGAAATAATGGAGGCTGGCGCTTTATTGTAGTAGGCTAAGCCTCTGACTGCGGTGCCGGCATCCCATAGGGCGCCCGTTTGAGTCCCGGCTGCTCCACTTCCAATCCAGCTCTCTGCTTATGGCCTGGGAAAGCAGTGGAAGATGACCTGAGTGCTTAGACACAAATGCCCATAGCCTTGTCATATCTGAAAACTCAAATGCCCATCAGCTAGTGAATGGGCACACAAACTAGTTTATCTACATGTTGGAATAATATTCAGCAATAAAGCAGAGTTCAGGAAGACAATGTGTAGGGGGAATGGGATGATGGCTGAGTTCCTGTCAGCAACAATGCAAATGGGAAGACAGAGGAGCATCATTCAAGTAGGGAGGAAAAGCCTCGGCCCAGGATTCTCCACCAAGTGAATCCCGCTGATGCACATTACAACACAGATGGATTTCAAAGTAACGATGCTCAGTGAACGAAGCCAAAGAACAGTACAAACTGTATGATTCCATTCACAAACGATTCTAGAAAGTGCAAACTGATTTAGAGTGACAGAAAATAGATCAACAGTGACAGGGGGGATGTCGAGTGTTGTAGAAGAATTACTAAAAGGAATGGGGAAGCTTTAGAGAGTGATGGGATGCTCATTATCTTGATTGTTTTATGGATGTATACAAAGAAGACATCATAACACACACAATACTCCTGTGCGTTGACTGCATGTCAGTTACACCCCCCACAAAGCTTTCCACAATTAACCTTTGTACCAAAAGAAAAAAGGAGGGAAAAGGAAGAAGGGAGCATAAAATGTGGAAATCATAAAACCAAAGAGCTAAATATATAAATTCTCAGAATAAATGTAAATGGGCTAAACTATGCCAATTTTTAAGGGAGAGGGCTTTCAGCTTGCATCAAAAAATCTGGGGCCGGTGCTGTGGCACAGTGGGTTAACGCCCTGGCCTGAAGTGCCGGCATCCCATATGAGCGCCAATTCTAGTCCCGGCTGCTCCTCTTCTGATCCAGCTCTCTGCTATGACCTGGGAAACTAGTAGAAGATGGCCCAAGTCCTTGGGCCCCTGCACCCACATGGGAGACCTGGAAGAAGCTCTTGGCCCCTGGCTTCAGATCAACGTAGCTCCAGCCGTTGCGGCCAATTGGAGAGTGAACCATTGAATGGAAGACCTCTCTCTGCCTCTCCTCTTTCTATGTAACTCTGACTTTCAAATAAATCTTTAAAAATATGAGACCTTTAAAAAAATAAAAATTTATTATCTACTCAAAATATGCACAGGCATCTTTTAGTGGGATGTGCAAAGAAAAATTAAGAAAATGTAAAGGAAGCATGGAGAGGTAATAAGCATATATAAATTTGCAAGAATCAAAGGCTTGATAATAAATGGTACATGGGCCGGATTATATCAAAATCCCGATCTACAAGAACTTTTTCTAATGAATAAACATGTAAACCAAGGTAGACGGAGGAATGGAGAGAAACACGACCCACAACTGAGAGACTGTGGCAAGCCTCTCACAGGGAAGAAATACATGAACATTGATTTAATAGACAAATACATAGCCTACAAGCAGAATGCACACTCCATTCAAAGGCGATAAAAAGTGCTCTTCCCCCAGGACGGTGGTGGGCTCCTTCTGCCATTACCAGAGCTTCCCACCAGGTGGCGACATACCCTTTCTTGGCTCCCACCTCGCAGCAATAGTCCCAAGCAGGACGCCCTCCGCCTTGGCAAACAGCTCCCCGCAGGGAATAAGGGTGAACAGTGAGCCTTCTAACTCACCCTAGAAGCCACCTGAGCAGTTTTTAACCCTTCCCTAATATCTAGTTCTTAAACCGGCAGCGCACAGAGAGCTGGTCCCTGGTGGTAACCCCCCACCTGAGGCCCTGGGGCCTTCTCTCCCCATCGCTGAGTCCACCCCATGCCACGAGTGGCCCTGTACGTGTGCGTGTGGACACCCAGAGCCCGCGTCCTGGCTTTGCACCTGCCAAGGAAACAGCGTCCTGTGGCCACCCTGTGCGTCCTTGGGCAAGCGGATGGGGAGCGTGGTGGCCTGGAGAGCCAGAGTCCTGCTGCCTCCACTGTGCCCTGTGAACCGCGGGCCCAGGGCAGAGCCGGTCTCGTTGGGTCTAACGGTTGGTGTTGCTGTCACAAGTCCTAAGGGGAAGCCAGGGAGCAGTGGCCACCCTCGGCAAGGGTCGCGCGGCCGTGATGCGACTTCCTCCTTCCCACTCATTCAGCGCCAGCCCCAATGTCTCTGCTACTCACAGCTCCATGGCTGCCACCGTGCTGCCCCCGTCGTCACCCCCGCATGCTGTGCTGACACCTGAGGCTGTCCCTCCGGAGCCAGGGCTGCACCCCAGGCTCCTGACTGCTGTAGCCTCTTTTTTTTTTTTTTTTTTTTTTTTTTACAGAGTGGACAGTGAGTGAGAGAGAGAGAGAGAGAGAGAGAGAGAGAGAGAGAAAGGTCGATGCGGCCAGCGCACCGCGCTGATCTGAAGCCAGGAGACAGGTTCTTCCTCCTGGTCTCCCATGCAGGTGCAGGGCCCAAGGACCTGGGCCGTCCTCCACTGCACTCCCGGGCCACAGCAGAGAGCTGGCCTGGAAGAGGAGCAACCAGGACAGAATTCAGTACCCCGACTGGGACTAGAACCTGGTGTGCCGGCGCTGCAGGCAGAGGATTAGTCTAGTAAGCCACGGCGCCAGCCTGCTGTAGCTTCTTAACCTGTTGGGATCAAGGCAAGGCCAAGAGGCAGGTGCTTGGCCTAGTGGGTTAAGATGCCAGCAGCCTATACAGGAGTGCCTGGGTTTGATACCTGCTCTGGCTCCTGCCCCTGCTAATGCAGACCCAAGTAACTGAGGCCCTGGCTGCCACTTGGGAAGACCTGGATTGAGTTCCTGACTCCATCCCAGGCATTTGGGGGAGTGAACCAGCAGATGGGGGTTTTCTCTGTCTTTCCGCCTCATAACACAAATAGATTTAAAAAGATTTTTTAATGATGCTGAGAGCTAGAGACTCCCCCAGAAAGTGCAAAGCCTTGGCCTTCAGGCTCCCAGTGGAGCAGCTGCCTGCGACTAGGAGAGGAAGAGGACGTGTGTGTGTGTGTGGGGGGCTCTGCACTCGGACTCTCGGGTTCAAGTCCCAGCTCTGCCCTCCCCCGTAGAGCTGAGATAAGGGGGTGCAGGTGCACGCCCCACCGGGCTGTTGTGGCCATGAGACAGGTTGGCCTGCTGCACCCTCGTGTCCAGAGTGACTGCTCCACTGCTGCGCCCGCCGTAGTCGTCATCACCACGTGAACCCCTTCGCGGGAACCGTGGCAGCCAGCAGCGGCCAAGTCCAGACGGAGGAGGATGTGAAAACCAGGCGGTGAGTGCAGTGCTGCGGGTAGGCAGCTGTGCCCTGGGACGCAAGCACATCTGGCCTTATGTCTTCGAGTGCCACCGGCGCCATAGAGCATTTCACAGACAGCAGTCTCGCTTGTGAAAAACAAACAAAAAGTTGCAAAAGAACACGCGCGCCTCTCCCCGCGCCGACTCTTGCGTCAGGCCCCTCCCGCGGGTATGGGGAAGCGGCTCGCGGCGCGGCCCCGCGGCCTCCAGGGGGCGCCCTCTCCCACGGGACTCTACCCGATCCTCCGCATCTGCTGAGTCTGAGGACCACTGGTTCCTCACGGCGCGCGTCACGACGCGCAAGGACACCCAGTGGCTCTGGCCACACGTGCGCCGTCAGCCTCACCTGCTGGACGCCGTGTCCCAGCCGTGCTGCGTTCCTGCACCCGCTTTCCCTACTCTTTCTCCCCCTGGCCCTGGTGTACCGGCGGGGTCTTCCGGACTCACAGGGGTCCCCGAGAAGGGAGACCAAGCCCCCGGGGGGCTGCCTGTGCCGGCGCAGGGAACTCGGCAGCCCCTGGAGAGCCTCCTCCTGGCACTGGGGCGAGGGTTTGGGCCCTGGATCCTGCAGGGGCTCATTGAATGTGCACCCTCCTTAGTTACAAAACCAACCTTTGCAACAGCCAAAGGAGAAGCTTCCCATCTGACTCCACCCCGCCCCCACCCCAGTTGTTTTCCCCGCCATCAAATAATGTCCCGAAGCCCGGAGCCAAGTGGACAGCTATGCACCGTGAATAATATTTTACTCCAATCTTACTGCTTTCCCAGAACCTTAGGAGGCTGAGGGTGTAGGGAGCCGTGTGGAGGTTTTGAAAGGACCACGCTGAGAGTTTTATCTGGGACGTTCCATACCATTCTGTGGTCACGGGAGCTCTGGGTCTTGCACAAGCACTGACAGCAGGGACCTTGGGCCCAGATCTGGATGCCACAGCCCGAGGCCGGCGTGGAAGACAGGATGGCGACCCCTGCCTGGACTTCTGTGTATTTGTGGGACTTCCATGTGCACGGAATCATTAGATTTTCCGGTCAGCCTCTGAACCCTGGCATGGCCGTCAGTAACCTGGCTTTCATGGCCCAGCGGCTCCAAGTTCCGGGAGACTGGATTGTTCTTTTGATGATGTGGTTTGCGCTCTGCCTTAGCCCTGGCCACCTGCGGGACGGCGCAGGTCTGCGAGAGACAGGTGCAGTGTTCCCCGAGACTGGGCGCAGACAAGTGTCTCACAGAGGCCACTGTCTATTAGTACATTTCCTCCCATTAAAGAAAAAGATTAACAAAGCTTTGAAAGGCAAAGTAGGGAGAGAAGGAAAAATAGATGAGAGAGAGAAGTCAGCCACCCACTGGTTTACTCCCTACGTGGTCCCAACAGCTGCCAAGGAGCTTGGAACTCCATCGGGGTCTCCCATGTGAGCAGCAGGGCGGGCCCCAACTGCTTGGGCCATCCTTTGCTTCTTTCCCAGGAGCGTTAGGGAGCTGGATCAGAAGTGGAGCAGCCAGGACTCAAAAAACTGGCGTCACGAGAGGCGGTTTAACCTGCTACGTACAATGTTGGCTCCTATTTCTCTCATTTTTTAACATAATGAAACTGGGGACTTTGGTGAAGCAATTTGCCTATGAACCGCTATGCTGACAAGGTTGAGGCTGGAGTCCCATGGGCACTGTGTTGCCAGCCCAGTGCTCCCTGGGGAGCTGAGACGTCCCGTCAGGGTGACAACTGGGGCAGCGCCGGGTGCTCCCTCCCTCCGAGGGAGGAAGGTGTAATTGACGCTTGCAGTAGGCTGCAGATCCGCAGATGAAAGGAAGTGCCGAGCGAGGTGTCATTACCAGTGTTTTCCTCTTATCTCTGCCTTTGAAGTTTACTTTGGTGGCAGGACACGGTGGTTTCCCCCGGGTCTGGCGCACGTGGCCTCCCCTCACCCTGGCCAGCCCCGGTGCCTCCCCTTCCGAATGCCCACAGCTGGCAATTCCGAGCGCAGGGAGCGGGGGCCAGCTGGAAGCGGCTCTTCTCTCTGCCGTCTTCACACTCAGCCCCTGCGTAGCCCAGGGCTCCCAGCTGCAGCTGGGGTTGGAGAAAGCAAGGGGAAGAGAATGTTCCCCAAATGCTCACCCTCAGCCTGAGACACTGATGTGGAAACTGGCGCTCAGGGTCATGCGTCCCTGGCCCGGCCTGGGAGATGGGCCCGCCTTCTGGCATGACACAATCTCTAGGGCTGGAACGTGCTGTCTTGTCTTTTCTCGATGGAGCCCACAGGCCTCTGTGGGTAAGCACAGGCTGTCAGGTCATCTTGTCCTCCTGGTGTTTATTTTAAAAGCCACGAGAATCGTTCTGATTCACGTCTTTAATGATTCAACCTGCCCTGTCATTGTGAGGGAGGAGAAGTTTGTCGTGAGGCCCCTCCCGCCTTGCCTTTGCCCCTTGGCTGTCCTGAGTCGCCCCAGGCTCACGCCTCCATGGTCACTGCTGTCACCCCCGCCAGGAGTCTTCCCACAAAGCCAGGAAGGGGAGAAGCCCCAGAAACAGACGCCGGCGAACGACAAAGAGTTCGTGGAAGATGGGATTAAATACGAGGGGCTTGGGCGCAAAAATCACTGAGATGCATGCATAGTTTTTCATGATATGCATTTTCCTTGGACTTTTGGAAGACCCCTCAGATGCACGGAGTTTTGAAGTTTGAAGCGTTTCTCTCTCTCTCTCTCTCTCTCTGTCACACACACACACACACACACACACACACACCCCTGTCTCAGCACCAAGCACACCAGGTGACCTTTGCCCACGCCGGCTCCTCTCTGGGTTCTTGCCAGATAAGCGGTGGGGGAGAAGGTAAACAGATCTCAGCAGCTCTAACAATAAGTGTAAGGATTTATGGAAATCTTATCTACTTATTTTTATTTATTTGAAAGGCAGAGGGGGAGAGAGAGAGATGGACACAGAGAGATCATACCCTAAATGCCCACAACAGCTGGGGCTGGGCCAGGCTGAAGCCAGGGGCCCAGAACTCCATCCAGGTCTCCCACCTGGGTGGCGGGGACCTTCGTATGGACCCGTCCCCTCTGCCTCCCAGCGTGCACAGGATTGCTCTGAGGCTAGGAAAGCAGTTCGTTTGTTCAACTCATAATCACTGGGCATGTTCTGTGCCAGGCCCGGGATGGTGAGCAGGACTCTGCTCCGAGGGAGAGAATGTTCTTGGCTCTCAAAGGGAAGCTGAGCATGAGAGAAAGAGCTGGACACAGGCTACCCCCAGGAGGGGCCTGGGTCCTCCAGCATGCCACAGAGCAGCTCCCATGGAGCTGGAGCCAGGTGGGGGGTTCCCAAGGAGCCGGCCAAGGGCTGGAAACACAAGGAGAACATCTGAAGACCCCACAATAATAGAAAAAGGAAGTTAGCTACTTGGTCAGTGACAACGGTCGAAGTTTAGGAAGATGTTTGGCCTAAGTGTTGTCTTCTTATAATTTAACTACAATTTCTTTGCCTGTGAATCATTTTTTTCATTGCCCTAGTCATTTGGTGTAGGGCATCGTTCTTAGAAATAATAGCAAACTTAAGAAATTTCATCTATAGAGAAATAGGAGGTGGTTATTGGCAGGATGGTCATTCTTCTCGAAGCCCCACCATTGAGCCAGGGCAGCCAGGGAGGCACTGCGGCACACAGAGGCAGCCACAAGGCTTCTCTCACTGGCGGAAATGAATTGGTTTTGTAAGTTAATTTTTATCAGTGCATATCGTTCCAAACATCAAACGGAGCTAAAACACCCACAGCAAAATGCAATCCCTTGTCCCAGCTCTCCCGGGTCCACCTGCTGCCCTCCAAGGGGGCACTACTTTCAACTCCTCCTTTCCTAGATCTGCATTCCCAGGTTTCTCAGTAACGTGTCTATGCTGACCATGCACTGTGTCGATCTGAGATGCTGTCAACTCACTTCCTGTTATGGTGGTTGAGGTCCAAGCTCTCACACACCACCATCCCCTTCCTTTCCTCCCTCACCTCCGCCCCTCGTGCAGGCAGATGGCTATTCCCGGCCAAATCAGCATTCTCTGTTCACACAGTGATGCAGGGGAAACACTGTTTACATCCGAGCACTGTGGTGCTCTATGGTTATGTTTCTTTTCTTAATTTTTGTTTTGCTTGCAGTTAATAATTACCTTCTTTATATATAGATGTTTTGTTTATTGCTAATTCCTTCCACAACATCCAGAAGGCTCTCAGAACACGGTTCTTTTTTTCCCCAAAGATGTTTCCATGTATTTTGAATGTCAGAGTTAGACATAGAGGGAGGGAGGGAGAGAGGGAGTGAGATCTTCATCTGCTGGTTCACTCCCCAGATTAGCTTAATGGGTTACTTGCTCCAGTAGTCTCATCAGGTTAAAAAGATGGTCCAACCCCAGAGGACCTAGTGATGAACGAGCTCATCAGCCTGTCCTTTGAGAGACCCTGCTCTGATAACACACCCGTTTCCTGATACACCTGCTGTGTAGCTGCCACGTAGGGCTTTTTGTTCACCATATCCCTGGTGATTCCTTTTACTTCTTCACTGGCTTGAAATTCGTGCTCTTGGGGCCAGCACTGTGGTGTGGCAGGTAAAGCCACTGCCTGCAGTACTGGCATCCCATATGGGTGCCGGTTCAAGTCCCAGCTGTTCCACTTTCGGTCCAGATCTCTGCTATGGCCTGGGAAAGCAGTAGAAGATGGCCCAAGTCCTTGGGCCCCTGCACCCACTTGGGAGACCTGGAAGAAGCTCCTGGCTCCTGGTTTTGGATTGGTGCAGCTCTGGCCATTGTGGCCAATTAGAGAGTGAACCAGTGGATGGAAGACCCCCCCCCCCCCCCCGCCTCTCTTTCTCTCTCTGTGCAACTATGACTTTCAAATAAAATAATAAATCTTTTTTAAAAAATCAATTCATGTTCTTTATCTCATGTCCTTCTCTGTCCAATAACTTCCGATAGGTTCCTGAGAAAGGGTAGCTGGGAGGTAGATCTTATTGCATCCTCACGTATCTTCGTTGGCTGAATACAGGCATTTAGGTTGGAAAAAACTTAATTTTTCTAGGTTGGAAAAAAATGCCAGTAGTCATTCATAATTCAGGGGTGGGGCTCCCCTACGTTTCTGTTTCCACTGTTGGCACTGAGAAGCCCAGAGCATCTCAGGTTCCTCTCCCCTGCAGCAATGCGGTTTCTCTCTCTGGAAGCTTGTCTGACCTCCTCTTTGTCCTCAGAGTTCTGGAAATTCCCAGTGCTGGGCCTGTATGTGTGTTTGGTTTTGATCAGTTTGCTGGGTCCTCACTGAGTCTGGAAATCATGTCCTGCAGCTGGGGAAACTCTCTGAAGCACTCGCTGACTTAACTCTCCTTGGTCTCCTCTCTCCTCTTTTGTGGCTCCCGCTGGTGAGATTTTGGATTTCAGTATCACCTGCCAATGCTCTGCTGTTGTCTCTCCTGTCTTCCATTTGTTGGTCTTTTTGCTCTACTCCCCAGGAAATTTATTTCAATTTAACTTCCAGTTCTTCTATTTTCTCATTTCTGCCATCACCTTTCAATTCATAATGAGCTTTTTGTTGTTTCCATGTTTTATTTCCTTTTACAAGAATAACACACTGTTCATTCCTCATTCTGCAGGAATGCTGATTTTGTTTGTTGTCTTCTTCCTGCACTGACTGAGGGAATGTTCTAGATGCTGATGTTTTGGGCCGTGAGTGGGGGAAGTGGCCTGGGGTCTTGGTGCTCAGCTGCACGTGCCCATCGCCATGCCATGCACACACAGTGCTGTCCTAGAGCCTCCCCCCTTGGCAGTCCTCCAGGGTGGGAAAGGGCAGTCGGAGGAATGTGGAGTAGACAGGGACTCAGGAACCCAATCGCTTCTTGCCAACTTTCCCCCATGTTTCCTATTCTTATCCTGTCTTCTGGGGAAGGCCACTGCCACCCATTTCTGAGCCCCATGAGGAGTTTTTGGAATAAATCTAGCTGGTTCTTCACTCTCTCTACAGATGATCCAAGATTCAACTTTCTGAGTTCTGCAGACTTTCCGTTAGCAATCAGTCTTCCACGTTATGGCTTCAACCACTTCATACCCATTTTCTCCTTTTGTTCCCCTATCCTTGCTAGTTTACTTTTTTTTTTAAGATTTATTTTATTTATTTGAAAGAGTTATAAGAGAGGTAAAGCCACAAGGAGAGAGGTCTTCCACCTGCTGGTTCACTCCCTAAATGACCACAACGGCCAGAGCTGAGCTGATCTGAAGCCAGGAGCCAGGAGCCTCTTCCTGGTCTCCCACACGAGTGCAGGGGCCCAAGAAGTTGGGCCATCTTCCACGGCTTTCCCAGGCCATAGCAGAGAGCTGGATTGGAAGTGGAGCAGCCAGGACACAAACCAGTGTCCATACGGGATGCCGGTGCTGCAGACCACAGCTTTAACGCACTGCACCACAGCACTGGCCTCTACTGTTTTGTTTTAATTTCTTTACTTTTGATATTTATTAATTCAAGGAGGCATCTTAACCTGAAAGCCTAATTTTTCCAACCCAGTATTTATTGGTTATTTATTATGACCCAAGTAGCCATGTATTTTACATTTCTCAATTAATTTAATCTGTATACCACTCATAGGAGATAAGTACTGTTGCTATTAAACGAGGAAGATGAGGTGCAGAGTGGTTATGTGCAGAGCAGTTATGCCACTTGTCTTAGATCTTCCAACTACTGAGTGGTGGAGCTGGGGTTTAAGCCCAGGATGGGGGCTGGACACCTGCTGTCCCTCTCACCCATGGATTGTTACTCTCTGCTCTTTGATCTTGGATGACCTAGTGATCAAAAGGCAGAGGGGTCTGCCTGGGAGTCCCTCCACCAGCTTTCTTCCCATTAAGTGATATCTTTTTTGCAGGGTGCACAATTGTCATTTAATCTCCACAGCATTCTTAGGTGGTAGGCATTCATGGGCATATTTTATAAAGGAGCTCACTGGGGCTAGGGATGCTAAATTACTTGCTGAAGCCTCTTGTAGAAACTGGAAGAGCTAAGGTTCAAATCCAAGACCTTGTGGCTTCAAAGCCAAGGAGAATTCTGGGATGCACACAGGATTTTGGAAGATGTCTCTGGAAAAGGACAGATGAGATCCTGTACCTTAGCTCACTTTCTCTATGTCCAAATAGTCAGCAAAGTAAGTCCTTATGGTTTGTAGTTTTGATTTTCTTCTCCAGGGATTCCAATTATGCATGTGTTGGATCTGTTTTGTCTGCATCCCACATACTCAGTTTTCTCTGCAATCCATTTTAAAATCTTTTTATTATTGCTTGATTTTCTCATTTCAATCTTTTATGTCTCTCTTCTTTGTTTTCCACAGTATTCATTTTCCCTTGTTTCAGTCATGATTTTCTTTTTTCACTTTTTGAGCTCTGCCACTTCATTTTCATTTCCTGTTGTTCTATCATTTCTTTTCCAATCTCATCCTTCTCTCCTTTCTTAGTTTATGAAGAGAGTTGTCTTATGGACAGCACCATGGCTCAATAGGCTAATCCTCCGCCTTGCAGCGCCAGCACACTGGGTTCTAGTCCCGGTCAGGGTGCCGGATTCTGTCCCGGTTGCCCCTCTTCCAGGCCAGCTCTCTGCTGTGGCCCGGGAAGGCAGTGGAGGATGGCCCAAGTCCTTGGGCCCTGCACCCCATGGGAGACCAGGAGAAGCACCTGGCTCCTGCCTTCGGATCAGCGTGATGCACTGGCCGCAGTGTGCCGGCCGCGGTGGCCATTGGAGGGTGAACCAATGGCAAAGGAAGACCTTTCTCTCTGTCTGTCTCTCTCACTGTCCACTCTGTCTGTCAAAAAAATTAAATTAAAAAAAGAGAGTTGTCTTATTACCTTTTTTTTTTTTTAAATCAAGGTGAAAAAGAGTTTGCCTGCTCCGTGACAACATCACCTCTTTCCCCTCTGTCTTTCTTTTCTTCTTGCGGAGTTTTCTGCAGAGATGCTGCTCTGCTTGGTTTGGAGGAGGTGACTTTGTCCTGGACCTGCTAGACCCATGAGATTAATGGGTTCGTGCGACCAGGACTAGCTCCAGACTAAGTGGGAATTGTGTGTGAATGCTTGTTTAGCTTTTGTTGCTTCCCAGCTGATGATGAAACACAACCGTGAAATATGTTTGAATGCAAAGGCTTTTTTCCCTCATTGCCCAAGAGGGAGACCACTCTCTGTAATTGTGGTCTCGTGACACAATTCTTGTTCCATCACCTTTGCACTTTGCTGCTTCTCCAGAGAGCTGGACGACTCCTTCAACATGGCTGGCGGGAAGTTATTTAGGCTCTCCCTCATCTCTAAGGCTGGATCTTTGCTGGATTTTCCTGGGGTCTGTGGCCCTGGCCCCTTTTCTCTGCAGCACCCTTTCCCCCTGCGAACACCTCCTTGTTGATGACAGCCCCTTTGCACCTGACAGATGGATGGATGTTGTCGCTGCCTCTAAGAGTCTTTTAAGATGGACGTTGCATTTTTGTGTTTCACTCTCCTTATTGCTTTTGGGTGAATTCCAGGAAGAGTAAGGGGGAAAGGTTACTCTGAGCCAGCATCTTCAAGCAGACATCTGCTCTGAGCGTATTGTCAGGCCTGTTGCACAACTCTCCGTTTGCTGGGCTCTGGTTAAGTCTGCCATTTATATCCCACATCTTGCTGCCCTTCCTGCCCCCCTCATTTTTGCTGGCTTTTCTGCACAAAGTACACATAGGCGGTAAGCTTTCTATTGGTCCACTAAGAAGTCGATTTCAATACAGGATTAAATGTTCTACGTGTGGAAAAATAGCTGGAAAAGGACAGATGAGATCCTGTACCTTAGGCAAGAAGGCAAGAAGGCTAACAGAGCACTATGTGATGGAGTGGGGGAGAGAAGTTTGGGTAGAAGTGTTCTAAAGTTCTGTCAAGTCAAAGGGAGGGTTCGGCAGAGACGTTGGAGGGTCCCCTGTCTGCCAGCAGTGGCTCTAACTTGGTATCTCTGCCACATTTACTCTGTGGCCGGGAGGAGTCGTGCACACAGGTGTCCGTGGGTTTCAGGCACTAAGCAGAGCCCGTGGGAAGTTGCATTCACTTAGCTGGGGATTTGCCAGATGCATTCTCAGGGCAGCCACACTTCTTCACTTCACATTTCTGAAAATGCTTCATTTCAGCTGACACGTGTTCGACAGTTTAGCTCATGACAAGAGCCTCTGGTGATTACTGACGTCATAAATAAGAGCATCAATTGTTAAATCAACAACAGGATTCTCTGCGCATTTACTCCCCATGTAAGACCTCTGTCCTTAATGTGTTGTACTATGCGAATTAACGGTAAAACTCGTCTTCAAACAGTACTTTATTCTTTGTGTGTCTGTGTGGGTGCAAACTGTTGAAATCTTTACTTAGTATATACTAAGTTGATCTTCTGTATATAAAGATAATTAAAAATTAATCTTGATGAAGAATGGGATGGGAGAGGGAGTAGGAGATGGGATGCTTTGCGGGTGGGAGAGTGGTTATGGGGGGAAAAACCGCTATAATCCAAAAGTTGTACTTTCGAAATTTATATTTATTAAATAAAAGTTTTCTAAAATAAAAGAAGTCTAGATTCACAGCAATTTTCCCTCAGAACTTTCAAGAAATTGGATCCACCGTCTTCTAGAAGTCTGTTGCTGTGACAAGTCTGACGTCAAATGATTCCTCATTTCCAAAAAACTTTGCTGTTTCTCGTTCGCTCTTTGCCTCACTGCCTGTCTCCCTGCCTTCAGCGTTGTCTTTACTTTCATACATACCCTGTCATCACTATGTGGAAAGGTTTAAAGATGTGTGTGGTTGGTAACATAATGCGAACTTCTTGAATATGAAAATTGTCTCTCTTCAGCCCTTGTCTGTGTGATCCACTTTTTCTGCTTTCTCACCATGGAACTTCCATTAGTCAGATAATTGACTTTTTTTTCTTTAAGATTTGTTTATTTATTTGAAAGTCAGAGTTACACAGAGAGAGGAGAGGCAGAGAAAGAGAGAGAGAGAGAGAGAGAGGTCTTCCATTCGCTGGTTCACTCCCCAGTTGGCTGCAACAGCTGGAGCTGCGCCGATCCAAAGCCAGGAGTCAGGAACCAGGAGCTTCTGCCAGGTCTCCCATGTGGGTGCAGGGGCCCAAGGACTTGGGCCATCTCCCACTACCTTTCCAGGCCACAGTAGAGAGCTGGATCGGAAGTGGAGCAGCTGGGACTCAAACCGGCGCCCGTAGGGGACACTGGCACTGCAGGCAGCAGCTTTACCCACTATGTCACAGTGCCGGCCCCAGATAATTGACTTTCTAGAATGTTCTTTTAGGCCTTTTATCTTTTCTTGCAAGTTTTCATCTCTTTGTCTTACATTCTGGGAAATTTCTTTGCATTTTTCTTTCAACTACTCTTGACTTTGTCCTAATTTTCTGATTTTCTCTTTAATAGTTTCCGGCTTTTGTTTGTATCCCTATCCATCCACATCTCAGAAACTCTGATGATGTTAATTGGCAGGTTTTGTTTTGTTTTTTTTTTAATGTTTTCTTCACTTGAGTTACCTGTTTGCTCTGGAGTGATTTCTTCTGTTTGTGTATCTTTGTCATTTCACTCATAGGTGTTTGTCTCCTCTCTGATGACTGTTAAGTCCTGCTTAATAATGGGGACTAATGTTGGGTTTTCTCCGGGGCTGCCTTGCTTGCTTGTGGAGGGTGTGTCTGTTTTCCTGCCTAGGTCTCTCCTAGCAACCGGTGTGTTGACCGGAAGCTCCGCCTTGTTGGTGGGGCCTAGCCGGGGACCGCCCCCTCCAGCTCCGGTTGATTGGCATGTGGGTAGCCAGCCTCTCAGCTAGGGCTCTCCAGACGCATAATGCGTTAAGTGGCGGGGTTTACTCCCAAAGGCCTTCCCAGCGCTGGGAGCCCCACTGGGCCTCCGGAGGTCAAGTTAAATCCATTCAGGAAAATGCGGGGCTTCCTCCCATGCGCTTAATGGCAATAGGGCTGACAGGGGGGAGTGGAAAGGGCCCCTTCCTCGTAGGAGTCCCCTTCTCACCCTGCCCTCCTTCATGCCTGCAGACCATGGCCGGGCCCGGGGCTTCTGTGGGGTGTCCTGGGGCCACCGCCTTTCTCCTCTGCTGCTGCTTCCTCCTGAATCACGCGGGACCTTTGTTTTCACTGCATGTACTCATCCGATACCTTAGGTTCTCTCCGCACACCCATCTCTCACTCAGGAGTCTCTTGCCCACCTCTACGGGTTTATTCCTTCACTAGCATTTTACTGGAGTCAGGCGGAAAGGAAAAAGCAGCTGGTGCTCTGAGTGCCAGTGTGGACTTTCAAACCTCCACGCTATTCGTCTGTTACAGAGCAAGGAAAGAAATAAGGTACTCCCTTCCGCAGCCTCGCTCTCAGCTCCTGGCACCCTGGGCCTGGCAGCCACAGGTGCTCTCCTCGTTCCTCCTTTCTGGCATTGACGTCATCGCTCGTCATCCGACCCTGCCACCTTCTACCACCTTGTGCCAGTCAGCCACCACCACTGCGATCGTCTGTTTTCTGTTGCTATAATAAAATACCTGAGACGGCCACATATAAAGAAAAGAGGCTTATTGAGCTCAAAATTATGGAGGTCCCGGAACATGGCTTCTGCTTGGCTTCTGGTGAGGGCCTGGCGCTGTGTTGGAGCTTGGGGAGGGTATCACCTGGCAGACGGAGCGAGCTGGCCAGCAGCCAGCTCTTCCTCTTCCTATAAAGCTACAGTGAAACAAACCACCAAGGTCCTGGCCTCATGGTCTCATGTAGCACTGACTACCCGCCAAAGGCCCCACCTCCAAGAACCACGAACGTTTGCCCTTGGGGATTGCTTCCAACACATAAATTTCAAAGAACACAGCCAAAACAGAGCACAGCCCAGTCACTTCCACGTATTCCTTGAAGATCTGGCCCTGGCTCACGACCATTCATTCTCAACACTACTGCTTTCATAATCTGTGACTTTTCAGTGGCCACACAAATGGCATTTCCCTCCCCCAGCATCTCAAGTCCTTCTCCCAGTCCATTGATCTTACCGTTTTTATTCACTCTTCCTCATGTGGTTTTTCATGTGGGTTTTTTTGTTGCTGTTGTTGTTTTGTTGTTGCTGTTGCTACTTTTGGTCTTCACTAGCTTAAATGTCATGGTCTAATCCAATAATTTCTTCCTTAAAACTCTCTTACCCTATTCTTATTCATACCACTCACTTGTAAAAACCCCAGTCTTAGTGAAATCCAACGCTCATCTACTTTGTAGCTAATTTCACACAAATGATTCAGGTCGGATATAAGCATGGAAACCTCTGGGGCCCGCGTGTGGCTCAGTGGTTAGAGCCACTGCCTGCGATGCAAATGTCCTGTATCAGCACAGGTTCGAGTCCTGGATGCTCCACTTCCAATCCAGTTCTCTGTTAATGGCCTGGGAAAAGTAGCAGAAGATGGTCCAAGTGTTTGGGCCTGTGCACCCACATGGGAGACCCAAATGAAGCTCCTGGCTTCAGTCTGGCCCAGCCCTGGCCACTGTGGCCATCTGGGGAATGAACCAGTAAAATGGAAGACACCCCCCCCCCCCCCGTGTGTGTGTGTGTGTCTCCCTCTCTGTATTCTGTCAAATAAATAAATAAATCTTTTAAAATAAAGTGTCAATGACTGAAAACATAACATTAAAAAAAGAAAGAAAGAAAGAAAAAAACTTTCCAACTGGTGAGAATGTGGATTCTCTTCCACTGGTTGAAGTTTGTTCCCTGGCCCGGAAGATGACAGATATGAGACTTGAGAAAGTTTGTGGAAAACACATTATGAAAAAATATGCTTAGATTTCAAACTCTTGCATCAAAATAAACTGATCTTTTCAGTCCATTTTCCCAAGAGCCTTTTGAAGTAGCCCCATATATCTTGGTGGTTGTTCTGAGCGTGCAGGGGCAGGCATTTGGCCTAGTGGTTAAGACAACAGTTGGGGACACCCACATCCCATGGTAGGGTGCCTGGGTTCAAATCAAATCAGGGCTCCTCTCCTGATTCCAGCTCCACTAATGTGCACCCTGGGAGGCAGCAGGTGACGGCTCAAGTGGTTGTGTCCCTGTCACCACACAGGAGACCTGGATAGAATTCCTGGCTTCCAGCTTCAGCCCAGCCCAGCCTCGGCCATGGCAGGTATTTCAGAAGTAAACTAGTGAATGGAACTCTCCCTGACTTTTCATTTCTCTCTCTCTCTCTCTTCCCCACCCCGTACACTCCCCTCATCTCTGTTTTTCTGGAGAAGTTTTTCTTTTGCCTTCATTTTGATTATCACTGGATGCAGAGCCAGAGCAACAATTTATCCCTGCAGTGTTTTGCGGGTGCTGCTCTGCTGTCTTCAGCCTGCTGAGGTCTCCTGCTCTCTGCCTAGGCGCCCCCTCCCCTGTGTGCAACGGCCCCGCTCCCTCCTCCTCCCCACCACTGCTTTCTCAGGGCTTCAGACTGATGCGCTGTGGGTTAATTAGTTTGGTTTGGTTTGTCTTTTTGAGGTGTTCATCCTTCTTGGTTCTCTGGGATTTGGGCCTGTAGTTTGATTATCTCGTTATTTGTATGCAATTTTTATTTTATTTAAAAGATTTATTTTATTTATTTGAAAGACAGAGTTAGAGAGAGAGGTAGAGACAGAGAGAGAGGGATAGAGAGAGAGAGAGAGAGAGAGAGAGAGAGAAAGAGAGATCTTCCATCCGCATGTTCCCCCCCTTAATGACTGCAAAGGCTGGAGCTGAGCCCATTTGAAGCCAGGAGCCAGAAGCTTCTTCCGGGTCTCCCACGTGGATGCAGGGGCCCAAGCACTTGGACCATCTTCTACTGCTTTCCCAGGCCATAGCAGAGAGCTGGGTCGGAAGTGGAGCAGCTGGGACTCCAACCAGTGCCCACAGGGGATGCCGGTGCTGTACCACAGTGCCGACCCCTATTTGTATGCAATTCTTGACCACTCTGTTAAATTCTTCTCCGGCCTGTTCTCTCAGTCTTCATCTGGTGTCCAGGAGAGCACCGCGGGCAGCTGTCCTGCACTGGTCACCCTCACACACCTGCCCGCGCCATGATGCTCTCTGCCGGAACTTTCGCCTTTCCCTGGAGCATCCTGGGAGTCAGGGGGGCAGCTTGTGAGTGAGTGCATCCCAACTCCCACCCAACTTCTCCCCACCTGGAGCCCTGGCCCCGGCGATGCTCCCCTCAGAATCCCTCTGGAAATCAGGTCATTTGTTGCCTTGCAACCTCAGCTCTCTGTTGGTTTCAATAAATTCGGTGATTATGGAGCAGCCCAGGAGGGGGTGACTTTTTTGCAGTTTTCTTAAGCGAAGGTGGAGTCTTGGGCACTGAAGGCTCTTGGAAGTCCTGGCCTCACTGGGCAGCCCAGCCACGCCTCCCTGCTGTCCCACTCTCCGCTGTTCTTGCATCTCCCTCTCAGCTGCCCCCCCTCTCATGGTAAATTGGAAGACACTTTCTACTGCCTCCCACCGTGGCATGGCCCCCCCTGCCCTGAGTACACTCGACCCAGGCAGCGGACCACACCCGTCCATCCGTCCACCGGGGCGCAGCCTCTCTCCCCACCGAGGGGCAGCGCTCAGCCGTCTCCGTGCCCCAGCCTTCCCTCTGGCAAAGAAACGTTTGTAAAATTTCTTCCACTGAAGAAAGCAACAAATTTCGCTCTCCCTTGAGCTCCCGCTCCCACTCCCATGCTACTGGAAAGCTGCTCAGAAAAGCTGCCTCTGCTCACACCCCTCCTCCCCTGCTCACACCCCTCCTCCCATGCACCCTAGGCTCAGTGGACATGGGCTCATCCACCTCCACCCCTTCACCTCTGCTCACACCCCTCCTCCCATGCACCCTAGGCTCAGTGGACGTGGGCTCATCCACCTCCACCCCTTCACCCCTGCCCACACCCCTCCTCCCATGGACTCCTAGGCTCAGTGAAGGTGGGCTCATCCACCCCACCCCTTCACCCCTGCTCACACCCCTCCTCCCCTGCTCACACCCCTCCTCCCCTGCCCACACCCCTCCTCCCATGAGCCCCTAGGCTCAGTAGACACGGGCTCAACCTACCTCCACGCCTTCACCCCTGCTCACACCCCTCCTCTCATGCGCCCCTGGGCTCAATGGACATGGGCTCACCCCACCCCACGCCTTCACCCCTGCTCACACCCCTCCTCTCATGCGCCCCTGGGCTCAGTGGACATGGGCTCACCCCAACCTCCACCCCTTCACCCCTGCTCACACCCCTCCTTCCTTGCACTCCTAGGCTCAGTGGACATGGGCTCACCCCAACCTCCACCCCTTCACCCCTGCTCACACCCCTCCTTCCTTGCACCCCTAGGCTCAGTGGACATGGGCTCAGCCACCTCCACCCCTTCACCCCTGCTCACACCCCTCCTCCCATGCACTCCTAGACTCAGTGAAGGTGGGCTCACCCCAACGCCCTCCCCTTCACCCCTGCCCACTCCCCCTCCTCCCATGCTCTCCCTAGACTCAGTGGACGTGGGCTCACCCCAACCCCCACCCCTTCACCCCCACTGCTCTGGGGCCATTTCCAATGACCTCCTAGTCACTAAATCTGGAGTTAATTCCCAGTTCCCACTTGGCTTGACCATACGTCAGTCTGCCAGCATGTCCCCATTCTGTAGCCATTTTCCTGCCATAGTTAGAGTGTCCCTATTTGATTTCAGAAGTGTTACACATTGTATACTGAGGTATATGTTCACCCTACTACCCACAGTGTGTGTGCACATATGTGTGTGTGTGAGAGAGAGATGGGGGGTGAGGAATAGTCCCTGTCTGCCTGTTCACTCCTGCAATGCCTGCAACAGCCAGGACGGGGCCAGCTGAAGCCGGGGACCAGGAACTCAATCCTGGTCTTCCATGGGGGTGGCAGAAACACAGCTACGAGAGTCACTGCTTGCTGCCTCCCGTGGTGCACATCAGCAGGAGCCTGGTCTTGGAAGCAGAGCTGGGACTTGAACCCAGGCACTCCGATGTGAGATGTGGGTATCCCAGGCAGCGTCTTAACCGCCGTCTATCGTGTCTGACATTCTGATCACTCAGTCTTCCTTAACACACTTTCTTCATTCGTCCTCTAGACACCACTCTCCTGGTTTTCTTCCTCTCTTGTTTGCTGTGAAAACTTAGCACTCATACAGTCGGCCTGCCTCCCCATTACCTGTCTGATCTCATTTGTTGCGACACTTCATAGCGTTGTTATGATTAATGTATTTGTCAGCTAGTGCTACAATTTTGCTGTGTAACATCTTAAAATCCCAGTGGCTTAGGACCACAGTCGCTTATTTCTACCCTCACTGGTCTATAGATTGGCTATGGCTTGGGAGGGGTGAGCTGGGCTTGGCTAGATTCCGGGCTTGTGGTGGACTCGCACTGTTCACCTGCTCACAGTGCTCTCCCAACTCTTCCTCCATAGGTCGGGAGCACCCCTCCTGAGGGACACCCCCCAAAATTGTTTTAAAGTCGCCAAATTAGGTTTTGGTGAAAATTGATGTAAATATATAATTTACTTTTCTGCCAAATCAAGAGCAGACCTTTCAATTGATCAACAAACCTTAATCAGGATGCAGCATCTGTTGAATAGAATGAGCTAAGAACTGGGCCCGAGTCAGTAACGATTTATTAATCTCCCCTTGCTGTTGCTAGAGTATTAGCCACAAAGTTCCTTTGAAACTTTTCCAGGTGTAATATATAACGGAGGCCTGGATTGGTGCATTTCGGTTTTTCATAATGGTTATATGGGATTTTATTGCCGTTTATAGACATGGAGGCATGTCTACTAATTTGCACAAATTCTATTTCTTCTGCACTCCCACACGTTGGCCTGCAAGTCGCTGAGAATACTCCCTGTTGCCAGCAGATGGCACTTTCCTCATGCCACGGCTCCTCCCAGGAACCACAGGAAGCTTCTGTTTGGGAAGCATTCACCTGGGTTTCTGCTTTATCATGTTTCCCCATCAGGCACCTGTTTGGCATTTCCTGGCAGGCATCATCTTAGCGCATGTCTTTGTCGATGGAGCTTGGCTTGAAGGGAGGTTTCGGTGACTTATGAAATCACACCCGCAGTGGGGTCAGACTTCCTGAGCTTGGAACCCCAGCTCCAGTGTGGTAGAAATCACCAGGATCTTGAGCAACCCCACACCGATAAAGCTGTTACACTAATAGGGCGTTAATTAGGAAAGGGTGCTTAGCTTTGTTACTGCCAACCTAAACAAGCTGGCTTTGTGTTTGGCTGTGGGCCCTACAACTGTATCTCCAGGTGCTCCACAAACATTAATTAAACACCTCAGCGCACGTCCAAGCAGGAGGCATCATCCAGCCCTCCTCCAGGATGTGGGAGGCAGGTGCCGTGAGCCGGAGCTTGCCGTATCTGAGGTTCGGCCTGAGCCGCGGCAGAGTGGAGAACTCTGCGAGTGATTGCAAGCTCTTGCCCTCAGTCCCAGCCCTTGCTGGCCAGGAGTCATCCTTCAGCCACCCCTGGGGGGTCTCTCCCCCCCCCCCGAGTTTCTGGGGAGGCAGTGATTTCTGGCGCCCTGCCCGTTTGTCCTGCTGATACATTGTGGACCATCTCCTAATTTCTGTTTTAGCCTGCGGTCTTCAAGAGAGTGGATCACTCGATACACAGACTCAGCCTGGTTGGGGAATTTTTCCCAGTACCTAGTATGTCCTCCCTAAATGTCCTCCCCAGGTCTGGGAATCCAGCTTCTGGGCCTCGGGGCTTGGTGGACTTGGCAGTGGGAATGTCACAGGGAGCACAGGGCTTCCACCCTCAGGGTGTTTGTCTCTGGCTGGAAGAAGAAGCCAGAGGACAAAATTTGCACAGGCAGTCCCCCATGCATTCCATGGCCTGTGCCCAAGGCAAGTTGTCCCCCTCTGCCCCGGCCCTGGGGGCTCACGGTGGGGCGCGGGGAGTGGAGCCACCTCTCGTGGCCAGAGGCCAGCCTGGCTGTCTGGAGTGAGCACTGCTGAGCGCCAGGCTCAGCCCCTCTGCGTGCTGTGGTGAGACACCTGTAACACACCCTGGGCTTTCCTGCCTGGGTCCGGATGTGCTGTCAGGCTGACCTGTCTACTCACTGCCCTCTGCTGACTTAGTAGACTATTCCCAGAAGAGGCTCCGACCAGGTGAATCCTCTGAACTGGAGATGAGGTAGCTCTCACGTGGCTCCTCCCCCAGGAATGAGCTGCAGGAGGGACGCCCCTCTCCCGCCCCCCCCACCCCCGCACCTGTAGTTCACCAAGCAAGGGGGCATTTGAGAGGAATCCCGACCACCAACCCGTGCTCTGCAGGGACTGCCTAACCGGGTTGAGATTCTCCCGCAGAGAGCAGGGCCCTGCCATCAGCTTCCCTCCTCCTGCCGCCATTGCTTTCCCAACGTCCCATGGCACGGCAGAGCCTCCTAAGTACCTAGCCCTTCCCAGGCTCCGTCACTGGACTTCAGCCAGCACAGGACTAGAGCGCAGAGCTGAAGCAGCCCAGTAAGTGAACTGCCTGTGAACTTCCAGAGCTCTTGGCAACACCTGCGTGGATTTCCCGAAGCATCAGCGGAACAGGCAGGTAAGTCGGAGACCCTTGGGGTCTCTTCAGCCCCTGGACATCCTGGCCTTGCCAGAGAGGTAGTTGGCAAACGCTGTGTCGACATGGACAGAGGCTGGGCTGGACTCTACGGCAGGAGGGCGTGAATGAGGCTCGCTTGTGGATGCAATGGGTTGAATATTTGTGTCCTCCCCAAGTCAGGACGTTGAAATCCTACCCGCCCACACCCTGGGGGCCTTCGGGAAGTGGTTAGGTCCTGCAGGTAGAGACCCCATTTTTGAATAATGCCCTCATGAAAGAGACCCCTTGCTACTTTCACCCTGTGGGGATACAGAGAAGCGCGCTGTGTGGGAACCAGTGAGTGGGCCCTCGCTGGAGACTGAATGTGCCGGGATCCTGAGCTAGACTTCCAGCCTTCAGAACTGTGAGGTACCCATTTATGTTGCTTGCCAGTGTAAGCAAGCCAGTTCATAATATTCTGCTACAGCACCCTGGACAGGCTAAGACCACGGGGGTCACTGAATACCTCGAGACACCTGCCTCTTGCCCCAGTGAGCAGGTCTGGGTGACATCATGCCATCCATCGGTCCCCATGACTGTTCCTGGAGCTGGGGGCGGGGGTCCATGAGTGTTCTACAGAGGGGCAGAGTGTTCCATTCACCCCACTAACACCAAAGCAGGGAGGCAGAAAAGAAGCTCTAGGATCTGGTTAAATTAGAATGCTGACCTCCTAAGGTTGCCAGCCTCAAGATGGCAACAGGTGAGACAGCGACCAATCCAGGGATAGGCCCTAAGATTTCTGCAGCTTTATGTATAGTGTGTATCAGTTAATAGTATTCTACAATGCACAATACGAATCACCCGCACAACGTACTGGGCTAACAAATATCTTTCAAGATATGCTGTCAAGAACACGAGGAAAGTCTCTAGGGGCCCCAAGCCAACAGGAGCAGGAACACAGTGAGGTTAATGAGAGAGACAAGCAGCAGGAGTCCCCGGTGTTTAGAACAGCTCCCTGCATCTTGGAACTGCATTTGTAAGGCCACACACAGGACAGACAGCTTCAGAGTGGGATATCATACTGACGACTCAGAGTAGGGAGGCTACCAGGGGCCACATCGTCAGGTACGGGAAGAGTCGGAAAAAAAGAATGAAGGCAGCAAGAACAGGTGTCTCAGCCTTGGCTTGCAGAGAGGGGAGAGGAAAACAGGCCCTCCTCCTTGTGAAGCCGCAGGAAAAGCTGCCCTTCCTGCTGTTTGTGGCTTACTTTATCCTACAGGTGCCTCAAAGATCCTCAGGTCTTCACAACCAATGATGAGCACGTGCAAGTATTTGGGAAGAAGTAGATACTGATGCCTGGGCTTACTTGCAATACCTTTGAAAGATAAGGTGGATTGATGGTGGGAGAGATGATAGGAGGAAAAGAAAATGATAGAGCAGAGATCATCCAGTGTTAACAGCAGAATCCAGGTGGCGAGTGTAGGATAGCTTTGTGAGTTTTCTCATCCACGAGTATGTCCTAAGTCCTCCTTTATTTAGGTCTTCGCTGATGTCCTTGTATAAAGTTTGATCTTCTCGCTATTGCCTTAAATATATCTTACTGGATTTGTTTCAAGGATATTACTGTTTTAAGTGTTATTGTAAGTGTATCAGGAGAATTTTTTAAAAGGCATCTAGCTTTCTACATTATCAGGAATTAATTTTTGAGGTTTTGCGCTTTGTTTAAAAGAAAAATCTTGGGGCTGGTGCTGTGGCACAGTAGGCTAAGGCACTTCCTGTGATGCCAGCATCTCACATGAATGCCAGTTCGAGTCCTGGCGGTTCCACTTCCTATCTACCTCCCTGATAAAGTATCTGAGAAAGTAGCAGAAGATGGCCCAAGTGCTTGGGCCCCTGCCTCCCACATGGGAGACCCACATGGAGTTCCAGGCTCCTGGCTTCTGCTTGGCCCAGCTGCAGCCATTGTGGCTATTTGGGGAGTGAACCAGCAGATGGCAGATCTCTCTTTCTCTAACTGCGTTTCAAATAAATAAATTACCCTGTGTTTTTTTTTTAAAGTATTGACGATCTGAAAAGCAATTTCTCAACTGCATTGTGTCAAAACATGCATTAGACACAGATACAAAACCCATGAAACAAACCACCACTCAACAATATGAATGCAGTTAAATGCCTAAGGAACCCCACAGATGACTTGCCACAGGTGGGCTTTCTACTCTAAGCTCTGTAGTTAAAGGGCACAAATGCACAAGTGAGTTCAGGTGAAAACACTGAACAGAACCTTTGGCACCAGGCATTGGAGCATTCTGTCATACAGCATTAACACACGTGATAAAAGTGCATCGTACCAAAGGGGTAGCAGCACCAGCTTCGGCAGGCAGCTTTCTCAACCAGGCAGTGAAACACTACAGCAGGGGCGGGGAACGGCCGGCCCATGGGCTGTACAAGGCGCACAAAATCATGTGTCCAAGTCCCGCCTGTGGGTGCCTTGGCAGGGCCAGAAATTCCATCCATCCATAGCAGCCTGATTTTCAACTGGACATTTTGTATGGTCCACAAATGATGCTATAAATAGCTAAATGGCCCCCTTTCAGAAAAAATGCTCCCCACCCTGCTCTACGGTGTGTGCCTCTGTTGTCCATCTTTAAAGACACTGGGCGCAACTTTGAAATAAAGAGAAAAAAGAGTTGCATCCCCTTGTATTTTCTTGGTTTAAAATCAAACGGAAAACAAACAGCAATTCTATCACACATGGACATCTTCAAGGTTCAGCATTTAGACAAGAGAAGGACTAAGTGCAGAGTCCAGACGTCAGCCAGTGGACACCTCTCTGCAGCTTTCCGCGGGCCCTCCGGGACCACGGCAGGATCTCGGCACTAACCAGAGGTGCGGAGTTCTTTCCCGGGAGCTTTGGGAAATCGTGCAGGAATTAGCAGTTCAGACATTGTAGGGGGAGTAGATGGGGAAAGATGTCCCAGAGAACAAGGACAAGTGTCAGCAGCGAGGACCCTGGCCCACAACCATGCCTCTGAGGGCGGGGCCAGCTCCTCCCCACCAGGATCCTGCCTGGAGACTTTCAGGATAAACCCAGCTCTCCCTGGACCCAGAGGGAAGGAGAAGGATCTGGACCTCTTTCCTCTGAGATCCTGTTTCCTACCACAAGGGCATGACCTTTGGTTTGATCTCTCACATCAGAGCACAGTGGCCCAGCAGGTGTGTATTCTGGGTACTTCCGTCTAAGTAATTCTTTGGTGATAAGATGGATATTGTGGGAGATGCTGCATCTTCTGTTCAGTCCCAAACCCACCCCCTCGCGATGCAACTGTTCCATCCTTGTCGCCAGGCAGTGTGGCTGTGTGCGGGTGTCTGCAGGGAAAGGGTGTGATCCCTGGGCTGACGGTGGGTCTCCCTGGAGAAGCTTCTGTGTAGCACTTGGGTCATGGACAGGGGGAGGGCTGACGCTGCCCTTGGCAGGTGTACACAGAGCGTCACCACTGCACTGGTGGTCACGGTGCCTGCACCAGGCCGCCACTCGGCCTCAGAGGGACAGCATCCAAACTTGCTTCTGGTCAGAGTGGGGCTTTGCACGGCCTGGTGGGCTGATGGCAGCTTTCAAGGGTGACGTTGGAATGGAAGGGCCTGGAGGCAGGCGAGAGATGCCGTATTTCCCAGAGGTTGCGAAGCGGTCCCGGGAGCCAGCGCTGGCTGGGACTGCGGGGCACTGCTCGGTGCGTGGCACAGTCGAGTGAGGAAGGCTCTGGATTGTCCCTGGTGTGAAGATGTGGAAGGGTGAAGCCAGGCCCTGAGCCCAGATCTGTCTGACTCCAAAGTCCTTGCTCTCAGTCCTGTTCAGTCCGTGCCTCCTGTGTAGACAAAAAATGCTGTTTTTCTACCAGTGTGTTTAGCAAAAGACCGATACTAAGAAGGCAGTGAAAGGGGTCCCCTCACTTACCCATGAGCCCTCAGATCCAGCGTTTGAGTCAGCATTTATATTTCTGTGATAGAAACATCCCAAGCCTCTCAAATTTCTTAAGAATATAACTGGAATGTGGACAAAGATTTGTGTATCCTTATTGGGCTTTTTTAATGCAATTGCAAAGAAATGAAGATATTGTAACAAATTAAGGTAGATTTGTTCAGTGAGTAATGTTAATTCCATGATATTGTGAAACACTCATACATATCTGGTCTACCTCATTTCTACACACGTGTAGAACTCCTAAAACCCTTGGAGTCTCTGGAGCAGCAGGGGCCTTTGTGTGCCAGTGAATGGTGATGGCGGCCCCCAGCTAGCTTCAGGATGGGTGCTGGTCACTGGGAAGACGGAAGCAGGATTAGAGGGTTGGGACCTCCAGGCCCACCTCTTACCACTGGCAAGGGGAGAAGGAAGAGGGGCTAAGTCAACCGATAATGGCTAATGAGTTATCAGTCATGCCTTGGTGCTAAACTCCTGTGAACACCCAAAGGACAAGGCTCAGAGAGCTTCGCACCCTGTTCTAACAGAACACACCGGGGTGCCTGGGGGTGTTGTTCCCGGAGACGGCACAGAAGCTGCCCGCCCCTGCGCCTGGCTATGTGCTTCTCCTCATTTCTGTCCACTGGAATGAACCAGTGAATGGGATTCCCTGAGTTCCGCTCAAAAGTAAGCAAGCCCAAGGCAGAGGTTGTAGGACGCTGGCTCATGGCAGGTCATGCAGAAGCACAGGCTCAGAACTGGCATCCAAAGGGGGCGGGGGCAGCCTTAGGACTGGGCCCTCTGCCTGTCCGCCCGGCGCTGTCCCAGCAGTGAGTGGGAGGGGAGCAGGCCCAGCTGGCGTCGGCTGCAGCGTTCACTGCTTGCTCGCAGCTGGGGAGATATCCCTGCACCTGCTGGGGTCAGGATTTCTGCACTGACTGTGCTGTGAGGGCGGAGGAAGAGCTGCTTTCCCAACACAAACACAACACAACACACAGACATGATGCAGCTCTCCTAAGTGATATGTTAAAAGGGTGTTTATTGACTTGAAAGATGCTTATGACACAATTTTTTAAAATGTAATTATATGTATTTGAAAGGCAGAGTGACACACACACAGAGAGAGAGAAGGAGAGAGAGAGAGAGAGAGAGAGAGAGAGAGAGAGAGAATCTTCCATCCACTGGCTCACTCCCCAGAAGCCTGCAAAAGCAGTGGGGCTGGGCCAGGCTGAAGCCAGGAGCTTGGGACAAACTTGTAGGGACCTAAGTACTAGAACCATGGCCTCTGACCGCCATGGTGGGCCTTAGCAGGAGGTGGAATCAGACGTAATTTTAAGTGGGAATACAGGGACTGCTTGTGGTCTCTTTCTATCACTTGCAGCGTGTGGTTTTCTTCATTAGCTTGCCCAGGTTTCTTGTGGAGTTATCCCTGGGTAATCCATACTCTGAAGGGATGCATCATATTGCATCTTTTTCTCTGGTTCTTGCTGATCTCCAATAAAATATTTGGTATTTGCATTCTTTTCCAGGATACAGCTATTCAAATAATAGCTTGGATATTCCAGCCACAAATATGAGTACTATTTTTCTTTCATCTCTGTAAGCAGCCGTGCCCCACATCTGGTTCATGGTTGTGGCATTGCTTCAGAATTCCCAGCTCCAAGGTAAGTGAGTGTTGTTGTCACCTCCCATGGCACCCACTTTCCTGCCGACTTGTTGGCTTACCCCTGTCTGAAGTCCTCAGAAATAAGCTGCTATTTGATTGGTCAGAACCGAGCTAGCAGCCGGGCATTGCTCATTAGAGGGGCAGCAGCTATGGCCTGTCTCTTGCTTTCCCTGAATACACGTGAACCATGAGCTACATGATTGAGACGAGCTGCAGCCCCAGTAGGGGCCGGCCTGAGCAGAGTGGGCATCGCTTCACCTCCCTGCGTCTGGGAGCCCCCCAGGAAGGGACGAGACCCCCGAGACTTCGACCAAGGCACAGGGAACACCTAAGCCACCTGCTCCTGTAGGTTGGCCAGAGAGGTCCACACTGAAGGTCCCCAGGCGCTGATCCCATGCCACTGGAGTGGCCATCTGCTCCTGTTGCTTGTTTGAGCAGCTCATGCAGGAGCCCCACTGAGCGAGCCATGACTGGTGAGGGGGATTCAGTGAGCGCCTGGGTCTCCTCCCAGAATCTTAGTCCCACTGAAGCCACGCCCACGGTTGGTTCCTGTCCGCTCAGCCTGCAGGATCGCCTCCATCCCGGTGGCAGAGCAGAGCTGAATCCGGGCCCTCCCCACTCCCCCACCCGACCCCATGCTGCCCTCTCTCCTCAGCTTTCTTCCTTCCATGGGCGCCATCAAGGGCAGGAACTTGTGCCGCACCCAGCCCTGCGCCCTGGCATCTCTGCTCTCTCACTGTCAGTCCTGGTGCTCTCGCTGCGCGTTGCTCTTTATGCACCCTAGTGTGTGCCTGGCACTGAGGCAGAGCAGACATTCTTGCTCCTACCCTCACTTCCTGCTACCTCCATTTATCCTGGACTGGTTTCCTCCTCTTGATGCTGCAGAAGGAGACAGCGCCAGATGAGATCAGAGAATCAACCAAACTGTCAGTCACTCCAAACAATTGATGGGTGATGACCAGTGGAGACGGCCAGACAGAAAGGGGTGGGCAGAGGACCCTGAGTGGTGTTCCTGCCAAAGCGGGTCCTGTTCATTCTGTCCCCTACTCGGTCCCAGGGGTGTATAGCCCAGTGCTGTGGAAGCCTCTTTCAGGGGCTAAGGGTGGCGGTGGTGTGAGCAGAGGTGGAGAGAACAGAGGTTCTTGTCTTCCCGTGAGGATTCAGCCATGAGACAGAGAGCAGTGGTACCCAAGGGAGCCAGGTTCAACCAGGTGGGGTATCTGTCAGAAGGATGGGAGAGGAGCGTGCCCCGTCATTCAGACTGGGGTAGGCAAGGATACAAAGTGTACTAGTGAGAACACACCCGACAGGCGGGCAGCCAGCTCAGCAAAGAGCTGAGAGCACAGTTTGCATTTCCACTGGGGTTTATAAGCCACTGGGGTCCAGGTCTTCCTTCCCCCCACCCTCTTCTCTGGGACAGGTTTGCTGAATGTGAAGTAGGTGCATTGACAGGCAGAGTGGATAGTGAGAGAGAGAGAGACAGGGAGAAAGGTCTTCCTTTTTGCCGTTGGTTCACCCTCCAATGCCTGCTGCGGCCGGCATACCGCACTGATCCGAAGCCAGGAGCCAGGTACTTCTCCTGGTCTCCCATGGGCTGCAGGGCCCAAGCACTTGGGCCATCCTCCACTGCCTTCCCGGGCCACAGCAGAGAGCTGGCCTGGAAGAGGGGCAACAGGGACAGAATCCGGCGCCCCGACTGGGACCAGAACCTGGTGTGCCGGCGCCGCAGGTGGAGAATTAGCCTATTGAGCCGCGGCGCTGGCCAACTCCCAAGGTTTTGTAACTCAATGTTACCAGACCGGCAGAGAGGATTCTCCCGGGGTGCTTTCCAGGGAGCACCTGGAAACTTCCTGGGGTATGGGCAGGACTTTAGTGTAAAAGACTGAGCTGCTCAAGGTGAGCTCCCACGGCCGCTGCTTTCCTTTCTGCGGGTGCTTTGTTTTCCTTAGGCCCCTCTGACACGCAGGCTAATTTCTGCCTTCCTGTCTAACTGTGGGATGTCCTTTCTCACCCAGTCCCATCTTGAAGGGCACAGAGGATTCAAAGTCAGGGTGAAAACGAAAACGCAGTGGCGAAGTCCTTCAAGGACTTCATGCAGCGTGGGTCACCTTTCATGGAAACTAGGCTGCGGGGAATCCTGACGGCCCTGGTGCGCGCAGGAAGGGGTAGCCCATGGCCTGCTCACCCCTGCCTACCCCATAGCAGATGGCTGCAGGAAGCCAAGCCACACTTAATGCTTCTGAAGATGTAAGTAGTTGATCCCTATTAATCAATTTTTTTGGTAAACTGGAATATAGCTAAAACCCCTAACATTTTTGACATATTGCTTTGTCCTGATTTTTGCAGTAATGTCCATATGTTTTTCTGTGGATTGTTATGTAGCTGTTTGTTTTGTGTTCCTGTTTGTTTTTTTTTTTTACCATATTCAATGAGTACTCTTTTTTTTTCTAGATTTTAAAACATTTTTGTTGATACTTTTTATTTTTACCAGTATTTCTAGTTAAAGTTCCATATTTCCACTTCTATTGAAAGAAATTACTGTAACACAACCTCAGGGTTCTGTCCCACCCCCTGCTACTATGAGAGCTTTGCAAACAAGTCTCTGGGTAGGAGATTAGACATTTTATAATTCACACACCACCTGCTGGCCATGTAAATGATTATCCAGGGGAAAATAGTTCTATTCCTGTTGTGTTCAGTTTATTCAACAAGGAATCAAGAAATCCTAATAAATGCCACAAAAATTCCTTTTTTAAAACTTAAATCTTAATTAGCTCTGATCTAGCAAGAACACATTTTTTAGTTTATTAATTCCCATTAGCTAGGAAAATCAGACAATACTGTTCACACTTGGAAGCTGTCACTATTAGCAGACAAATAACTCATTGATATTTCACCAAGAAGGGAAATTCAAAACAATGGCATTTTTCCTTTGAGTCAATTATTTTATATGGTTGGCAATTTCTTCTAGCAACAAAAACGATCCAAAATTGCCCAGCAGTTCTAGAAGGAAGAATTTTTCAATAGTTGTATGTGCTTTATTCCTTCCTTCTTCCAATGATCCCAAACTTCAAAATACTTGGGAATTCCTAGGCTTTGGATGGCGGGTTAAAGCCTCTCCCAGCGTATGTCTGTGTCATCATCCAGTGTTGTGTTCTTTTAAAAATCAAGGACGTACACTCCATTCCTCCTGCCACCCATTGCGAAGCATCACACAATATTCATTGCCAGGAGGCACTCCCACCATCCCAGCACTAAGCTCTGTGAGAGCTGGAGTCTGTCTGTCTCTCTCTCTTTAAGATTTTTATTATTTTATTTGAAAGAGTTACACAAAGAGAGAAGAGGAGGCAGAGACAGAGAGAGGTCTTCCATCCACTGGTTCACTCCTCAAGTGCATGCAATGGCTGGAGCTGAGCTGATCTGAAGCCAGGAGCCAGGAGCCAGGAGCTTCTTTCTGGTCTCCCACGTGGATGCAGGGGCCCAAGGACTTGGGCCATCCTCTACTGCTTTCCCAGTCCATAGCAGAGAGTTGGATCAGAAGTGGAACAACAGGACTCGAACCGGTGCCCATGTGGGATGTTGGCACTGCAGGCGGCAGCTTTACCCACTGTGCCACAGCGCCGGCCCTGAGAGCTGGAGTCTTGAAAGCAGCATTAGAAATTCTGAATAGCATCATGTGTGAGCAGGAGAAGTGGGCGCTCACCGTGGTGCTGTGAGGCCTGTTCATCCACATTTGTAGGTCTTTTCTGGGAGGCGGGAGGGATTTAAGTTTCGTTGTCTTTTTTTGGTTCTTGAAGATGTATGCACTTCTGTGTGTGGCATGTTGGGCTTGGAGTTCACAGGAATTCCAGAGCCCAGTTTGATATAGTTCAATCTGCTCGTTTCTGTGTTCTGTGTTTCCTACTCTCTCTAGTTCTCTAGGGCTGCAGGAATCCCTGTCCTTCCAGGACTTTATGATCAGAGAGTTCCCATTTCTCTTGCCTGGACTTCATGCACTCAGTTGGTACCCTCGCCCCGCGGGCCACCCTATCCTTGCCTTCAACAGCTGCCAATCACTAGAGAGTCTTTTTGCTTTCTGCGTGCTGTTTGTAGTTATTTAGATGCTTGTGTTTTCTTTTTTTTTTTTTTTTTTTTTTTTTGGACAGGCAGAGTGGACAGTGAGAGAGAGACAGAGAGAAAGGTCTTCCTTTTTGCCGTTGGTTCACCCTCCAATGGCCGCTGCGGCCGGCGCACTGCGCTGATCCGATGGCAGGAGCCAGGTGCTTCTCCTGGTCTCCCATGGGGTGCAGGGCCCAAGCACTTGGGCCATCCTCCACTGCACTCCCAGGCCACAGCAGAGAGCTGGCCTGGAAGAGGGGCAACCGGGACAGAATCCGGCACCCCGACCGGGACTAGAACCCGGTGTGCCGGCGCCGCAAGGCGGAGGATTAGCCTGTTAAGCCACGGCGCTGGCCTAGATGCTTGTGTTCTTTTAGGCCAACTGAATTAACAACTCAATCTGGATGCTTTGAAAGAATTTGTGATATTGGAGTTGGAAACAAAGGGTGTTATTCAAGAAGACAAACTAGCATTTAGAGATGACCTACTCTATCTCGTATGACAGGCTATAAAATATTTAATTCAATGCTAGGAAAAAGTTTGCAAGGTGCTTGATTTTTTTTTTTTTTTTTTGACAGGCAGAGTGGACAGTGAGAGAGAGAGACAGAGAGAAAGGTCTTCCTTTTGCCGTTGGTTCACCCTCCAATGGCCGCCGCGGCCGGCGCGCTGCGGCTGGCGCACCGCGCTGACCCGAAGCCAGGAGCCAGGTGCTTCTCCTGGTCTCCCATGCGGGTGCAGGGCCCAAGCACTTGGGCCATCCTCCACTGCACTCCCAGGCCACAGCAGAGAGCTGGCCTGGAAGAGGGGCAACCAGGACAGAATCCGGCGCCCCGACCGGGACTAGAACCTGGTGTGCTGGCGCCGCTAGGTGGAGGATTAGCCTAGTGAGCCGCGGCGCCAGCAAGGTGCTTGATTTTTACAGAAGCCTAGGAGAAAGGTAGAAGCTTGCCTTGGATGATCCGGAGAAAGGATTTAGGGCCCAAAACTTAGGCTCTTTTTCCCTCACGCAGCTGGAATAGGACAGGCATAAGGAGATAGGCAAAATTGGCCAAAATATCAGAGACTAGGGTAGAATGCCTTGAAGTAAAGCCTAAGGAAGTGCAGACAATTAAAATGATATGAATTCTTGCAAGTAATAACAGTTACAAACAGTTTTTGGAAAGTTATGTGCTGGGCATTGTATTAGATGTAGAATTACTAGTTCATTGGATCCCGCCAACACCGTGGCACAGGTGTCATGGATTTGACACGTGATGTGGAGGACGGGCAAGGTCAGGATCTCTAACACTCACTTACCTTCCCACCTGCAGACTCTGTTCCTCATTGTTGCTGGGCCCTCTGGTGCGTGGCTGAATTAGAGACACTGCCGGGACACACCGTGTGGGCTCAGTGCCCCTCTATGGATTCTCAGGTGGATGATGTGGGGAGCGAAGTGTTCGGGCAGGTGTTTAAAGGACTGTCCTTCAAAGTTATCCTTTCCTTTCCAAGCATTTATCTCATTGCGCATTTATCTTTCTGCCCTCTGAAAAGTGAGCCAAATAGTTTATAAAAGGAAGTTTTTCTTTATTGAAATATTTTAGCTATTAAGAAGACAATGAGAAGATCCCCCACTTTGTAACTAACAGTGAGTTAGTGGATGAGAGCAAAAATCAGAACTGGCCACTAACATCGCAAAAAGAGAGACAACCGGACGTTGTGTGCCTCCTCGTGGAAACACACACTGCCACTAAGCCGTGAAAACTGAATACAGGTGGAAGTAAAAAGAATCACACGTCATCCAGCGCGTCCCAGCCCCACGGTTCATCATTTAGCTTCAATGGTTATCAATTCATGGTCAACATTATGTACTCTTCAGACACACCCATTTTCCCTCCCCATCAACTAGATTATTCATTTAAATTTTTTGTAGATATTGCTCCATTGCTCTCCGTACAGACTCTAGCAACTTCTGCTGCCGCCAGCGAGGAACAGAAATGCTCATTTCTCTTACACTCTCACCAGTGCGTGGTAGGATATTTTTGTTCCCGTCAATTTGATAGTTTCAAAAAGGCACTGAGTTGCAGTCCTCATTACATTATTGATTGCACAATGTAGATTGAGAATATATTCATATATTTGAGAGAACTCTGGTCAAGTCATTTTTAAAAATAAGCAAATTTGAGGGACATCGGTAAAATTGATGGGGTACGGAGCTCAGAAGAATGTCCCCTCCATAAAAACAGCAATAAAATGGGGGCAGAAATGGTCATAATCAACATTTTCAGAACTCTGGAGACTAAACAAAGGCTCGTAGAAACTTCGGGATCATTTATGCAGGAAACACTGGCCGAATCTCGAAAACAAAACAAAAATGACCTTTGTGGCTTTGATTCACCCTGGTCCCAGCCCACTGTCCTGCCAGGGCAGCGAGCCGGCAGGTAACCGTCTGCATTCTTGGTGCTTGAGGGAGCACAACAGCCCTCATTCCCAAATAGTTGTCATTTTTTAAGCAGTCCTGTGGCTGCCAGTGTGGTGGCAGAACCCACTAGAAAACCTTACCTTCGTCTGACTTTGCTGAGCTCACCAGGGCTGAGGGTGCCTGTGAACCTGTGAAATGTTGTACTGGCACAGCTGCCCGAGGCAAAGATAACATTGGGGGCAAGCAGGAGACTAGCCAGAGCCTAAAAGGAATAGCTGAGGAGTGATCTGCTCCGTGGGCTTTTACAAGCTCCGCCATTCAGGACAGGCATTTGGCACAGTGGTTAAGATGAAACTGGGGGTGCCCTTATCCCACATCAAAATGCCTGGGTTCAAAACTGCACTTCTGACTGTAGCTTCTTCCTAGTGCTTACCCTGGGAGGCAGCAGCAATAGCCCTAGTAGTCGAGTAGTTGGGTCCTGGCCACTATTCACGTGGGAGGCCTGGACCGAGTTCTAGCTCCTGGCTTCAGCCTGGCTCAGTCCCAGCCCCATCTGTTGTGGCATTTGTGGACTGAACCAGTGGATAGGAGATCTCTCTGTTCTTCCATATTCCAGGGAACCTAGAAATCTATGCTCTGGGTTGTGCACATGCTTGGAAAAGACCACAGCATACCCTAAACTACCACCTCTAACTGATATTAAAACTCTATGCGAGCAGGAAGTCACAGCTACGTCAGAGTTGTAAACTGGCCAAATACTGAGGGCATGCAGGAGTGAACCAGTGGCCCTAAGATTTCTGTCTCTGTCCTCTCTTTTCTAACTCTTTCAAAATAAAAATATATATATATATTTTTAAAAGAGGTTAGTCAGTCTTGGTGCCAGTGTTGGGGGATAGCTGGTTAAGCTACTGCCTGTGATGCCAGCGTACCATACGAGTGCCTGCTGCTGCACTTCCAACCCAGTTCCCTGTTAATGTGCCTGAGGAAGCAGCAGAAGATGGCCTAAGGACCTGGGCCTCTGAGCCTATGCGGGACACCTGTCAAACTCCTGGCTTCAACTTGGCCCAGCCCCAGCCATTGCAACCTCTTGATAAGTGAACCAGCAGATGGAAAATCTCTTTCTCTGTGTAATTCTGCCTTTCAAATAAATAAAATAAACCTCTTAAAAAGAAGTATAAGGGCCGGCGCCGTGGCTTACTTGGCTAATCCTCCACCTGTGGCGCCGGCACCCCGGATTCTAGTCCCGGTTGGGGCACCGGATTCTGTCCTGGTTGCTCCTCTTCCAGTCCAGCTCTCTGCTATGGCTTGGGAAGGCAGTGGAGGATGGCCCAAGTGCTTGGGCACCTGCACCTGTATGGGAGACCAGGAGAAGCTCCTGGCTTCAGATCGGCGCAGCGTGCTGGCCGTAGCGGCTATTTGGGAGTGAACCAATGGAAGGAAGACCTTTCTCTCTGTCTCTCTCTCTCTCTCTCTCTCTCACTGTCTAACTCTGCCTGTCAAAAAAAAAAAGTATAAGTAAAATAAACCTTTTTAAATATTTATTTATTTGAAAGAAAGAATTACAGAGAAAGAGGGAGAGACAGAGGTGTCTTCCATCTGCTGGTTCACTTTCTAAATGGCTGCAGAGACTGGGGTTGGGCAAGGAGCCAGGAGCTTCTTCCGGGTCTCCCATGTAGATACAGGGGCCTGAGCACTTGGGCCATCTCCTGCTGCTTTCCCAGGAGAATTAGCGGGGAATTGGATTGGAAGTAGAACAGCCAGGACTCAAATGAGTACCCATATGGGATGCTGGTGCTGCAGGTGGCGGCTCAACCTGCTATGCCACAGTGCCAGCCCCAATCTTAAAAAAAAAAAAAAAAGATTAGTCTGAGGAACAGAAAAGAAAGGAAATACAGAAAAAATTAGCAGAGCTTCAAAGACCCATGAAACACCATCAATCATACCAACATATGCATAGTGGAGAGCTGGGAAAGAGGCTGATAGAACCTCTCAAGAAACAGTGGCCAAAGTCTTCTGGCATCTGACAGAAAAGTAGTCCACACACCCGAGAAGCTTAATGATCTCCTAAAGCTCACAGATATCCATGCAGAGACACTTGGCAGCCAAACTCTTGAAGATGAAGACTAAAGAGAGAATCCTGAGAGCAGCAAAGGAGAAATGACTCATCTGTATGAGGGAGACTCAGTCCAAATAACAACACATTCCTCCTCAGAGCATGGAGACCAGGGGTGATGGCACATCCTATGAATATCTGAATATGATTGACACATTCAAAATGCTGGAGGGGCGGATCTGTCAATGGAGAATTCTATATCCTGCAAAACCAATCTCCAGAAATGACAGAGAAATGATGACATCCCAAGATAAACAAAAACGGGGAGTTTTTGTTTCACTAGCATAGCCGTCCTACAAGAAGCACTGAAGAGTTCTTCAGAATGAAATGAAGAACAACGCAAATTAACGTGAAGAAGTAGACCCAGTAACAGTGGCTACATGGGCAAATATAAAATTTTTGTTTGTGACTCCCCCCCTTTCCTATCTTATTTTTTTTTAAGATTTATTTGTTTATTTGAAAGTCAGAGTTACACAGAGAAGGAGAGGCAGAGAGAGAGAGAGAGAGATCTTCCATCTGTTGGTTCACACCCCAATTGGCTGCAATGGCCAGAGCTGTGCTGATCAGAAGCCAGGAGCCAGGAGCTTCCTCCGGGTCTCCCACATGGGTGCAGGGGCTCAAGAACTTGGCCCGTCTTCTACTGTTTTCCCAGGCCGTAGCAGACAGCAGGATCAGAAGTGGAGCAGCCAGGTCTTGAACCAGTGCCAATATGGGATGCCGGCACTGCAAGTGATGGCTTTACCCACTATGCCACAGCACCAGCCCTTCCTATCTTATTTAAAAGACAAATTGCATAAAGCTATAATTATAAATATGTAGTTACAAAATGTGTAAAATATATGTGATAATAGAAAGTAGAAGGAGTAAGCTATTTAGAACAAATGTATGTACTACTGCAATTAAATTAGGATTAATTAGTAATCGATTATTATAAATTAAAATGTTGAATTTAATCCTCAGTGCAACCAAGAGACTAACACAAAAATATATGGTAAAAGTTATTACAAGGGAATTTAAATGGTGCCTGGAAAAATTTCAATTTAACACAAAAAAAGACAATAAATGAGTTGAACAAAACCAACACAATATATATGAAAAATTACAGATACAAATACCTATCAGTCATTGTATTAGGTATAAACATATTAAGTCCTCTAGTTAAATGTCAGAGAGTGGCAGAGTGGATTTTAAAAAAGAAAACACAGTCCATAAATATGCTGCCTCTGAGAAATTCACTTTAGTTACAAAACACAAATAGGCTGAAAGTAAAAATAAGAGTTATGTGAATAGTAACAAAAAGAGCTGGAATGGCTATATTTGTCTCACTCAAAAGAGATTAAGACAAAAATTGTTACTAGAGACAAAGAAGTGCATTTTATAATGATGAAGTATCAACCTACCAAGAACTGACACTCATAAACACATGTGAACCTGACATAAGAGCCCCAAAATACGTAAAGCAGAAGTGGACAGAACTGAAGGAGAAATGGGCAACTCAGGAGCAGTAGCTGGAGATTCCAGCATTCTACCACTAGTAGTGCAATCACAAAGCGAGTGGCAAGCTGGCAGAAAACTAGCAGCCAAGGAGGCCTCACAGAGGTCCACAGAATACACTGGCCAGCAAGAGTAGAACACACATTCTCAAATGCACAGGGCTCTTCTCCAGAATGGATCATGTGTGAGGCCCTGAAACAAATTTCAATACATTGAAAAGGTTTTCAATCAGGCAGAGTATGTTCTTGACCACAAGGTAATTCACAAATGAATCCACAGAAGAAAATCCACAAATATGAAAATTAAGAAATAACCAGTGAGTAAAAGAAGAAATCACAAGAGAAATTAGAAAATATTTTTAGATAAATGAAAATAAAATATACCAATCTTATGAAATATTGTGAAAGTTATGTTCAGAGAAATACAGGGTGCTTCTAAAAGTTCATAGAAAAATGGAATTAAAAGGTAAATTTATTTAGATGTAAAATATATTGAACCCGTTTATAGTTTTTTTTTTCTTTTTTTTAACTTTTATTTAATGAATATAAATTTCCAAAGACAGCTTATGGATTACAATGGCTCCCCCCCCCCCCCCCCGCCCATAACTTCCCTCCTACCCACAACCCTCCCCTTTCCCGCTCCCTCTCCCTTTCCATTCACATGTTTTGTAAAACATATTTCCGGGGCTGGCCCTGTGGTGTGTAGTAGGTTAAGCTGCTGCCTGCAGTGCTGACATCCCATATGGGCACTGGTTCAAGTTCCCGCTGCTCCACTTGTGATCCAGCTCTCTGCTATGGCCTGGGAAAACAGTAGAAGATGGCCCAAGTCCTTGGGCCCCTGTACCCATGTGGGAGACCCAGAGGAAGCTCTTGGCTCCTGACTTTGGATCAGCTCGGCTCCAACCATTGTGGCCATCTAGGGAGTGAACCAGTGGATAGAACTCTCTCTCTCTCTGCCTCTCTGTAACTGTGCCTTTCAAATAAATCTTTTAAAAAAATGCATTTCCATGAACTTTTTGAAGACCCCTCATACAAATGGATTTCAAAACTTTTTGCACCAAATAAAGTTATCTTTTAATTAAAAATTTCACAGACTTCTTGAGGTCCCCTTGTATTTTAAGCTGAAAGTAACTGCATTAAGAAGAAAGATTACATATCAATAACCTAACTTTCTACCTTACATAGAAAAAAAAGACTATACTTAGCACATGATAAGCACAAAGAAGATACTTCCAAGATTAAAACAGGAGCCAGTGCTGTGGCATAGCAGGTGAAGCTCTGCCTGCACTGTCGGCGTACCATATGGGCACTGGTTTGTGTCCCTGCTGCTTCACTTCCAATCCAGCTCCTTGATACTGCACCTGGGAAAGCAGCAGAAGATGGCCCAAGTATTTGGGCTCCTGCACTCATGTGGGAGACCTGGAAGAAGCTCCTGGGTTTGGCCTGGTCCAGCCCTGGCTGTTGTGGCCATTTGGGGGAATGAACTAGCGGATGCAAGACATCTCTCCCTCTCTCCCTCTCCCCCCTTCTCTCTGTATTTTTTTAAAAAAGATTAGAACAGAGCAAAATGAAAGAAAAACTAAATTAGAATCAACAAAACTAATACTTGTTTCTTTGAAAATATCAGCAAGTTGACAAACCTTTACCTAGATTGTCCCAGAAAAAAAAAGACTCAAGGTACTAAGCTCAAAAATGAAAGTGGAAGCCGTTATCCAGACTTTCAAAATAGAAAGATCACAAGAGAACCAACCCTATGATCATAGGTGCACTGACAACTGGCTTCACAATAAATAGAAAAACCAAATACACCTAAAACAAGTGAAGGTTGAACCAACAACCAAACCACTTCCTACAAGAAAAACCCAGGCGCAGAAGGCTTCACTGGAAAATTGTACCAAACATTTAAAGAAGAACAAATGCCAATCTGTCAAAATGTCTTCCAAAAGTAGAGGAGATGAGGACACTCTGTAACTCATTGTATAATGCCAATATTGCCCTACCACCAAAATTAGATGAAGACATCACAAGAAAACTATAGTTAATAGCCTTACAAATATGATGCAAAAGCCCCCTGTGAAATACTAGCAAGTCAAATCCAGCCACACATAAATCGATTATGCCCCATGACAAAATGGGATTTGTCCTAGGGTTGGTTCCATGTATGACAATCAATGTAACATGCCCAATTAATAAAAGGAAAGCAAGAAGATTGTACGAATATCTCTATAAATGAGAAAAAGCATTTGAAGAAATCAGTGACAAAAATCATGATGTTCAAAAACTCCAGCAAATTAGAAATAGAAGGACGCTTCCTCAACTTGATGGCCAGTGCCTGCGGTGGTGAATCTTTCCTGTCAGCTTGGCAAGGCTTCGCGGTGCCCAGGAACCCAGGGCAACATTGTTCTGGGTTCCCCGTGAGGGTGCTTCTGGACGGGCCTAGCACTTTAACAGATAGACTGAGTCAAGCTGATCACCCTCCCTAAGGTGAGGTCCAATCTGTCGTGGGCCCTGTAAGAGGGAAGGGCAGCTCCTCCTCCAGCCCAGCAGCCTGTGCTGGGCCTCACTCTTCTCTCGCCCTCAGACTCAACCTGAGACATCAGCCCTTTCTGGTTCTCGACGCTGTCGGCGTCAGCCCGGAGATTGCACCATCAGTTAGCCTGGTCTTCAGGCCCCCAGACTCAGACTGGAATGTTTCCTGAGTCTCCAGCTCTCCTCTGCAGATTTCCAAACTTCTCAGCCTCTGTAATTGCATGAGCCAACTCCTTACAATAAATCACTTTCTATATTTACATATCCTATTTTTTGTTTGTTTCTCTGAAGAACCCTGACTGAAATAGAACCTGTGAAAAACCTACAGCTAACATCACAATTGTTGTTATTATTTTTTAAATTTATTTATTTGAAAGAGTTACACAGAGAGAGGAGAGGCAAAGAGAGAGAGAGGTCTTCCATCCACCTGTTCACTCTCCAATTGGCTGCAACAGCCAGAGCTGCGCCGATCCAAAGCCAGGAGCCAGGAGCTTCCTCTGGGTCTCCCACATGGGTGCAGGGGCCCAAGTTCTTGAGCCATCTTCTACTGCTTTCCCAGGCAATAGCAAAGAGCTGGATCAGAAGTGGAGTGGCTGGGTCTCGAACAGATGCCCATATGGAATGCCGCTCTCCAAGCCACAGCATTAACCCACTGTGCCACAGCACCAGCCCCAACATCACAATTGTAGAAAGACTGATTTTTCATTCTACGTCCAGGAACAAGAAAGGCATGTCTGCTCTCATCACTGCTATTGAACTCCTCCACATGGTTCTGGATGTCCTAGCAAGGGCAGTTAGGCAAGAAAGGGAAATAGAACACTCCAAATGGGAAAGCAGAAATGAAATTATCTCCATTTGAAGATCATGTGACCGCAGACCTTGGCAGGGAGGTCCTGGCATGGTCCTTGGAGCTGCGCTCCTGTGGGGAGGCCACCAGTTGTGGGGTTGACACTACCATTATCCTCCTTGCTCTTTCTGGGGCCTGTGATCATCTCGCCCATCCACCTGCACCACTCTGGGGGCACATGCCCTGTGAACCCATCCTCAGTGCCCATCTAGATGCCTACAGAGCCATGAATATAGCACTTCCAAGCTATGATGGAGGCAGCCTTCTCTAGAAAACGTTCAGCTTCCCAGTCTACACCTGAGTGTGCCAAGCCCTAGCTCTTCCTGGGAGAGGGGTGTGCTAGGCGAGGGGTGGGGGGAGGCTCTGGGAAGAGCCTGAGCCCCTGAGTCTATGGGGAAGTGAAGCAGTGATTTACATTGGGTCAGTATTCCAGGGGCTCCTTCCCATTACTGGAAAGGGTTAGGATGACCATTATCTATGGAGGAAAGAATCATGGAAGAAACTCCAGGTTGTGTGGAAGGAACAGGTGCAATGTCAAGGCTACAGACCACCCCCCCAAGTAGCCGAGGCCAGATGAGGCATATGGTCCATGAACCTCAGCAGCAGCAGCGATGAAGTCTTTGCTCAGGGTTATAAACAGAAGTTGACACACTAATGTCCCAAAGGATGCCTGAAGTCCACGTGCCGAGAGAGCAGCATCTGACCCCAGCGATTGGGCAGCGAAGTCCAAAAGATAGAAAGACGCTCTCATCCCAAGAGGATTAGCACCGTTTCTGAAGAAAAGCTTCCAGTGTGTCACCCGTTGCATGATTATTAATAGAAAGTACCTTCAGGCCAGCGCCGCGGCTCAATAGGCTAATCCTCCGCCTGCAGCGCCAGCACACCGGGTTCTAGTCCCTGTCGGGGCGCCGGATTCTGTCCTGGTTGCCCCTCTTCCAGGCCAGCTCTCTGCTGTGGCTAGGGAGTGCAGTGGAGGATGGCCCAAGTGCTTGGGCCCTGCACCCCATGGGAGACCAGGAGAAGCACCTGGTTCCTGGCTTCAGATCAGCGCGGTGCACCGGCCGCAGCGCGCCAGCCGCGGAGGCCATTAGAGGGTGAACCAATGGCAAAAGGAAGACCTTTCTCCCTGTCTCTCTCTCTCTCACTGTCCACTCTGCCTGTCAAGAAAAAAAAACGGGAAAAAAAAAAGTACCTTCAGGCTTCCATCTTGTGACTGCAGCAGGGGCAGGAAATCCACCTGGGGAGCTGGCAGGGGCACGCCCAGGTGCCAGGCCATTGTGCAGCTTGGTTAAAGTCACTTCTGTTCAGCGAGGATGTGTAGTGTAGTTGCTCGTTCTTAGCACAATGCTATCATTGTAGATTCAGCCAGGATGTCTCATAATTTTGAACCGTTCCATAAAAATAATTTATTACACGAGAAAATGAATGGGCCTTCGTGCTTCTTCTTTTTGTGCTTGTATATTTACAGCTCAGGAGAAGGCAGTGGTCGGGCAATGCATCTTGACTTTTGGCTTCAAAATCACCAACCCCTTACTTCCCTGACATACAAATGATGTAGGGACTGAGGTCCAGTCTCCTAGGACTTTCTGAATCGGGATAGGAACAAGTGTAAAATAGATCAAGTTCAAAGACATTGAACTGTACCTTTTCCAAGACCTATAAAAGTGAAAAATGATCATCCCACCCCCTGGGCCATTGGACAAATGCCTGCTTTCCCTCTGAGGTCATTCAGTCTTGAGCTGCAAATTCTTGTGGTACCTAAATAGGCACCCTGAGCAGAAAGAGACACAAAACAGATTACTTTATGGTTTCTTGTGTATAATTGGAAGAGTATTAATAGGCTTCCATGTCATAAAACCTGAGTCCTAATCCCAGTCCCATCACATAGTTCTGTAGCAGTAAGTTCCTTAACCCCCTGACACCCCCACTTCCACTGTAGAAAGGAAGTGCTTACATTTGCTTCGCGGGTTGTTGTCAAGATTGAGGAAGGCTCGTTCTACAAAGTGGTCCCTAACAGACGTTGTTATGGTTTGAACAGGATTTGGCTCCCCCAAAAAACCCCAAAGTCTTATGTTAACAGTTAATGGATTCATGTTAATGGATTAAGGGCAGAGACTTGATTTACATGACATCTGGAAGGGAGGCTTGGTGGGAGATCTTAAGGTCTTGAGGGGCTTGCAGTTCTCATGAGAGGATTGGTTATTTAAGCCGAATCTGCCTCCGGTGTGTCTCTGCCATATCACCATGTGCTCACCCCTCTGCCGTCTTCTGGCCTTGCCAGGTAGCGGACCACTGGGCTGCCCCGTCTCAGACTGTGACCCTCCAAACCGTAAGCCCAAGCAAACCTCCTTCCTCCCTAAGTAGCTTTTCTCAGATGTTCTAGCTGAAGTCATAAAAGCTGACTGATACAAAATGTGCACCAGAGAAGTGGGGTCATTACTCCCAACTGCACCTGAAGGTGGGGAGGAGCCTTTGGACTTGGTTTACTGGGAAAGGTTGGAAAAGTTTGGAGGGGCGGGGTAGAGGAAGCCTAGGATGCTGTGGGTGATTCTGATGAAGGCTTAGGACACTGGGATGCTGATGGAAATGTGTATACCCGAGACTTTGCTGATGAGATCTCAAGAATCCTATTGGGAAATGGACTAATGGCCTTCTTACTACATGGTGGCAAAGAACTTGGCTTTTTGTGCCCATGTTCTGAGACTTTGTGGGAGGCTGAAGTGAAAGATGAGGGAGGAGGTTTCCAGGCATTGACACCTTCAATTGTTATTGGTGGTCTTTGGTGAGTCTCATGGAGAGAGTCAGAAGCAAAAGGGAGTGGAGCAGAAAGCTTTGGAAAATTTGCAGGTTGGCCAGGAAGATAAGGAAGAAAAAGCGTACTTGGGACGGGAAAGTGAGGTGGAGAAACCACCTGCTAAAGTGATTGGCACAATGGGGCCCTTACGGTGGCACAGCAGGCTAAGCCACCTCCTACAGTGCGGGCATCCCATCTTGGCGCACCAGTTACAGTTCTGGTTGCTCCAGCTCCCTGCTAATGCACCTGGGAAAGCAGCAGAAGATGGCCCAAGTGCTTGGGGCCCCGCCACTCAGGTGGGAGGCCCAGATGGAGTTCTAGGCTCCTGGCTTTGGCCTGGTCTTGCCCCAGCTGTTGAGGCCACTTGGGGAGTGAACCAACAGATGGAAGATCTCTCTTTCTCTGTCTCTCGCTTTCTGTCACTCTGCCTTTCACATAAATAACATAAATCTTTTAAAAAATGTAAAGAGATTAGCACAAGTAAAAGGTTGTATGTTAATGGCAAGACAATGGAATGAAAGACCCCATGGCATTATAGAGATCTTCAAATCAGCCACTTCCATCACAGGCCCATAGAGGCCTAGAAGTGCAAATTTGTTCCTGAGAACTCCAAGGGCAGAATCTTTTCAGGAAAGAGCCCCAGGGTGGCCTGCTTGCCCGTATATCCAGGTGTGGCTCCTGCTGGTACAAACTGTGGTGTCATCTTCATGGTGCTGGTCTCACAGGCTGCAGAATGCAAGGTCAAGGCAGCTTCCACCAAACATCCAAAGTCTGCGAGGCCAGGCAGAGTTGTGCCGCAGGGTTGGAGCCCCTGCACAGAGCAGTGCCTGGGGGAGCTGTGAAAGTGGAGCTGCAGAGGGGACCCCAGGAAAGCAGACACTGGGCCAGTAGCCAATCAAGCCATGGAACACAGAGGACCCCTCCTAGATTTCCAAGAATGTTTTAGACAAACCAGGAGCCCAGACAGAGACCTGTCACAGGGGCAGAGCCGCTATAGGGCAGTACCAAGCTGAAATGTGGGGTTGCCATGGAGATTCCCCATCAGGGCAGTGCCTAGTAGAGCTACACAGATTAGACTCTAGCCTCTGGGAATCCAAGCAAGGGCTGTGACCAACAAAGCCATAGGGGTGGGACCACACCTGCCACGGTGTGTCCACCACGCTGAATGTGGCACTTGAGGATTTAGTGTTTGCCTTGCTGTTGTCCGACTTGCTTTGGCCTGATAATTCTTTATTTTTCCTTATGTCCCACTTTTGGAATGGAAATGTATATTCTGTGCCTGTTCCGCTATTGTATCTTATACAGAGGTAACTTATGTTTGATTTTACAGAGTTTCACAGTTAAGGGAGTTTGCTTTGAGACTCAGACACTGGACTTTAGGACTTTGAATTAATATTGGACTGAGTTAAGACTTTGGGAATTTGGGGGATAGAATGATTGTATGTTGTGTGTGAGAAAGATTGAGTTTTGGGGAGCCAATGGTGGAATGTTATGGTTTGAACAGGATTTTATCCTCAAACACAAACAGATCTTTAGCCCCCAAGGTCTTACATGAACAGTTAACTAAGAGAGGTGGGTCCAGCGGGAAGTCTAGGTCACTGGGGGTTTTCCTTGAGGATTGGTTATATAACTGAACATGCTTCCTGCGTCTCTCTCTGCTTCCGGGCTCACCATATTATCACCTCTCTGTCATCCTCACCAGATGCCAGGCCAATAGAAATACCCAGTCTTAGACTGTGACTCTTCAAATTGTAAGCTGAAATAAACATTCTTCCTTCCTAAATAGCTTCCCTAGAGTATTTTAGTTAAAGTAATGAGAGGCTGACAATGTAGGTGCTACCTAGCCTGTTCTTATTCCTTCTTTAGTGGGAGGAGGAAATGACACTAGCCAACCGGGGACCGTAGCAGCCTAGGGACAAGATGGATCTCCCTGGACTCCACTTATTCCTGGATTTGCTTGGCTGACCAGCCTGGGCCTTTATTTATTTATTTATTTATTTATTCACAGTGCCATTTACAGGCTCAATATATTTTTTACACTTTGCTTGAAAGAAAATTTCAATATTTTATAGTCTTTCAGTAGGCATTATATACACTGTACTTTATGAAATCTAAAAGGTATTGAAATAAAGTTTTTCCAACATTTTGGTAACAAAACAGACAATGTTTCTCCAAATACTTGTGCTATTTACATGATCTGCTTGCTCTGATAACTACTAATCACAAAAACTGACTCAATGGAATAATTAGAAAATTATCTAACACCATGCATGGGTTTGAATCATTTTTAATACCCTATCCTAGAAACAGTCTACAACTCTTAAGATTTAAAAAATTAAGTCTCTGTTCTGATTTTTAAAAGATATCTTTTTTATGACACTATCCATAACATTAATAGGTTCATGTGAAAGCTAGTATCATCCCCATTCATGAATTTATTTACTTTTTTTTTTAAGAAAGACAGTAAAAGCCAGACTCCTTTGGGGCTTTGAACTGTACCTACAGAAAATAAGAGTGCAGTGAACATAATGTTCAGTCCTGAGGTCAGGATGCACTTGCTCCTTCCCATTCCACAAGATACTGCACCTTTCCGTCAAGTGTCACCCGACGAGCCAAAACTCGGCATTTTTCACCACATGCCATTCTACCTGCAGCACCAAAATAACTGGTGATGGAGTTTTTCTGATGACTGAGTTGTAACTCCTGATCTTCTAAGTTATTCCGGATCTCTGTGCTGAGTGCATCAAGTCGATGATCTTTGCCTGCATCATCTCTTACAGTTTCTGAGTTCTGAGTCTGGAGTGCTCCTCTTGGAGCACTTGGTGTTGCAGCGGCCAAGATCTTCCCCTTCGAGTTCTTTTTCTGGAGTCAGACAATCCACAATGCCTGGAAATACTAGAGAAGGCAGTTTCTTTTGTACAGGAGGCACCCGTGGAATCCACATCGGAGGTGTTGGATGAGTGTGCAGTTCCCTCAATTCTCCCTACAGGACAAGGTGAATCCAAAGCAGGAGTCTCTGAAACTGACTCCTTATCCAAAGTGGCTCAGCAGATTTTTGAACCATTTTTCGTGTATATGGGCCAGGAGGACGACCCGCAGACTCTCTCTTTCCTTTTTTTTCTATGCCATTACTTACTTCCCTTGAATCAGATATAGGTTTGGATGCCTTTCTGCCTTGAATTTTAAATTCATGGGATGTTCCTTCAGGTTCTTTCTCTGCTTTGATAGCCACATTTGGTGGCACAGGAGGAACACGAATTCGCAACCCAAACAAATGCTGCTGCTTCTTTATTTCTTTCCCAGACATAAACATGGTCTTGTAATCATTGAATGCCTCCAGAACATGCTCACGTCTTTCAGATTTTGGTGTGTCTGCCAGCTCTCCGGGGTGCAGTCTATCCCAGTTTTCATTAATGTATGTCATAAGCTCAAGTTCAGAATCAAAGTGTTTCTTCTTGTGAATAACACTTAGGTTGTAAAGGCATAGGTGTGCTATATCTACCCATTGTAATGGTTGACGTTTGAGGTATTCTGGTCCAGAACTGAAGACAGAGCAAATAAATGTATAAAAACTGTCTCCAAATAACATTGGTTTTTGAAGGCATTGCACACAAGCCTCATGAAACCACTGCTCACATTTGCAGCACTGTAGCATCTTTAAATACCAGTCTCCAGGGCCTCCACACTAGCAGTAACACTGCTGGACATTGGTTTTATGACCTGTGTCCCATTCAAGGTCAGCCACACTCTAGAGTAATGTCTGCTTCATGACTTGCAATGCTTTGGCATTAAGTGCACCACCCTTCTTTGTTGTTGTTGCAAAAACACACTGCCAACACAGCCATTTTTCATCTGAATCAATCACACTGGAATCAATATGAGGTGTATGACACAACTGATGATATCCTTAATTCAAAAAAAGCATAAAGCAAATTCTTGGCCGCACTTGTCACATATAACCATGTCATTGGGAGCTTCCAAGTACTCTTCTTGACATATTGCACAGACCATTTCCCCACGTCCACTGGCTCCTGTTTGAATGTCCTTCCAGAGAACCCAGGATTCAGAACTGTCTTCAAATATGACGAAGCAGCTCTGTTTCAATACGTTTACCTTTTTGATAGTTGCAAGATAAAATAAGCCCTCTGACCATCCAACCAGGACATCCTGATCCTCTTCAAATTTACATGCTGGCTTTTTGGTTTTATGTCCATCCTGTAAAGACAGCTTGGTCAAGGATGTTGGGGTCTTTCGGTTTCGACGTGAAGGAGACCACTTGTGGACCAGTGAATTACCTGCCCCTATAGAGTCTCTGAGTTTGATTCCCAGCTCCAGCTAACTCCAGCTTCCCACCAATGCAGACCCTGGGAGGCAGCAGTGATGGTGCAAATAACCGGGTTTCCAGCACTCAAATGGGAAGCTTGGGTTGAGTTCCCGGCTCCCAGTTTCATCTTGACTCCGCTCCAGCATCTGTGCATGTTATCCTCTCATTCTTGCTGGAACCCTTGGTCAGGGTTGCTCCTAGTGGCTCAGAATCAGCAGACACACTAGTTTCACAGCTGGGCAACACTCATTCAGTCACTTCAGTGGTGCCAGCCGCTTCATACAGGAAAAAACAACCAATCACGTCCCCGTGGGCGCTTCCCTTGCGACTCCGAGCACTGACCGGGCACCCGCCCCACCGGGCACCCGCACATATGCACGCACAAGCGGAGCTCCTTGGGGACGAGGGTTGCAGGTAGACTGAGCGCTCCTACACCGGCCTCAAACACAGCCCACTTCGCTACGGCCCTTCACCATTTTTACTGGGCCTTTATTTAAATCGAGTTTCATTGCACAATGGAACATTCAGCTTGGAAATACAGTTTGTTTCCCTCTCCCACTGCCATCTCAGCCTTTCTTGTTAACCCCCTGAATAATGCATGAATTCCTTGGAAGGCTTGGCTTCCGTCCCCTCCAGCCTCAGTCACACTCCAGCAGAAAGAGGGCCATACATCTTCTCTCCACAGAAACCGTCGTGTCCTGGAACGCGGCCTGCCTTTTCTGGGTCTGGGCCTCTCACTCCCAGCTTGACGTCAGCCCTTCCCTCCCCGAGGCTTGCACAGACTGAATGCAGGATCCACAGCGAGTCCCACCCTGGGGTTTTCAATGGCCGTCGTGTGCGAGCAAGGCATCAGATGTGTCCATGGCACCAGCTGTCTCTGATGATGTGGCCCGAGAACCCTCGGGTCACTAAGCCAAGTGCTGAGTTGGCGGTGGTTCCTACAACACAGAGGCCAGGCGTCCATGTGGGCATAAAGAGGAGCATTGTGCTGGCAGCAGAAGGGATGACTGGATGAATAGGGCTGGAGGCAGGACTGCCTATTATTACCTGACCTCAGTTGATTCTGTGCCCAAACAGTGAAATACGGGCGATTCATAGATTCATAGGATTCCTCTCTTTATTTCCCAGTAATTACACAACACAAACCATACAAGCTTGTTACCAGTGGTATGTGCACATGGATGTCTTACAGACCAAATTTCGCATTAAGACTTTGTCTCTGCATTGAAAGTCCAGCACCAAGATGTCTTATTAATTTTCCTTCTTTTGTCTCGGGTTTATGTCTGTTCTGGTCTGGACATCATAAGTGAGGACTGAGACTGTCTTGTGAATCAGTTACTAACTACTAACTACTTTAGTTCTCAGCCGTGAGGCTACCCCTGTAGGTTCCATGTGTCCAACCCGAGCTGAGTCCTCAGACCCAGCTGACAATGTTTTGCTTTGTCTATGGTCAGCATCTTCTCTCTTTCCAAGTCATTGGCACTGTCTCTAAGCTCCCTATTCAACCCCCTCGCTGTTATCCCAGCAGAGGGCCTACCAGCTTTATCAAGAACACCAGAGCGGGATCCCACCAGCTACTTCCATTTCCTGCTCCCACCTGAAGACATACAGCCGCCACTGTCTCCAGACTCAGGGGACCCGGTGTCTGGACTTGGGCTCAAAGCCAGCCCTTCCCCCTGTGGTCCTAATTGATTGCTTGTCCCTTGCCTCTAGGCCCAGCATTCTGCTCCTTTCTCTGCTGGATCTCCAAACTGCTCCCCCTACTGGATCTTTGTCTTCATTATACTGAAAGTCTCTCCCATTGGAAAATACAACAAAGCCCTCCTCCTGCCACCCAGCTTCCTTCCTAGCTTTCTCCTTCCCTGGTGCCAGGCTTTGAGAAGTGAGTCTGCACTTGATCTCTCCACTTTCTCCCTGCCCACTTATTTTTCTGCATTTAAGCTCCTGACTGCACGGTAGCTGCTCTGGAGAAGTTACTAGGCTTCTGGAAGACTAAACCAAGGAGCCATACTCCCCTCCACTGTGGCTTGTCTTCAGAATTTGATGCATGGATCACTTCTGACTTCAACGTTTCTTTTCTATTCTTTCCAAGACAATGTTCCTGTCCTTTTCCTTCTAATTGCTCCTCTTCAGTCTCCCCTCCTTGGCACACCGCCCTTCTCTGTCAATTCTCACCCATGTGATCTCTCTCTCCTGTGACTTTCGTACCGTGTTGTGCTGAGGACATTCCACAGAACCAGCCCTGGCCACTTCCCTGTACCTCTTCACACTGGTATATGCACCTGCTTCATAGACATCTCCAACTGGATGATCCGTAGGCAACCACGTTGGTTTGAGTTTGTCCACCAAAGCTTCATGTATTGAAACAATCCTCATTGTGAGGCTCTAGAGGCTGTGAATCTAACTGGGCCATGGTGTTTTGAGGTGAAGTCTTGGGGGAGGTGATTAGGATTAGATAAGGTCAACAGTGTGGAGCTCCCATCGCTGAATTCTGGGAGTTGTATAAGAAGAGGAAAAGAGGCAGAATAGACACACATTACACCAAGCACTCCCTGTTTGATGTCCTGCACCACCTTGGCATTCTACCAGTAACAAGACCATGGCCACATCCTTGCAATTCCAGAATCATGAGCCAAAATAAAAACTCTTTTCTTTATAACTGACCCAGTCTGTGGTGTTGTGTCATTAGCAACAGAAAAGACTACAGCACATCTCAAATTCAATATATCTAACAGTGTGAGCACACTTTTCCTCCTCCTCCTCCTTACCAGCCCTCCTTCTCCTTCTGAGTTCCCAATTTTATAACACATTCATCATGTTGGTTCTCAAGCCATAAACGTGATTAGACTGCTTTCCTTCATTCCCCAGGTTCAAAAGAAATGAGTCAAATGATCTACCAAATATTCCTAGAATTTGTCTGTTCTTTCCATCTATTCTATTATTTCTTTTTATGTCTTCCAATAACTTTTTTAAAAAAATTATTTATTTATTTGAAAGGCAGAGTTAGAGAGGGAGAGACAGGTCTTCCATTCGCTGGTTTACTCCCCCAAATGACCACAACAGCTGGAGCTGGGCCAGGCCAAAGCCAGAAACCAGGAGCTTCAGCCCAGTCTCCCACATGAGTGGCAGGGGCCCTAGTATTTGGGCCGTTTTCCATTGCTTTTCCAGGGACATTACCTGGGGGCTAGAACAGGAGTAGAGCAACCAGGACTCAAACTAGCATTCATATGGGATACCAGCATTGAAAGCAGCAGCTTAACCCAATGTGCCACAATGTCCCCCTGCCCAGTAACTTTTATTTTATTTTATTTTTTGACAGGCAGAGTGGACAGTGAGAGAGAGAGAGACAGAGAGAAAGGTCTTCCTTTGCCATTGGTTCACCCTCCAGTGGCTGCCACAGCCAGCACATGGCGGCCGGCACACCACGCTGATCCGAAGCCAGGAGCCAGGTGCTTCCTCCTGGTCTCCCATGTGGGTGCAGGGCCCAAGGACTTGGGCCATCCTCCACTGTACTCCTGGCCATAACAGAGAGCTGGCCTGGAAGAGGAGCAACCAGGACAGAATCCGGCTCCCCGACCAGGACTAGAACCCAGTGTGCCGGCGCCACTAGGCGGAGGGTTAGCCTGTTGAGCCACGGCGCCGGCCCCAGTAACTTTTAAATTTACTAGATTCCATTTTGGTCATGCTCAAATCCATATGACCCCTAAGAGACAGTTTGTATAAGACAGAAATCTTAGTATTTTGCTTCTGTATGTCACAGGGACAATAAATCAAGGGTTTAAGTTCTTGTCTAAATTCTGTTGTTGAGAAGATTGAGTAGGTGTACTTGTTACTCCTTCTAATCACAGCTAAAGCCCTGGACTTTATATACATAAAATGAACACAGAAGGCTGTGAACGAGAGAAGGTGGCGGAGCAGCTCAAGACCTGTAACCCAAGGATCCTCTCATAGTAGTGTCAGAAAAAGCCAGCTAAAACAGAATATTTAAACCACATCCGAATTTCAGGATATAATACAAAAATTTCTAGGTTTTAATAGGAAATAACTCATTTAATACTGAGGAATCAGGATCATTTCAAGATGAATTTTTAAAAAATCAGCAGATACTGACATCAAGAGGCCAAAAATGTTAGAATTTAACAATGATTTAAAAGCTTCAGTGGGGGATGGTGCTGTGGCTCAGTGGGTTAATCCTCTGCCTGTAGCACCAGCATCCCATATGGGCACTGGTTCTAGTCCCAGCTGCTCCACTTCCAATCCAGTTCTCTGCTATGGCCTGGGAAAGCAGTAGAAGATGGCCCAAGTGCTTGGGCCCCTGAACCCAAGTGGGAGACCTGGAAAAAAGCTCCTGGCTCCTGGCTTTGGATCGGAGCAGCTCCAGCTGTTGCAGCCACTTGGGGAGTGAATCAGCAGATGGAAGACCTCTCTGTCTCTCCGTCTCACTGTCTGTAACTCTACCTGTCAAATAAATAAATAAAATCTTAAAAAAAAGCTTCAATGACAAAAGTGTCTCAATAAGCAATTATGAATATGCTTCACACATATGAAAAAGTAGAAAGTCTTAGCAAAGAAATAAAAAGTCTCAGGAACCAAACATGATAAACAGTCAAATGAGAACTGTAAAACTGAAAAAGATAATTGGAATCAAAAGCTCAGTGAATAGACTCAACAGCAGAATGGAGGAAAGAGGAGATATTTGCAATATGGAAAAATAAACTATGAAATCAGTCATCTGAGGAAAAGAAAATAGAGTGAAAAATGAACTGAGCCTCAAGAACCTGTGGAATTATAAAAAAAAAAATCTAAATTTTATATTATTGAAGTCCTGGAAAGGGGAAAGAAGGCAGGATTGAAAAAGTACTTGAAAAAATAAAGACTAAAAATTTCCCAGCTTTGGCAAAGAGCCATAAATCTACGGATTCAAGAAGCCAAGTAAACCCTCAAAGAGGATAAACACAATGTAATCTGCACCAAGATACATCATAATTAAACTTTGGAAACTAAAAGCAAAAGAAGAAGGAAAACAAAGAATTTGTCACTACCGTAGTAGAATGGTTAAAGGAAGTTCTATAAACAGAAAAGGAGCCACAAAACAAGAAATTAGAACTTCAAAAAAGAAGAATACTGCAAGCAAAATACAGATAAATATACAATGGACTTTCCTTCTATAATGTAATACCTAAAACAACCACTAAAAGAAACTAAACAAAGAGACATTGAAAAAAAAAAAAAAACCCATGGATAAATCAAAATGGAATTCCTCAAAATATTCAAGTCACTCATAAGAAAGTAAGAAAAAGGAAACAAAGAAACAAAAAAAAATTGCCAAATTTAAGATCTACCATATATCACGTTAAATGTTTAAATACACCAATTGGATCAGACATTTGGCACAGAAATGAGGACGCCCACATCCCACACTGTAGAGCTTTTGGTCATTCCTGACTCCTCTCTTGCCTCCAGCCTCCTGTTAATGCAGCCCCTGGGAGATAGTAGTGATGACCCAAGGGACTGAGTTCCTGCCACCCACGTGGGAGACCAGTCCCTTGGCTATTGCAGGTGTTTGGGAGTAAACTAGCAGATAGAAGTACCCTCTCTCCCTCTCGGTGTCTCATCCTCTCTCTGTCTCTATCTCTCTGCATCTCAAATAAGGATAAAATTAAAAATTCAGAAAAAATATATATTGAGCTTAAAAACTTAAAACAGCAGCTAAGTAAGGAGGGGGTGAGTGTTTGGCCTAGTGGTTAAGATGCTGTGTGCGATGCCCACATCCCATATGGTGCTGCCTGGGTGTTCCAGCTCTGCTCCTGATTTGGGCTTCCCACTAACACACTCTCTGAGGGGGCAGCAGATGAGAGTTCAAGCACTTGGGTCTCTACCACCCATGTAGGAAACCTGCATTGAATTCTAGGCTGCTGGCTTTGGCCTGGCCCAGCTGTGGCTGTTGTGGGCAAGTGGGGAGTGATCCAGCAAATAGGAGATATTTGTCTCCCCCTCTCTCAAATAAATTAATAAATAAAAATTTAGAAGAGTGATTGACAGAGTGTATTTTTAAAAATACGCTGTAACTATATGTTGTCAAGAAGAATCTCATTTCAAATATGAAGGCACTTCAAAGAGTTTGTGAAACAATGGAATTAAAACATAAGTTTCTGGGGTGAAGGTTGTGGTACAGTGTGTTAAGCTGCCTCTTGGCGTGCACATTTCCCATATCAGAGTGCTGGCTTGCATCCCAGATGCTCCACTTCCAATGCAACTCCCTGCTAATGCACCTAGGAAGCAGCAGGTGATGACTCAAATACTTGAGTTCCTGCCACCTGCATGGGAGACCTGGATGGAGTTCCTGGCCCAGCCTCTGCCATTACAGCCATTGGTAGAGTGAACCAGCAAGTGGAAGATATTCTCTCTCTCTCTCTCCCCTGCCCCACCTTCAAATAAGTAAATAAATCCTTTTAAAAATAAGTAAAATACGGCCGGCACCACGGCTCACTTGGCTAATCCTCTGCCTGCAGCGCCGGCACACCAGGTTCTAGTCCCGGTCAGGGTGCCGGATTCTGTCCCAGTTGCCCCTCTTCCAGGCCAGCTCTCGGCTGTGGCCCAGGAGTGCAGTGGAGGATGGCCTGGGTCCTTGGGCCCTGCACCCGCATGGGAGACCAGGAGAAGCACCTGGCTCCTGCCTTCGGATCAGTGTGGTGCGCCAGCCACAGCGCGCTGGCCGAAGCAGCCATTGGGGGATGAACCAACTTTTCGGAAGACCTTTCTCTCTGTCTCTCTCTCTCACTGTCCACTCTGCCTGTCAAAAAAAAAAAAAAAAAAAAAAAGTAAAATACAAGTTTCTTTCATTGTAGAAATCTATGCATAGTTTTTTCATGATATGCATTCTGAAGGTCTCTTAATTGCAAACAACATAGAAAGGTTGCAAATAAAAGATCAGGAAAGATGCATTATGCAAACAGTAAAATAAAAACAAGTACCAGTGACTGTATTGTTACCAAATAAAGTAGATGTCTGGACAATTTATCAGGGAGGGAGGACCATTAAATAGTCATAGAAAGGTAGCCAGGCGAGAAGACATAGAAATCCTGAATATGTGTGTACCAAACAACAGGGCTGCAAAATATGAGAAGCAAAGACTGATAGAATGGAAAGGAGAAATACACACATCTGCAGTTATAGTTGGAGACTTCAAAACTAGTCTCTCAAAATTTCATGGAACTCAAAAAGGTTACAGAAGAACTCAAGAAAACCAAAAACCAAAAGAATCTATTGACATGTATAGACTATTCCATCCCGAAACAGCACAAGACACATTTTTTCAACTATCCACAGAACATATACCAAGATAAACTACACCCTGAGCCGTAAAACAAACCCCAACAGATGTAACAGAGGTGAAATCTGCCAAGTGTGCTCTCTGACCAGAATGGATTGAATCAAAAACCAATAACAAAAGGATAACAGGAAAATCTCAAAACACTTGGAAACTGACACACTTCTAATTAATCAATCCATATGTCAAAGAAGTAGTCTTAAGAGAAATTTTTTTTAAATGTTGAACTTGGGGCCAGCGCTGTGGCCTAGCAGGTAAAGCCATCACCTGCAGTGCTGGCAACCCGTTTGGGCGCCAGTTCGAGTCCCGGCTACTCCACTTCCGATCCAGCTCTCTGCTATGGCCTGGGAAAGCAGTGGAAGATGGCAGAGGTCCTTGGGTCCATGCACCTGCGTGGGAAGACCTGGAAGAAGCTCCTGGCTCTTGGCTTCAGATCCGTGTAGCTCCGGCCATGAACTCCAGGGAGTGAACCAATGGATGGAGGACCTCCCCCCCCCCCCCCGCCTCTTTGTAACTATGCCTTCAAATAAATAAATATTTTAAAAAAAAGAATTTGAATTTGTTATTTACAAATTGGATAGAACTCATATATAGAACTCATAGAACTTATAATTCACTCTCCGTGCTTGTTATTGGTGTGTTCAGGTTTTCTTAGTCTTCACGGGTCAGTTTTGGTAAGTTATATGTATACTAAAACTTATCCATTTCTTTTAGGTTTTCCAATCTGTTGGCATACAATTGTTTATAATATTCTCTAGTGATAGTCTGTGGTGGCATTTGTAATGCCCCCTTTTTCATTTCTGACCTTATTTATAGGAATCTTCCCTTCTCGCCCAACCCTGTTGGTCTAGCTAAAGGTTTGTCAGCTCTGTTTATCTCCTCAAAAACCAACTTTTTGTTTTATTGAACTTTTGGTTGTTTTTTAAGAGTTTCAATTATTTCTATTTTGATTTTTGATATTTCTTTCCTTCTACTAATTTGGGGTTTAGTTTGCTCTTGTCTCTCTTTTTTTTTTTTTTTCAGATGTATTGTTAGATTGTTCCCAATTTTTTTGTGTATTTTTTGAAAGATTTTATTTATTTATTATTTATATATTTGAGAGGTAGAGCTTCAGAGAGTGAGAAGGAGAGACAGAGAGTGAGAAGGAGAGACAGAGAGTGAGAAGGAGAGACAGAGAGAGAGGTCTTCCATCCCCTGGCTCACTCCCCAAATGGCCGCAACAGCTGGAACTGAGCCAATCCGAAGCCAGGAGCCAGAATCTTCCTCTGTGTCTCCTATGCAGGTACAGGGGCCCAAACACTTGGGCAGTCTTCTACTGCTATCCCAGGCCATAACAGAGAGCTGGATCAGAGGAGGAGCAGCCAGGACTAGAACCAGTGCCCATATGGGATTCCAGTGCTGCTGGTGGAGGATTAACCGACTGTGCCACAGTAGTGGCCCCTTGTGTAGATTTTTATTGCTGATTATTATTCCTGATTACTATTGCCTTTGTTGTATATCAAATTAGTTATGCTGTATTTTCATTTGTTTCAAGAAATTTTTTAATTTACCTTTATTCTCTTCAATAACCTATTATTTATTAAGATGGATATTGTCCAGTCTCCATCTATTTATGTAATTCCTAAAGTTTCTTTTGTTATTGTTTCCTAGTTTTTTTCTACTGTGGTCAGAAAAATACATGATATGGGTTTGATTTTTTTTATCTTGCTTGTCTTCAAATGTAAATATTCTTGCTTCTGCTTGATCTTATCTATTATTGAGGCTTGCAGCTATTTATTTTATTTGACTAACTGAGCTCTCCATTTCTGATTGGTAGGAATTATGTTCCATCCTTTTTAAATAACTCTCTCTGCTGAATTTCTCATTCATATCGTAAGTTGTTTTGCCAGTTTTATTGAACAGTCTATACTTATTCCTTTGAATTCTTTACCCAGTATTTTCTCAGTATACTTTTCTTTAGGGTCTGATGCTGGAGTTACTGAGGTTTATATATATATAATTTATTTATTTGAGAGGAAGAGTTACACACAGAAAGAGTGAGACATAGAGAGAAATGTCTTCCATCCACTGGTTAACTCCCCAAATGGCCACAACAGCCAGAGCTGAGCCAATCTGGAGCCAGGAGCTTCTTCCAGGTCTCCCGTGCAGGTGGTGGGGTCTAAGGTCTTGGGCCATCTTCTGCTGCTTTTCCAAGCTATTAGCAGAGAGCTGGATTGGAAGAGGAGCAGTCGGGACTCAAGCCAGTGCCCAAAGGGAAAGCCGGCATCGCAGGCGGAGGCTTCACCCACTACGCCACAGCATCGGCCCCGTTACTAGTTTTTAAAACCGGTCAGGTTACCTTGTTTCCTCTTATTTCTTGTGTCCCCGTGCTGAGATTTGTGCATCTGGTGGATTTGTCGTCTCTGCCACTTTTATAAGGTGGCTTTCATGGTAAGTGACTGTCTGGTAATGATGTGCTTTAAGGTGTTGATTTGGTAGGCTCTGTTGGCTTTAGTTCCACCTGCTTGTCACCGTGCGTTCTTCCTCTAGCTCCCCCTGCTGTGATCAGCGGCTGAGGGTGTGTAGTAGGCAGTGGCAGGATCGGAGAGCCCTGCTGACTCCAGCCCAGGCAGCTATGGTGCAGATAACAGTAGATGTGGGGTGCCCACCCTGGCGACGGAGTGCTGGTGCTGGTGTTAACATCTCAGCCGAGGTAGCTTTGCAGGATACGGTGCTTGCATTCTTGAATGGAGCAGATGTGTTGGCCACGGGTGGGCTGGCAGCAGCAGCAGGGTGTGAGGCGGAGTGTGAGAAGCACACCCAGCAAGCTGGGCTGTGGCCACGGCTGCTGGAGATGCACCCCCGAGGCAGCACGGGGTCCAGAGGTGGGCAGGCAGCGTGGCTCCACACTGATGGGGTGCAAACTGCAGCTGTCTGGGCCCTGCGGTTGGGAGGAGACAATGCAGGTTCCTTCTCTGACACAAAGCTGCAGTGCGGCTCTGAGTCTGTGACAGCTGTGGTGCGCTCCCATCATGCACTGTGGCGATGAATCCCGCTGGGACTCTCCCATTTGTCCTTTCTCCTGTGCTGGGGGATCCCTCTGGCCAGGGAACCGTGCCGGGGTTGCCAGTGCGCTCTATTCCACTCTCCATGCCTCTAGCCCAGGTCCCTGCGTCTTGCAGCTTCCTGTCTCTCCCATACTGGCTTTCAATACCACTCACCTTGTAATGTAGCTACCCATTGTTTTTCTGATTCTTCTTTGTGGAGAAGACCAGCGCTGGACACCACTGTTCAGCCATCTTGCCAGCCCGAATCTTTTTCCTTCTATTGTAGCAGGCTTGCGCGTATTTGGATGAGTTATCGTGGCAGTGGCTTGCAAATGGCCTGGAATGTTCAGGTCCCATTTGGTGAGTTTGTCCGGGTTCTCGACCTAAGCTATGCCCCTTCGGCAAACTACTGCCTTTGAACTGTGACAAGAATGTGTTTTCACAACGGCCATCTGGTTTCTGTGCTCATGGTGCAATGCAGCAGGCGTTAACGGGACAGCAGTCCTGTGACTGCTGCAGAATCCTCATGCCTGCGTCCGCTCGCCCAATGTGAAGTGAGCCAGGTGCTGGGGGTGGATGCTGATACTTACTTTTGCAAAGGGCCCAGCAAGGAGTATGGGTGGCTGTGGCTTAGTTCCTGGGCTCCCAAGGAGTTAGGAGTAAAGGACCTTATCAGTTGCAGCGGGAGTGGAGAGCTGATGTGAGGGTCTCTGCTGGATCTGCAGTGCTCCTGGTCCTCCTGATTGGGCAGCGATAGGGCGGTCATCTTGGTCTTTGGGGGATTTTAATATAATAATAATAATAATGTGGGTTCTGGCTAATCTGAGAGCTACATGCAGGTGCTGTTATTTCGTTTCCTCAGGGCCTGGGGTTCCTGTCCTGTAAAGACAAAGCCCCTCAAGCCAGGGTCTGACATCAAGGTGTTGCCAACAGAGGAGAATGACTTCAGGGGTCTCGTGGTCAGGGACCCTGTGGGGCCAGCCCACCCGAGTGCACCACTCCCTCAGTTCAGCAAGTTTGTCTTTAGTAAGAGGTGGCATGTAGCTGTCAAAACAGGGCAAAGAAACTGGGAGCCCAAGTGGGGAGACCGGGGGAGGAAGGGAGACCAGGGCCTGAGACGATCTACATCAAAGACACTTTCAATAAAGGCGCTCCATTTCTCAATCCTTGAAAAGTCACTTTATAGAGAGGGAAAAGACGGAATCGATTCCAAAATCGGGATTAGAACCATGGGGGCATGGAGTTTTAGGGCCCAGAGGTCTGAAGTGCAGAACCACATTCTTATGGCTTTATGTAAGCTAGACTGAGAGGTAAGGAAGTTGGCCGTGAACGGTACAGACTGAGAATCAGTGTTTATATAGAATCAACCCATGTAAATGCCCAATTTCTGCAGATCTTGGGAACTCTGCAGAGGAGGAGGTCAGTGGCAAACATGCCTGGACATGTTCTGCATCCCTGTCCAGCTGCTAGAAAGCAGAGGGTCACAGAGGGGCCAGTGATGGAGCAGACCCCCTGCCGCCATGCACATCCAGGCTGTGGTTAGACACCCTTCCCCGTGCTGCAGGGGGAGGCAGATCCCGGAGACTGGAAGTCGAGGAGGTAAAGAGGGCGTGCATGGCCCAGCCCTAGTAATTGCTGTGGGCACAAAGCCACAAAGACCAGCTCTGTGGCCGGGTGTCTGCCGGCCTCAGCAGGGCTCTGCAGCCAAGTGGAGACGTGCTGGAATTCAGAGTTCACCAGTGCACAGCAAGGGGAAGGGAAGTTGGGAGCAGCATATGTGGTCAGGACCTAAGGACTTCTGCCCCAGGTTCATTCAAGGGCACAGCTCGGTGCTGTTTGGAAAGGCAAAAGCAGCTGACTCAGGTAACTCAGCAACAATGAATGGTCAAGTTCAGGAGCAAACTTAAGACTTCCCCCAGGAAGCCTGATTTCTTGCTGTTGGGGAATCCATTCAGAGGAAGGAGACAAAGTGGCCTCCTTGAGTCCCCCTGTAGAACCTGATGGAGTTAATGTTGGGGTTGGGCCGGAAGCAGGATACAGACCCCGGTTCCAATAAGCGTGATGCCAGTGTGACTCAGCCTGCAAGGATCAGGTCCCAGCAAGACAGGTTCTGGTGGGTGGTGATGAACTGATGGCAATGGGAGATTGCTTTATGTAAGAAAATGCAGGCAGGAAACAGATTTTTTTTAAAGGTTTATTTATTTATTTATTTATTTGAAAGGCAGAGTCACAGAGAGGCAGAGGCAAAAGAGAGAGGGAGAGAGAGAGATATCTTCCATCTACTGGTTCACTCCCCCAAAGAGTTGCAATGTCCAGGGCTGGGCCAAACTGAAGCCAGGAACCAGGAGCTTCATTCAGGTCTCTCACATGGATACAGTGCCGAAGAACTTGGGCCATGTTGCGCTGTTTTCCCAGGCACATTAGCAGGGAGCTGGATCGGAAGTGGAGCAGCCAAGACTTGAATGGGCACCTGTATGGGATGTAGGTACTGCAGGCAGCAGTTCTACCTGCTGGACCACAATGCCAGTCCCTGGGAAACACTTAAGGAGCAGTAGGAGGGGAAGAGATCTGAGCAGTGCTGGGAAGAGCAGAGATTCTCAGGAAATGTTGCCACATTCCATGATGCACAATGAACTTCCTCTTTGAAGTCCTCACCTTGCCACCAGCAAATACCAATGATATTGAGAAGGCTCAGCTCATTGGAGCCTTACCCAGAAAAGCGGTTTTAATCTTTCTACAACTCTGTTAATGGCAAACTCCCTTTTCCCAGTGGGTTGCGGCTCCCCTGTTGACAACTTGTCAAGACTCCATGACTTTTTATCTTCTTTCAATCATTGCAACGGTCTCACCCCAGTACCAAAAATACCAGGACAAGCTGACACTATAGCTCTAAGAACTTGGAGTTGGGGAGAGGGGTTGGAGCCCACCTCTCAGATCCCATGCTTTCCATTAGAAGCCATAGCTCTGAGGAGAGAGAGGGAAGAGGTCCCTCTTGTGGTCATCTGTTGGCATTGCTCCTTTTCTGGCTAGCACCAGTGGGTGCCTGTGGCCCCTGAAGGACAGATATGCAAATGCTGTCCTCTCTTGGGCCATGCGACTCAGGGATCTGCAACTCAAAAAATGCCCCCCGAGTTATCTTATCCAAAAGACCACTCAAGCTGAGCCACCTCCTCTTGGGCCTGCCGACTGGTAGGAGTGGCCATCTCGTCACCGAGCAGAGGCGGGGTGCAGCTGCTCTGCGGGCACGCTTCGCCAACCTGTCATCTCAACCCCCATGCTCCAGGCTCCAGCGGGCTTAGATGCTCTGAGGGGCCAGAGACTCAGCAAATTTCAGAGAGAGAGAGAGAGATTGTCAGCAGGTCTTTACTTGATGGAGGGAGAGAGGACCATGTCCTGTGTCACCTCTAGACTGAGGTGGCCTCGTCTACCCTCTAGCCCTGGCTCCTCTGGTTCCACCTGCATTTCATGCCCTGTGACAGCAGAGTACCCACGGAGTTCCAGGTGTCTGGGTCCGTCCTCCTTTCTCCTCCACTAAACCCAGGAAACTTTTCTCTCTTGAGATCAGATGTGACGTTAGTCCTACATGGCCGTGTCTTTCATCTGCTCCAGGCCCACGCTGCAAACACACATGCTCCTGGCCTGTGTCTCACAACACCGAACAGCACTTTTAAGTATTCACCTCCCCCTGCCAGACTGAACGTTGCTTGCAGACAGAAAGTGGCCTCTTGATTTCCATGTGTTATGCCTATGAGCTTCTGGTGTATAGCAGGCTGTCCATACACACTGTTGATCAGACTAGCAAGAAGAGCGAATGGACTGACTTGCTCATATTTTACATCCTGGGGGGCTGTGCAGCAGACTCCTCACATTGGGGGATGTCAGCTTCTGACGCAAGCAGCCACTGTGGGAGTCTTGGTGGGATCTGAGGACAGCCTGCCAAGACTTGTCCTCCTAGGCCCCTAGCAGCTAGAGCCCAGGTGGATGGCTGGGTTCAGGTAATAGGAAGCGCTGCCCAGGTCTGCACCTTGAGGAAGGGACAGGGGAGCAGAGCCCTGTGCCCTCGGGCTGTGGTCATAGCAGAGCAGGACTCTGAAAAAGGCTGGTCTTGGTTGTGACCTTGGTCTGCTTCCTGCCACCTGCCCACTTCCCCAGCCTGGCTCTCCAGGCCTTCCTCTGGTTCTGTGATCCACCGAAGATCCTTCTAGCAAAATATTTTTCTATTCAAGTTAACAGGGGCCTCTCTTCCATGCGAGCAAGAGCCCTGCTGGTGTACCTAGTTACATGCGTTGATGCTAACTTATGCTTGGCTTTGAAAAAGATATACAGAGAGGACAAAAATATATGGAAGTATATGTTTAGCCTAAAGGTATACATAACCCAATTACATATTTATTTATGTATATTTAATCTAAAGATAATAATACAATAAAATGAGATACACAACCAACTTGCAAATTGCTGGAAAAAAAAGCAAACAAAATATGGTCAATTATATCACAAGAAAAGAAAGAAGCACACATAAATATGAGAATAAAGAAGTTAGATGTATATTATTGTTATCATAAAGTGTGACTAAGTGACCCCCCCTCCTTTGAAACAGAAAAGTTGTCAGGATTCAAAAAGATGAGTCCAATACTATATATGGTTGATTCCCAAATTGGCTCTACTCACTTCCAATCTATTCTCCTCCTATTTAGAGAGATTATAAAACTAAAAACTACCTTTTTCAAAAAAATGCCTTCAAAATGTGGGTGATAGGTAAGAATTAGGCTGGGCCAGGAAGATGTACCCGAGGGGCCGTTAGCAGGTGGAGGTGAAGAGGAGGCCACCTTCTTGCAGTTGGTTGAAGAGAAGTGAGTAGACAGACAGAACGCTTGGCTGTGATCAGACCTGTCTGCCTGTATCTAGTTGTGAGCTTCAAGGGGTAAGAGGGACTTGTGCTGGCAGTGGCAGCTATAGCTTCCTAACCCATGGGCAGCAGGTGTGGCATTGTGAACCTGGAATCAATAGTCCAGTGGAGACCCCCACTCTCTTCACTCTTCCAGCCCCTTCCCCCACCCCAGTGCTTCTGCACGTCCCCAGTTCCCTGGAATTAGCTCCTTTAAGCCGGAACACACATGATGGTTTCTGTTTCCTCCATGGGAATCTGAGTTGTATGTGTTGTTTACCAAGGCAGGCCTAAGATAAAGTGACCATGAAACTCTTCTTTAAAAGGATGTACCGGCGCCGCGGCTCACTTGGCTAATCCTCTGCCTGTGGTACCGGCACCCCGGTCTCTAGTCCCGGTTGGGGCGCCAGATTCTGTCCCGGTTGCTCCCCTTCCAGTCCAGCTCTCTGCTGTGGCCTGGGAGTGCAGTGGAGGATGGCCCAAGTGCTTGGGCCCTGCACCCGCATGGGAGACCAGGAGAAGCACCTGGCTCCTGGCTTCGGGTCAGCGCAGCGCGCAGGCTGTAGCAGCCATTTGGGGGGTGAACCAACAGAAGGAAGACCTTTCTCTCTCTCTCTCTTTCTCTCTCTCTCTCACGGTCTAACTCTGCCTGTCAAAAAAAAAAAAAAAGGATGTAAAAGGATGTACAGTACCAGCCATTTCCACATCCCCTATTGAAGTGCCTGTGTTCAAATCCTGGCTCCACGCTCCATTCGAGCTTCCTGCTAATCCACACCCTGGGAGGCAACAGGGGACAGCACAAATACTTAGGTCTCTGCCACACACAGGGGAGACCTGGATCAAGTACTTGGCTCCTGGCTTTGGCCTGGCCAACCCTAGTTATTGTGAGAATTTCAGGAGTAAAGCAGCAGATGAGATCTCTCTCTCTCTGTCTCTCAAAATAATGCACAAAATATAGTGTGTAAATGAAAACAAAACAAAAGCAAAAACTAAAATAGAATGATCATATTAATATCCAAGAAGAATTTAAGAAAAGTAATCAAGAATATATCAATCTAAGATACAAATCACAAAGAGAACCAGTTCATGAATATTTGTATTCTACACAAAATAGCAGCTTAGTATTAAAAATAAAACCTTAGAAAAGAAGAAATTGGTAGGACTATAGTCTTAGAGGCAATATTTATCAATTCTTTCATAGGTTTTGATGAATCCAAAAAACATAAAAAATAAATAATCTTTAAACTTTTCAACATTTGTAGTTCACAAACACCCAATTCATATTTCTGTAAAATAGCCATGGGACATCTAAAAACTACAATAATACATTGGGCCATAACAGAAATGACAATAAATTCTTAAATGTAAGCTCTCTTTTACCATAATCTAACAGCACAAAGAATTTTTGAGAAAAATATTAAATAGCAGAATCCGCATGCCAGGAAATTAAGCAATATTCATTTAAATAACGCTTGGGTAAGAAAGGAAATAAAACATGTAATTAAACACTGTTTTGAAAATAACAATAATAATAACACCAGATTTCAAAACCCCTGGTGGGGGACAAAGCTATACTCAGAAGAAAGTCATATCCTGAAGTGTTGTTATTATTTTTTAAGATGAATAAAGAAACAAGTAAATCATGTACACATTGCAAGGAAAAATTTTAATATAAAATAAATGCAAAGCAAAGCTACAAAGACATTCATAACGCAAAAATTAATTGGAAAAACAAAGGTATAATTAATAATTCAATCCTAGTTGGTTTTTGTAAAAACAAAAACCAAAAACCCAACCCAAACCAAAAACCAATAAATTAGACAGTCCCTTGAGAGTCTAGTAGAAAGGACAGAAAGGGAGAGAGAAAACTGTGCCAGCATGTTTGAGAATCTTAGGGGAAAAAACCTGATTACACTAGAGATCTTTAAGGATCTTTAAATCTGTAAGAGAAACTTCCAGCCGCAGAGTTTGGGTGGTCTACGGGGAGCCTCTTGGGCATCACTCTGAGCCCTGAGTCTCGGTTCTTACTCCAGCCACAGCTATGGCGGCCAGTCCTGCTCTGGCTGTGAGTGGCACCCAGCAGGTACAATCTGAGCACCCCTTGCCTCACCCTGCCCCCAGGCCTCTCTGACACCCCTCAGGGTAGGGGCACCCTGCCTGTTCGATAAGGTAACAGGTTTTGGGGTATCCCTCAGTCAAGGGTTGTGGGGGAGCCATGGACAAATGTTTTCCCATCTCTTTCCCCAAGAGCAAGGCCTTGAGCTGCGTGTCATAACACCTCTCAGCGTGTCCACGGGACTGACACCCACAGCAGTTGGTCGACTTGATAAGACGCCTTGGTCTTGGCGGTCTCGCTTTCCTGTCTCACTCTCCTACCCTTGCCTTGCTTCTGCCAGAGCTGGCTCCCCACCTGAGTAATCGCACATCAGCCTCAGCCCCAGGCTGTGCTGCTGGGGGAACCCAGACCAAGGCACATCCACTGACGTCACAAGTGCTCAGACCCTTGCCTGGGTTGGCTGGGGTAAGGTGTGGTGGAGGTGACGTGTTGGGTTAAGCGACAGAGGAGTGCTTGGACAGGTGGAGCCGACGGTAACTGTCAGGGCCATGGACTTGTCCAGCTTCTGTGAACTGCTTGAAAGTCTTGGAAAAAAGAAAATCACGGAATCAGGACATCCCACTCTCCAGACACAAAGTGTACTGTGGAATCCGCATTGCTTTAAGAGAAGCGCTTAGTGAGATCACTCATTTCCGGCAACTAGAAGGCAGACTGTGTCAAAATTCAGAGTCAGGATCTAGTTGTAAGGGTAGCAGAGTGAAAAAGGAGAGGCCGTGTGCCCACAATGGGCCTCACATGTTACAGTGATAGAAAAGTCAATCTGTAGGGGCTGGCGCCGTGGCTCACTTGGTTAATCCTCCGCCTGCAGGCACCGGCATCCCATATGGGCGCCAGGTTCTAGTCCCGGTTGCTCCTCTTCCAGTCCAACTCTCTGCTGTGGCTCGGGAGGGCAGTGGAGGATGGCACAAGTGCTTGGGCCCTGCACCCACATGGGAGACCAGGAGGAAGCACCTGGCTCCTGGTTTTGGATCGGCGCAGCACTGGCCATAGCGGCCATTTGGGGGGTGAACCAACGGAAGAAAGACTTTTCTCTCTGTCTCTCGCTCTCACTGCCTATAACTCTACCTGTCCAAAAAAAAAAGAATAGAAAAGTCAATCTGTGCACACAAAGATGGGGACATTTGGGTGTATGAGCCTCACAGGCCTGGGCCCTGGGTCCCCTGGTTTGTCAGCACCGAGAGAAGCGGCTCTCTCCCCCTGGCCCAGAGGCCGTCCAAGCCTTCACTGGAGGCGGGCACTTTCTGACCCCCATCCCCATCCCCAGTAGCTGTCCACAGGCTGACAGCCGTGAGCATGCCTCAGACCGGCCTGAGGATGGGAGTAGGGGTTCTTGCTCCAGGAAGGGTGGCGGCACCTGACTGACAGGTGCTGGCAGGAGCCCAGGAGCCAGGCAGGGACAGGACCAGGAAGATGGGGTGTAGCATGTGAGGATGGCAGAGGGGTACGTGTTGGTGAGGGCACCCCAGTGACCTGGGACTGAACGCTCTGAACGAAGCACTCACAATTCTCTGGAGAGTTAAGCCTTTAAGAAATAGTTTGTAACACTTTTAAAAAATTTCTCCACATGTTACAAAATGTAAAAAGCTCTTTTACATTTTGTAAAAAGTGATTTCTTACAAAATAAGATTCAGTTTGTAAAATAAAACTGACATGATCCTGAAGGCAAACAATGTGAGTAAAGATTAGACCAATGTATTTCATTGCCACAGTGGGAAAACGTCTAAGTGACATATTAGCAAATCTTTGAACAGTGTATTTTAAGAAATATACTATAGTAAATATGTAAAAGATTTATTCCAGATATAGGGACTTTATTTTAGAATGCAGTGTGGCTCAGCAATGGAAAATCTACCATAATTTACCACTTAAATGTTTTAGAAAAGTGACATTTAGCAATCCTTTAAAAAAAAAAAAAAACAACAACTGGGGTCATGCTATGGTGCAATGGGTTAAGCCACAGTTCAAGTCCTCCTGGCTGCTCCTCTTCTGATCCAGCTCCCTGCTAATGCACCTGGAAAAGTAGCAGAAGATGGCCCAAGTACTTGGCCCCTGTACCCACATGGGAGATCCAGAAGAAGCTCCTGGTTCCTGGCTGCAGCCTGGCCCAGATCTGGCTGTTGCAGCCATTTGGGTAGTGAACCAATGGATGAAAGATCTCTCTCTTTCTCTTTCTCTATCTCTCCCTCTCTCTCTGTAACTCTGCCTTTCAAATAAATAAAAAAATAAAAATTTTTAAATAATTTAAAAATAAAGAATAGAAGCTATTTTTGAAATGCTTTTTTTTGTTTGTGTGTGTGTGTGTGTGTGTTTTTAAGATTTATTCATTTGAAAGGAAGAGTTACATAAAGAGAGGGAGAGACAGAGAAAGAGAGAGAGAGAGGAACCTTCCATCCATTGGTTCACTCCCCAAATGGCTACAGAAGCCAGGAGCTTCAGCTGAATCCCCCATGTGAGTGGCAGCTACTCAAGTGGTTGGACCATCTGCTGCTGCTTTCCTAGGTCATTAGTAGGGAACTGGATCAGAATTGGGGCAGCCAGAACTTGAACCAGTGCCCATATAACCCTCCATGCTACAACATCAGCCATAGAAAGAAACTTTTTAAGATACTTAACATATTGTTTGCTTCTGAAATCAGCTGTTAACGATATATTTAGCAGCGAAAAATTAGAGACATTCTAACACTTTATAGGGTAAATATAAGTCTGTCTCATATGCTTTTTTTTTTTTTTTTTTTTTTTTTTTTTTTTTTTTTGGTCAGGTAGAGTCACAGACAGTGAGAGGAAGAGACAGAGAGAAAGGTCTTCCTTCTGATGGTTCACCCCCCCAAATGGCTGCTACAGCCAGCGCACTGTGCTGATCCGAAGCCAGGAGCCAGGTGCTTCTTCCTGGTCTCCCATGCGGGTGCAGGGGCCCAAGCACTTGGGCCATCCTCCACTGCCCTCTCAGGCCACAGCAGAGAACTGGACTGGAAGAGGAGCAACCAGGACAGAACCAGCGCCATGACCGGGACTAGAACCCGGGGTGCCAGCGCCACAGGCGGAGGATTAGCCAAGTGAGCCACGGCGCCAGCCCCTATGCTTGTTGTTTAATCATTGATCTAAAATGTATATTGAATGTAGTAAAACACACACAAAAAAAGAAAAAGAGCAAAACACATAAGTAAGAAAGAGATGAACTTTTCATGATTTGCAGGCATTATTGTATACCAGGGACTTAGAGGGGACCAAGCTGTAAAATGTTAGCACTGCACGGGGACTGAGTGTATCAGCTGGTCCAGAGGTGGCCACTGGTGGCAGAGACATCCCAGACCTTTCGCCGGGTGAGTGTGTTCCTGGGCTTCAGTGCCCTGCTCATCCCCATGTCCTCACGGGAAGGTATCATCACCATTCTGGCAACCTGTTTAGTTTGCCACTAGCTCCTTCGAATGATTGCAATTCTAACCTCATTCAACCCTCTCTTTGCACCACAACTAAATATGGAACTCGAGCATACTTGACCTTGAGGAGGAAGACATGCTACCCGGTGCTGATAGAGAGAATTCATGGACCTGCAAAGGTGTCTCCTGATCCAGATGGGTCTGAGGTGCCTGACCGTCTCAATAGCTTATTCTCAAGCTCAGGGTTATGGTCCCTTCTAAGCGAGGAGCAGCTATGCAGTGATAAGCATATTAAACCTTTCCTTTAGGAAATCTATGTCTCTGAATATAGCTCCTATCCACATGAGCAAGCCAAGTATCATCTTTTGAAGTAAGTTATTTTTCTACCGTCTGTGGATGAATACTCGGACTGATAAGACAACTTAATTAGCTGCGATGTTCTAAAACATATAGACAGAGGTTTTTTCTATACACCCACAATAAGTAGTTTAAAAATATCTAATAGAAAAAAAGGTTCCAAATGATCACATACAAAACTGTCAAATAAACTTTATATGAAAGTAACAGTAATTTGTTCTGCCAGATATTACAATATATGACAAAACAATGCACAAGGGCACTTCAAAAAAGCTTGTGGAAAAACAGAGTTAAATGATAAGTTTATTTTAGAGCGAAAATTTTTTTGAAATCCAGCCATTGTTTTTTCATAATATGCATTTCTGTAAGTTTCTTAAAGACCCCACATATGCATGAATTAAAACAATATTTCATGAAAATAAATTTATAACTCAAAATTTTCACACTCTTTAAAGTGTCCTTGTATATTATATAACATTGGTTGATATAATCTGGGAGCAACATAGGCTAAGCCTGCCAGGATGATGAAAAAATTAGAAGTCCAGAGGCAGATTTAAAAATAGATAAAATTTTAATGCATGATAAAGGTGAATCTTTAACCCAGTTAAATAAAAGATAAAGTTTCATAATTGGTCAAATGACTAATCATTTAGGGAAAAAAATGAAGTTCCTACTTCACACAATCAATCAACATCAACACCAGGGAACTTAAAGATGCGAGTGTCACAAGTGACATTATAATACCCACAAAGGGGCGGGTGCCCTTGCTCACTAGGTTAATCCTCCGCCTTCGGTGCCGGCATCCCTTATGGGCACTGGGTTCTAGTCCCGGCTGCTCCTCTTCCAGTCCAGTTCTCTGCTGTGTCCTGGAAGGGCAGTGGAGGATGACCCAAGTGCTTGGGCGCCTGCACCCGCATGGGAGACCAGGAAGAAGCACCTGGCTCCTGGCTTCGGATCGGGACAGTGCACCGGCCATGGCGGCCATTTGTGGAGTAAACCAACGGGAGGAAGACCTTTCTCTCTCTCTCTCTCTCTCACTGTCTATAACTCTACCTGTCAAATTTTTTAAAAAAAAATAATAATACCCACCAAGGAAGGAGTTATATACATTTTGGGAGGGAAAATATTTTCTATGAATTATAAAAACTATAAAAATTATAAAATAATAGGATCTCTGTCTGTGACTCTAAATCTCAAATAAATAAATAAAATCTTTTTAAAAAGAAGAGTGCTATGTTGCTTATATGAAATTTAGAAATGCAGAAATTAATTCTGGCAATATAAGAAAACCCATATATCAAAAAGCATAAAATAAAATTAGTAAGTGAAAAACAATTTGGAAGGAAGCTAGTTATAAGTTGTGAGGGAAGCAAAGGTTTGATATCCATAATATAGAAAATGCTCTTATAAATCAATGGAGAAAAAGAAGGCCCAACAGCAAATGGAAAGAGGACATGAGCCTGTAGCTCAGAAGCGAGAACAAAGCAAACACCGACACTGAGGGAGCAGTCAGATTCGGTGGTGACCAGGAGAATGCAAACAGAGCAAAATGAGACATGTTTGTGGACTTACAGAATTGGCTGATTTTTTTAAGACTTATTTATTTATTTATTTGAAAGAGTTAGAAAGTAGAGGCAGAAAGAGAGAGAGGTCTTCCATCCACTGGTTCACTCCCCAATTGGCGGCAATAGCCAGAGCTGCACCAATCCAAAGCCAGGAGCCAGGAGCTTCTTCCAGGTCTCCCACAGAGGTGTAGGGACCCAAGGACTTGAGCTATTTTCTACTGCTTTCCCAGGCCGTAGCAGAGAGCTGGATTGGAAGTGGAGCAGCCAGAACTCGAACCAGCGCCCATATGGGATGCCGGCACTGCAGGCAGCAGCCTTACCCACTATGTCACAGTGCCGGCCTCAAATTGGCTGATTTAATGAGGAAAATAACTAGAACGCAAGAAGTCATGGGGAAAGCAGACCCTCATGCCCTGACGGTTTGAGTATAACAGGCACAGACTCTGACGGACAACTTGGAAATGAGTATCAAAGCCTGAATAATGTTCCTGTATTTTGAATCAAATATCACGTCCAGGGTCCCATGTCCAAGGTATTTATCTAAAAACTGTTTACATCATAATTTCATTGCCCATAGTAAAAACAATTATCTGCAACAATGGTGATTGATTAAATATATTAATATGTGTTTATATGTTAACATTATAATACATTAATTTTATATTCAATATATAGTAATATATCAAGTACATTAAATAACAGAAATTATATGTATTTATAATACATGTGTATTGTACAATATCCTATGCAAGCATTAAACATAATTTTTAGAAGCATACCTAGTGTCTTGAAAACATTGATATATTATTAAATAAGAAGTAAGTTTACCAACATTAATATTTTTATAAAATGTTTTATTTAAATATAATTTTAAAAATATTGGAAAGATATCCATAACAAATATAATATAAAAATATAACGAAGTATGTGGTAAGAGTGGTCGCCACCGGTTTGTGGGATTCTTATTTAACTAATATTATCTTTGATTTCTGCATTTCTAAATTTCATATAAGCAACATAGCACTCTTCTTTTTAAAAAGATTTTATTTATTTATTTGAGATTTAGAGTCACAGACAGAGAGAAGGAGAGACAGAGAGAAAGGTCTTCCATCCACTGGTTCACTCCCCAAATGGCTGCAACAGCCAGAGCTGTGCCAGGGCAAAGCCAGGAGCCAGGAGCTACATCCGGGTCTCCCACATGGATGCAGGGGCCCCAGCACTTGGGTCATCTCCTGCTGATTTCCCAGGCCATAGCAGAGAGCTAGATCAGAAGAAGAGCAGCCAGGATTTGAACTGGTGCCCATATGGGATGCCAGCATTGCAGGAGGTGGCTTAGCCTACTATGCCACAGTGCCAGCCCCCATAGCAGTGATCTAAATAAATAAATAAATAAATGCTAAAGCAAACAAACACTGAAGCCCTGCTAGAAGGCCACAGCCTAGAAGTGGCTAAAATTCTTTCTGCTGGGCTTGTGAGCTTCCCAGAACAAAAGTAGCAATAGGAAATGGAGAACGAAGTTATTATTCTTGCATTAATTACTGTTATTACGGAGACACAATTGTAGTCTGTCGGCTGCCGAGTTCCTGTTATTAGTCAGGCCCTAGTCTTTGGGGAGTTGGGGCTTTCTGGCCTCTTTATCAGCAAATCTTGGAGCATCACACAAACATCCCCATCCAGGTACTTACAAATGCTCCCCCCCCCCAAAAAAAAAAAAAAAATCCCAGCTCCTGGATGGACAAACTGGGCCTCAGAGGGAATGTGGGATTTGCTACGCTCAGCAGCAGAATCCCTGAACCTCAGGGCTGGAGAACACGTTGGAGGCAACTGGTCATCCCAATGTGGCGTCCTGGTCCCCTGTCCCTCAGGGGTGGCCGAGCCTGAATCCCAAGGCTCTGCAGGGCACTGCCTCACTGCCTTCTGTTCTGCCTTGGGCCTTTGTCGTGGTCAGAGGCCCCTCCTTCTATCAAGGCGAAATCTGCCTCCCTGGAAATCCTGCTCTCTGGCTTTGGTCAGGGAAAGCGATTTTAGGAGTTTCTAATGTGGCTTCGGGTTCTGCTGGGGTCCCAGGTCATTCTCCAAGCAGGAGAGGCAGGGGCAGTGCACCTGTTGCATCTCTCCATGACCTGCCTTTTTCTTTCTTTTTAAAAAACCTAACAGCCTCCTTGTGGGATGATTCACATATGATAGTGATTTTTAACAAATGATTTTTAGAAAATTTACAAAGCTGTGGACCATCACTACAATCCAATTTTAGAACGTTCCTCTCAACCCACCCGACTGAAAGTCATTGTCCTCCCCTCCACCTCCTGGGTTTCTCTTTAATGCAGGGGCCTACAGTAGCTAGAGCATGCCTCTTCTTCATCTCTGAGGCTAGTATTGTCTCCATACTCTCTTTAAAAAAAAAAGTATGCTCCATCAAGCCCAATTCTACAGAATCTAGGCTCGCTCGGTTCAGCTTCTATGGGGTCTGGAGTCAAATAGATGCCACACCCTGGCTGTGCCTGGACACCATCACACTAGGCCCATCTTCCCTGTCTACTGCCCACATGTCTTCTGGGTAAGGTGGCCCATGTGGTTGGTGTGATTTTACAGGGACCTTCAAAGCCTAGAGGAGGACAGGACCCCTGGTCCTCCTTTGCGCACTGCTTTGTGCTTGCTTCTTGGTAATCAGTGAGGATGATTTGAGAACAATGCATTGCATTCCATTGTGAGGAGTGCTGGGGGTCTTAGGAAAAAGCCCTTCATACAGCAACGGGAAGCCTGGCCAAGGCCAGATGCCCCTGGACACAGTGCAACCAGGGAGAAATCTGTGACAATGTGGGTGGCTCCTGAAACTGGGGTGAGTCCGTGGCCTGTACCCACTGTGGCCCAGGTTCTCAGGGAACAGGGCTGGGGATTGTTTGCTGAATACATGCACTACAGCAAGGAGCAGTGGTGGGAATCACTGCAGCCTGAAGTTATTTTCACGTTAAGTTTGTAACCAGGGGCCGGCGCTGTGGTGTTGCAGGTAAAGCCACCGCCAGCAGGGCCGGCATCCCATATGGGCGCTGGTTCAAGTCGCAGTTGCTCCACTTCCGATCCAGCTCCCTGCTAGTGTGCCTGGGAAAGCACCAGAAAATGCCCCTGTGATGGAAGACTTCTCTCTCTGTCTCTCCCTCTCTCTTTGTAACTCTGCTCTTCAAATAAATAAATAAATAAATATTTTGTTAAAAAAAAAAAAAAGTCTGTAACCAGGGTCAGAAATTTTGAAGCTGTGAAAATAATCAATCTGAGGCACAATGACTGAGCACATAATCCAGTCATCATCTTGTTCCCTGTAACTTTCACATGAGTGTCTTCACACTAACCCCTGGATCAAATACACAAGCGGGTTTTTTTTTTAATCTTTATTTTTTTTGTCCTTATTCCAAATAAAATCACAGCCGAGGCATCTGAAGTCAGTGAAGCTGCTTAATGTCTCTTATAGCCCTAAGTATGGAAAAAATCTTACCAAAAACCACAGGTGCACAACCTACTTCTCAAAAAAATACTTCCCTCCATCAGTATGGTGGGGGAGACTGGTGAAGACCCCCCCCCCAAAAAAAAGTTCCAGAAGGGGTTTTGAATCTATCTGTGGTTTTCGTGTGGACCTCGGGTGTCACCAGGTTCTAAACCATCTTCCCCTCCCGTCTCTCTCTCATCTTGGCTGTTTGATGACATTTTGCTGACGACTTGAACAATAGGAAATGCCAGACCCCAGAGTCTCATCAGACCTGCAGCTGATTTCTGAACAACGCATCCATCTGCAGGCGGACGCCCTCTCTCCTTCCTATACCTGTCCCGCATCCACAGCCCTCGGAGGTAGAAGGCTTCCCAAAGGGATGAGAAAACCATGTCACACTCTCAAGTGTAAAACCACAAATCAGGTTTTTCAAAAATAAATAAAGACATTTTTACTGGTCTCTGCAGGGATTTTTCAGCCATTAGAATCTTACTTTATAGTCTTAGCCAGTTAGGCCTCCCTGGTAGGTGCACAACGCACACACATGCAATGGCAGGGACCCACACACTCCCCCACAGCCACACTTTTCTTGCTGTAGCTTCCTCATCTTGCAGGTTTATAGGAATGAAGCACACAAAGGGCTTTGAGGAAGAGTCACTGGGGCTGACAATCGTGATTTGCAGAGGACACATTGAGTGAGGGTCTGCGCTCTAGGAGGGCTCGTCTGATGGGAAGCCCATCACCTGCACAACTCAATGTCTGGCAGATGTGGCCATGAGGAGGGCGGGTAGGGAAAGCAGAAGGGAAGAGGGAGGCGGGATGGCCTCTGCTGGGTGAAAGCAGACCGAGAAGCCCCTTAGGCACCTGTTCAACACCTTCCAGAATCATAGACTTTGCCACATTCTCCGCCATGACTCCCTGACACCCATAGCCCACATAAAAGTCAGAACACTGTGGCATCCCAGGGCTTCCAGTGTCAGGCTGTCACCACTCTTTGCAGAGACGTATCTGAAGATGCACCTCATCAGGACGTTGTTAGCAAGTTCTGTCTTCTGGTTTGCAGTGTTCGGATCCCCGTTCTTCACTGAGAACTCTGCCTCTAGCATTGCTGAATCAGCTGTGTGTACAGGAAGGGAGCAGTATGAATTTTGTCCTTCCTGTTGGACCATGATGCTTGGGTGATAGCTTGGAGATTAGGCTATCTACAGACTTTAAACATTTGCTTGAAGTTTGGCAGTAGAAATATTTTTACTTTCCTATAGGCTGGTATGGGAAGGCTATATTTAATATGCATTCATTATATTCTGTGCTAGTCTGTCTTCTGTTGTGATGACAAAGTACCTGACCCTGGGTTCTTTATAAAGAAAAGAGATTTATTTGGCCCAGTAGTTTGGTGGATGGGGGGCCCAAACAATATGGCACCAGCCCCTGGCTGTGTCACAACATGCTGAAGAAATGGAAAGAGAACTGGCCATGTGCAGAGGGAGCCAAGTGCGCGGGGGTGGCCTTGCTTTGTAGCAATCGGCTCTTCCGAGAGCCAACTCACTCTGTGAGACCAGCATTAGTCACTTCCGAGGGAAGTCTCCCCGATGATCTAATTACTTAGCACTAAGCCCCACCTCTGAAAGTTTCCACTGCTTCAACCTCACCACGCTGAGAACCATGCTTCCAGCACAAGAATCTTCCAGGGACAAACCACACCCAACCATAGCCTTCTGTCCTTGTCCCCCAAGGTGTGTGTTTGTCTTACAATGCAAAACGCCTTTGTTCCTTGCCAGTAGTCCCAAAGATCCAGCATCACTCAAGGCATCTGAGTCAAAAGTCTCTTCTAAGACTCAAGGAAAACTCTTCCAGTTGTGAGCCTTTAAAATAATACTAAAAAAGTTACCCACAAGATACAGTTGTGGGATAGGCACAGGGTAAACCCTCCTTTTCCAAAAGGGACAAACAGGAGCAGGCACTTAGCCTAGTGGACTAAGACACAAGTTAAGATGCCTGTCTCCCACATCAAACTACTTGGCTTCCAGCCCCAGCTCTGGCTCCTGACTCCAGCTTCTTGCTAATGCAGACCCTGGGAGGCAGCAGTGAGGGCCCAAGTAATCAGGTTCCTGCCACCCGTGTGGGAGACCTGGGTTGAGTTCCTGGCTCTTAGCCTCCTTTGGAGAGGCTATCATGGGTATGTTGGGGAGTGAAGCAGCAGATGGGAACTAACTGTCTCTGTCTCTCAAATAAACAAAATTTTAAATGTGGGGAAATAGAGAAGTAGAAAGAAGTGATTGATCCAAAGCACTACCATAACCCAGCAGGCAGACATTAAGTCCTAGAGCTCCAGTTCCAACATCCCGGGAATACTATGGCAGGACATGGGGTGCAGAATGAGGTAGGGGGTGGGGCCCTAAGGCCCAGGGCAGCCCTGACTCTGGTTTGGCTGGTTGTACCCTACACAGCTACTCTCATTGGCTGGCCTTGCACTCAGCTGTTGGCCCTAGAATGGGATCTTGCTTGTGGCTCCCCTCCCATGGCCCTACTCCACAGTGTCCCACTGGAGACTCTGTGGTGGCTCAGCCCCTATGGCAAATTTCTGCCTGCCCCCCTAGACTTGCCTTTGAAATCTTGGGGGAAGCTGACCTGACCCTATAGCGCTTGCATTCTGTGCAAATGCAGAATTAGCATGGAGTGATGCCAAGGTTTGCTGCTTACTTCCTTGGGAGGGATGGCGTTGGCCATGCACGGACCCACTTGGACCACAGCCAGAGCAGCCGTGGAACACTTGGCTGGAAAGCAGGAAGCAAAATCCCAAGGAAGCCCTGGGCAGGGAGCCTCTTGTTTCACGAAGGCTCAAATTCACACCCTGTGCCCAGGGTGGGTTATTCAGCTGCCTACTTGACAGCTTTGTTTAGCTCTAAACTTATCCCACCCCAACCTCCCCTCCACCACGCAAAAACACAACCTGCTCCTCCCCTCAATGTCTTCCCCACGTTGGAAAATGGCATTCAGTTGCTCAGCTCCCAAAATCCCTTTTTCTCGTATATCCATCAGCCAAGCCTATCATCCCTTCACCCATGTGTTTCCCAAATTCAACCCTTCCCTCTGACCCTGTTCCCAGCCGTCATCCCCTTCTACCTGGATTTTTATCAGAGCCTCCCCTTTGCTTTCCCAGCATCCTACATCCTGTTCTCAACACTGCAGCCACAGCCATCCTTTCCAAATAGAAATCAGGTCATGCCATTCCTCTGCCTAAAACCTCCAAGGGCTCCCTCATCCCGCTCAGACAAGAGCCCGGGTGCTCACCGTGGATAGCCTGTCCCTGCCACCGACTCTGCCTGCTCACCACTTCCCTTTGCTCCCACTACCCAGTCCTCCCTGATGTCCCCTGCAGAGGGCAGGCAAGCTCAGGCCTCAGGGCCCTTGCACTTACTTCCCTTCACCTGGACCACTCTGCCCCACCTGTCTGCCCAGCTCACGCCCTCAGCTCCTCTAAGCCTGTGCTCAGATGTCAGCTCCCTGGTGAAACCGATCCTGGCCACCCTTTAAGCAGAGCTGCTCACACTCTCACTCTCTCCCCCCTCCCTGCTTTGCTTTTCTCCGTGGTACTTCTCATCATCACATACACACATGTGCGTGTGTATTTCCTCACTAGAATGTAAACTCACTGAGGGTAAGCATTTTTGTCTGTTTCCTTGTTCCCCCTGTGCTGTGTCCTGTACACCGAGAACTTGAGCAGGAACGTTACGGCTGCTCAACATTAATGGATGAATCAGCTAATGAACTTTGATGATTTCTCCACAGTAGTGCATCCCATTGAGCGCTGTGGCCCTTTTTGAATGCTCTTAGCGTGTTTTGCAATAACCAGAGAGGACAGGAACGTTCTGTCATGGGAGTCCACATTAGCCCAAAAGGCTGACCGTCCAGGCAAGCTGCAGAGCGAAGGCTTTTCTGGAGGTAACAGCTATCATTGCACTTGAGGACATAAACTCAGAACTGCTGTGTTGATTTTTCCCTAGCCGAATACCCCCCAAAACTCAACAGGAAAACGACCCAGTGCTCTGTGCTGCTTCCGCTGTCAGGTGTTTTATTATGGCTGAGAAGGCACAGAAGCATGGGAGCTGCCCCAATAGGGTGATCACACGGGGCAATGTTCAGGTGCACCTCTTCCAAGACCCACACATGGATACCTCTTCTAAACTGTGTCCAAAACAGGTGATGCCTTCAGCTTTCTCGAGCCTGTCACGGATGAAGGAACCCTGCAGATAAAAATGTGTGTGGCTTTGTGTGCCGCAACAACCCCAGTGTGCAGAATGGCTCACGTGGAGCCTCTGTCCAGTTCCTGTTCCGGAGGCTGCAACGTGAATTCCAGATTTCCCAGCTGCTCCTGCAGGTAGGGGTGCCCGCGGGACACAGTCTGGTGTGGGAGAACAGAATGAGGTCTGCTGGTATTGTCCTTCCCCGTCTTGTCCCTCATTTTCCTGCCTTAGGGATGCTTGGAGAAGTGGCAGACATTTCAGCCAACATAAAATCAAATGGAAAAAAAAATGTGAACTAGAAATGCAAAAGGGACTTGGAGCTCTGGTGGCACTGTGGGTGGTTGTCGCAGCCTGGTCTGCCAACCTCCAGCTGCTCGTTGTGTGGGATAATGACTACACACTTTGATTATACAACTATTGACAGGGCTCTCTCTTGCTAGTCACTGGACGCATTCCTAAATTTTACAAATATATGCACAGAGCCAGTGAGTTAATCTTACATTTAGAATGGCCAACTCGTCCCAGTTGGCCTGGACTTCTGTGGTTTTAGCACTGAAAAGTCCTGCCCTGACCTAAAATTCCCCCAGTTCCAGGCCATCGTGGGCCAGCTGGTCACCCTGTATCTGTGGAGCACATCCCTGCAGGGACCAACATCAGGGATGCTGCTGGGTGTAAGCCGCCTTCACCATGTGTTTGTCCGTTTGGAGATTCAGCTGTGCTGTTCTGATAATTTGCCTTTGCTGTTTGTAGATCAGCAGAGCAGAGTAGCTGCTATAGTGTGAGACAACTGTGGCTTCGAAACCTTAGCTGGATGCTATGTCCTGGTGCAGGGGACTGAACAGGCACACGGAGATGCAAGCCCTAAACATCTGCTGTCTTTGGTCCTTTAACATTGTTCCCAGTAGAGTTGCCTATGGAATTCCAGTGCCGTTTTCCACCATTCAGAAAGCACAGCCAAAGGTCTGGGTGGCACAGAACCCATACCAGCTTTACAGGGTGACAGCTCTGTGCCCATCATGAGGAGCAGGAGACCGAGAAATCAGTGCAGCAGTCCTCGGAGAAAGCCGGGGTTAGTGTGACATCCCGAGACTACTGGCAGTGGTGCATTTCCATAGTTAATGTCTGGAGCGGCCTTTTTTGTTTTTTTAATCCCCTTCTCTGTGTACAATGAAATTTTTTTAAAAAAAAATTTATTTTGGGCCAGCGCTGTGGCTCACTTGGCTAATCCTCCACCTGCAGCGCTGGTACCCTGGGTTCTAGTCCTGGTTGGGGCGCCGGGTTCTAGTCCCAGCCGCTCCTCCTCCAGTCCAGCTCTCTGCTGTGGCCCAGGAGTGCAGTGGAAGATGGCCCAAGTGCTTGGGCCCTGCACCCCACGGGAGACCAGGAGAAGCACCTGGCTCCTGGCTTTGGATTGGCGCAGCGCCGGCTATAGTGGCCATTTGTGGAGTGAACCAATGGAAGGAAGAGCTTTCTCTGTCTCTCTCTCTGTCTATAACTCTACTGTCAAATTTAAAAAAAAATTATTTTGTTTATTTGAAAGGCAGAGTTACAGAGAGAGTAAGAGATAAAGTGAGAGGTCTTCCATCCACTGATTCACACCCCAAATGGTCACAATGACAGGAAGTAGGCCAATCAGAAGCCAGGAGCCAGGAGCTTCATCCAGGTCTCCCACATGGGTACAGAGGTTCAAGGACTTGGGCCATCTTCCACTGCTTTCTCAGGCCATCAGCAGAGAGCTGGATTGAAAGTGGAGCAGCCGGGACTCGAATCACAGGTGGCAGCTTTACCTGCACACCACAGTGCTAGCTCTGTGACCAGATTTATTAATCTTTGTTCATAGTTGAAAAAAGAATACTTTTTATTAATTTTAATATCAAAAATTTTTGTCACATGAAGCACTACATAAATAATAGTTAGGAAAAGCCTAAAAGACAAAGATGAATCTGGTAAAAATTAGAATTTCAGGGATTGGTATTGTGACATAACAGGTAAAGCCACCACCTGCGATGCCAGCATCCCATATGGGTGCCAGTTCCTGTCCTGTGGCTCCACTTCCTATCCAGCTCCCTGGTATTGACCTGGAAAAAGCAGTGGGAGATGGTCCAAGTGTTTGGGCCCCTGCACCCACGTGGGAGACTCAAATGAAGCTCTTGGCCCCTGGGTTCAGCCTGGCTCAAAGCTGGTTGTTGCAGCCATTTGGGGAGTGAACCAGAGGATAGAAGATCTCTCTGTCTCTCCCTCTCTCTCTCTGTAACTCTTACCTTCAAATAAATAAATCTTTAAAGTCTTTGCAATTTCAAGAACAAGAGTGCTGTCACAGGAAATTCATCATAATTCTTATTATATCTTATGAAAACTTAGGACATTTTTCTTCTTATGCAAACATCATAGAAAATAGGTGAATGATAGCAAACACTGCCATGATTTGATTCATTACTTTAAAATGAGTTTCCAGGGGCTGGTATTGTGGCACTGTGAGTTAAGCCACCACTTGCAACACTGGCTTCCCATATCAGAGTGTTAGTTGAGTCCTGACCACTTGATTTGCAACCCAGCTCCCTACTAATGCCCCTGTGAAAGCAGCAGATGATGATCCAAGTGCCTGGGGCCCTGCCACCCACATGGGAGACCCGGATGGAGTTCCTGCTCCTGGCTTTGACCTGGCCCAGCTTGGATTAGTGTGGGCATTTGGGAATTGAACCAGTGGATGGAAGTTTCTCTCTCCCTCCCTTTCTCTCTGTCTCTCTCATGTCTGCTTTTCCAAAATAAAAAATGAATCCATAAAAGGAGCTTCCAGTTTGTGGTTTAAGTGATGGAGCCAGGGAAGCTTGCCCTTCTGAGTGCTGGCGATGGTCACATGACCAAACTGGAGTAACTCAAGGTCTGCTCTTTGTCATCGCAGTCACCAGGCCTTCACTGTTTGTGTAAATCTACTCTTTGGGTCAGGGCTGTGACCTGGAGACTCCAGGTGCTCCCGGAACAGGATCAGGTGATTCCAGATGGTGATAAACTCCCTCTCCAACAAACCTGTCTCTCTCAACCCCTGTATGTCAAGCTGTTACCTGGAAGTCTCAGTGAATGTCCTGATCGGATATAATATTCATTAAGGAATAGATCGTGAAGATCTTCTCATTTGAAACATGTTACTCAAACTCAACAGTAACTGCAAAGTTTGGTTCCCTGCAGTTAGTGGAAGAATTGTTTTCTCAGGAAGGAATTTTATTACTGACATTATCCATGGAAATGCTATTTTTAAATGCTCTAGGGCTCCGGTGCCTACACTGAGGGAGGGCTCCTCTCACTGGCCCACCTGTCCAGTATTTTTGCAGGGAGAAAATTTGATCATATAGTAAAGATTATCTTTTTTTTTGGAGCTGATATTATTCAGGATTTAATTACTTAGGCCAGGAAACAGTAAACATTTCCTCCCACTCTTTACAGAGTAGCACTATGAATTAAATAGACCTTATCTTCACCATCTAGATTACGGAAACAAATACATAGCCTCAAAATAATAAATACTTTTAAAGGGGAAGGGAGAAGAAATCCAAGAGGCTAATAAGCATATGAAGATGAGCTCAACCTTCCTTGTAGCAACAGAGATGCAATTGAAAACCACAATGCATACTCATCATATTCACAAAAATTAGAGTCTGAAAATTCTAGGAATTGATGAAGTGTGGAACAATGAGAAGAATTCTGAAAAACTACTTGCAGGAGAACAAATTTGCTGTCAAAAAGTTACCAACTTACCTTTTTTTAAAAAAATTTGTTTATTTGAAAGACAGAGTTACAGAGAGAGGTAGAGACAGATAGAGATAAAGAGGTCTTCCACCTGCTGATTCACTCCCCAAATGACCACAAAGGCCAGAGCTGAGCTGATCTGAAGCCAGGAGCCAGGAACTTCTTCCAGGTCTTCCATGAAAGTGCTGGGGCCCAAGGACATGGGCCATCCTCTGTTGCTTTCCCAGGTGCATTAGCAGGGAGCTGGGACCTGAAGTGGAGCAGCTGGGACATGAACCAGCACCCATATGGGTTGCTGGTACTGCAGGCCAGAGCTTTAACTTGTTGTACCTCAGCACTAGCCCCCAACTTTTTTTTTAGAAAACTTTTATTTAATAAATATAAATTTCAAAAGTACAACTTTTGGATTATAGCGATTTTTACTCCCATAACCACCCTCCCAGCCATAAACCATCCTATCTCCTACTCCCTCTCCCATCCCGTTCTTCATTAAAATCCATTTTTAATTATAAAGATAATCTTTGTTTCTCCTGTCTAAGTAAATGATCACACTGGTTAGAAATTTCAGAAAGTGACACAAGATGGTGATAGAGATGGTGACAGAGACAGTGATAGAGATGGTGATAGGGTGTCCCTTCCCTGTCTTCGTCCTGTTTGGATGGAATACCCAGCACCTAGCCTTAAAAGTAACATCATCAGTTTTCTTTGTCCAAAAACAATCCCATTGCATTAAGGAAGAATCCTTTATTTCCAATTTACTAGAGGATTAATCAAAAGTAAACACTGACTTTTAGCCAATTACTTTTGGCATCTATTAAGGTCATTTTTCTTTGATCTGACAATGTAATGAATTAAGTTTTATGCTACATAATTAGAGCATTCTTCCATTACTTCAACCAGATCTCTTGGTCATGAAGTATTTTCTTTGAAATTATAACTAATTTCAATTTGATCATATTTTATTTGTGATTCCAAAAATATATACATAAGTAAAACCAGTTTGAAATATTCTTATTTTTATGTGTGCAGTCATTGTCAGGTTTGGTATCAGAGTTGTGCCAGCTTTAAGACACGTGTTGGGAAATGTTCCACCTTTTCTTGTTCTAAGAAAGTTTACATAACATGGTAATTTTCTGAGATAAATTTCTTTACAGTCTATGTGAATGCAATAAATGTTCATTATTTCACATTTATGGTACAGTTTTTATTTCCTTTCAAAACTGATATTCATTGCTTTGAGAAACTTTTTTCTCATGCTCAATCAATGTATTTTCTTTTTTTAAGGTTTCATTTCCATATTGGTTTTTTTTTTTTTTTTGAGAGACTGAGTGTTGAAGAGAGAGACAAAGAGAGATCTTTTACCCTCTGGTTCACTTCCCAAATGTCTTCAACAGCTCAAGCTGGGCCAGGCTGAAGCCAGGAGCCAGGAACTCCATCCGGGCCTCCCATGTGGGTAAGAAGGACCCAAGTACTTGGGCCATCCTCTGCTGCCTCCCAGGTGCATAAGTAGGAACTGGATTGGAAGCTGAGACAGCACTTCATCCCAGGCACTCCAGTACAGGATGTGGGGGTCCCAAGCAGGGGCTTAACCTGCAAGCTGTGACACCACATCTGCCCCATACATCAATATATTTTCTATGCTAACATTCATTCAGCTATCTTGAGTTGTAATGGAATGAATCATAAGTTTTCCAGTTAAAATGAATGAAAATGTGTTTTCATCTAATGGCTTTTACTTAGCAGCAGGATTTTCAGGATGGATTAAAGTTGTTAATCACTGCGGTGCAGTGGGTTAAAGCCCCAGCCTGTAGCCGGCATCCCATATGCTTGCTGGTTTCAGTCCCAGCTGCTCCTCTTCTGATCCAGCTCTCTGCTATGGTCTGGGAAAGCAGTAGAAGATGGCCCAAGTCCTTGGGCCCCTGAACCCGTGTGGGAGACCTGGAAGAAGCTCCTGGCTCTTGGCTTCGAATCAGCTCAGCTCTGGCCATTGCAGTCATTTGGGGAGTGAATCAGCAGAATGGAAGACCTCTCTCTCTCTGGCTCTACCTCTCTCTGTAACTCTGTCTTTCAAATAAATAAAATAATTCTTTAAAAAAAAAGTTGTTAATCACAAGATGGGTATATATTGCTTATTTTGGCCTGATCTTTGTTTTTGTTTTTGATATAGATATACATTTAGATACAAATAGATAAATACCTGTATTGTTATGGGACTTTTTTTTTTTTTTTTGACAGGCTGAGTGGACAGTGAGAGAGACAGAGAGAAAGGTCTTCCTTTGCCATTGGTTCACCCTCCAATGGCCGCTGCAGCCAGTGCACCACACTGATCCGAAGCCAGGAGCCAGGCGCTTCTCCCGGTCTCGTTATGGGACTTTTTAAACATTGTGTTTTTGACATTCATCAGTATTGCTACATCTATGGCTATGATATGATTATTAATTTGGATTTTTTGGTTTATTTTCAGTGTATTATTATTATTACTATTACTATGAATATGCCACAACTCATCTGACACATCTTTGGTGAAGATGTGGGTGATTTCCTATTGTTCACTATTATAAACCATGCTGTTGTAGACATGCATTACATACAGGATGCATACTTAGAAGCTGAATTGCTGGGTCATAGAATATCTTCCTATGCAACTGTGTTGGGAGGTCCAGAGAGTTCTCCAATGTAATTGTTCCTCTCCAGTCAATTATGAGAGTTCTCACTCACATTTGCTGAAACAAACCCTGACGGTTCTGTAGATTAGCACAATAGAAGTGGATAATGTGGCGTAATGTGGGCTCCTGGTTTGCAGTGAGGCTCAAGGGAAGCTCTGCCCCACAGAGTCGTTTAGGATCAGGGCTGAAGGGGCATGCGCCTTCCTCAGCTTACAGCTTCCAAGGTCACCTTGGACATCAATATCCAGCCAGCAGAGAAAGGAAGGAGATATCATGACTTTCTAATTATAGTGGCCTAGAAATAATGTGTGTAAATTTCCTTGTGAGCTGTCCTAGATACAGGGGATGCTGGGAAATGCAATTCCTGGCTGAAAAACTGCCCCCAACAGCCCTGTGCCGCGGAAGGGGTGTGTGACTGATGGTGGACAATTAGCCAGCTCTGGTTTCTGCCCATGAACTTTAGTGAGAAGCAAAGAATTCTGCCATTTAACAGAGATCACATACCTTTCTTCTGTCGTGTCTTTGGTTTGCGCTAGTTCTTCTTAGGTGCTAGCAGTTGGCTGAATGTTGGTTTTCAGTCTTCCTCCTGCACCTATCATCTTCTCTCTCACTGTTTTCATGACTTGCTCTTTTCCTCTGAGTTATGAGACCGCTTCCTCTGCTCTTGTATTCCCATCGCTAATTTCGTTTCCTTCAGCAATAATTCTACTTTTTACTGAACTCAAAGTAGACTTTAACTTAGTTATCATGTTTTAATTTCCATTAAAAATTAACTTAGTCATTTTTGTTTCTTTCCCACAAAAAATAGGGTGATGATGTATCCCAGTTTTCTCAGGATGGTCTGGTTGTCCACTTGCTATCCTGGCATAGTTTTTCTTTCTACATTTCAGTAGTGATATAATATACGTGCCGTAGAGAATGTAGAATCACTCAACTGAAGTGCACAGCTCCATGAATGCTTGTATGTATTTCCTAGTGCAATCACCATCCAGACCAAGATACAGGAAGCTTCTAGTATTCTGGAGAGCTCCATTACCTCCTCACTCCCTGATCAGATTGATTTCTGGCATTATAGATTACTGTTGTCTGTTCTCAAACTTCATATAGATGGAAACATATGGCATGTATTCTTTTGTACCCAGTTTCTTTTGTTCAACATACTGTCTAGAATCTTCATCCATGGATTTGTGTGATGTCAGCAGTTCTTTTTATTGCTGGGTAGGATTCTGTTATATGAGTATGTCATAATTTATTACTCATAGTTCTGTTTGTGAACAGTTGGTTATTTTCAGTTAAGGTGCTATGACTGTTGTCACATATGTGCCTTTTGGTGAATATAGACATTCTTTTCTCGTGGGTGAATACATGGAATTTCTGGGTCATAGGCTAGAAATACATTTAGCTTTAAGGGATATTGCCAAACAGTTTTCTAAATTGGTTGGGTCGTTTCATGCTGCCACCCACAGTGTATGTAAGTTGTAATTTTTCCACAATGCTGCAACACTTGGCCTTGTTAGTTTCAATTTTAGCCATTCTGAAGAGTGTGTGGTAGCACATCGACTGCAGTTTTAATTTCTATTTCCTGATGTATATTGATGTTGATAACTTTATGTTTATTATCTAATATTTTATAAAATAATTAAGGATTTTGCAAACATCTGAACTTAAAACTTTCTTTATTTTCACCTTATTTGGAAGGCAGAGAGAGAGAGAGAGAGACAGAGAAACAGACAGACATACCACACGGATCTCCCATCTGCTGGTTCACTCCCCAATTGCCCAAAACAGCCAGGGCTGGGCCAGTCAGTCTGAGCTGGGAACTCAGTCCAGGTCTTCCACGTGGGTGGCGGAGGCCCAGCTACTTAGGCTGTCACCTGCTGCCTCCCAGAGTGTGCAGGCAGCTGGGATCAGAAACAGAAGTTGGGACTCAACCCAGCCCTGCTGATATGGGAGACAACGTCCTAAGCAGTGTCTTTATTGCAGTGCCAAATGGCTTTCCCTGAAAACTTTTTAAATTTAGCCTGTTTGTTGTATTTTTATTAATTTTTTGGGAGGGAGGATTGTTTTATATTCTGTATTCAGATCTTTTGGGATATGTCTTCTAAATATCCTCTCCTATTTTGTCTCTCACGTTCTTACTCTCTTAGTGGTATTTTTAAATATTTTTGCTTTATTTGACAGGTAGCATTATAGACAGTGAGAGAGAGAGAGACAGAGAGAAAGGTCTTCCTTCCATTGGTTCACCCCCCAAATGGCCACTACAGCCGGAGCTGCTCCAATTCGAAGCCAGGAGCCAGGTGCTTCTTCCTGGTCCCCATGCAGGTGCAGGGTCCAAGCACTTGGGCCATCCTCCACTGCCCTTCCGGGCCACAGCAGAGAGCTGGACTGGAAGAAGAGCAACCGGGACTAGAACCCGGTGCCCATATGGGATGCCGGTGCTGCAGGCAGAGGATTAACCAAATGAGCCACAGCGCCAGCCCCTTAATGGTATTTTTTGATAAACAGAAGTTCTCGATTTTAACAAAGTCAAGTTTTGTATTTAGTTCTTTATGTATTCAAAGGTCCTGTTCTGGTGACTTTTACTGAATAGCAAATTGCTTCAAAAGATAGTGACTTATCTATTTATTTGAAAGGCACATAGACAGAAAGACAAAGATCTCCCATCTGCTGGTTCACTCCCCAAATGCTCACAAGAGTTAGGGCTGGACAGGCCAAAGCAAGGAGCTGGGAGCTCAGTCCCGTTTGCCCACATGGGTGACAGGGACTTCAACACGAGCCGTCATTGCTGCCTCCCCGGGTGCATGTTAGCAAGGGGCTGGACTCAGGAGCTGAGCTGGAACTTAGCCCAGGGGCTTCCATATGGGATGTGGGCATCCCAAGCAATGACTTGACCACTCTACCAACCAAACACCTGCCCCAACATACTGACATGAAGCAACAATCATCATTCATTATGTCTCATGGTTTCTGTGGGCAGGAGTTCCGGAAAATTAGCTCGATGTTTCTGGAGTCTCTCAGGCATTGATCATTGGATGATGGCTGGGAACTGCGCAGGCACTCATATAGCTCTCTTCTATAGGGCCCAAGGCCTCGCCATGTGATCTCCCTGTGTAGGCTGGCCTGGCTTCTCCCGGCACAGCGCCTCCCCACAGAAGGGGAGTACTCAAGAGAGGCCGAGGTGCCATTCGTGACCTGACTAGGAAGCTACGCCACAGACTTGCCCACCTAGCTTCAGAGAGGAAAATCAGATTCTGAGCACAAATGGGACAGTGGCAGTCACATTGCAGGAGAACATGGAGGGATTGGGACTGAGATCACAACCCACTTTGGAAAGCAATGATCTCTTAACAATATTAGATGGTTTGATCCATGAACATGGTAAATTTCTCCCCTTATTTTGTTTTTTACAATTTTGCCTCTTCAATGATTTGTAGATTTCAATATAGAGACCTTGGGCACCTTCTGTTGTACTTAGTTCTAATATTTGATAATGTTATGCTGTTGTATATGGTACTTTTACTTCATTTTAAGTGACTTATTGCTAAGACATAGAAACCAGTTGACCTTGTATCCTGAATCCTTGCAAAAGTCCCTTATGAATCCTAATTGTTTAGGCATCCTATTGGCCCTGGAGGACACAGGGACACTCGTGAGTCTGCACCAGTTTCAGTTTCTAGCAGGCGGGCACCTAACCACAGTTCTGTTCTACTGAGGCAGCACATCCTCCCACCTGCTTCTGTTTCTCTGACCCACGGACTCGCCTACAAAGCAGTGATGGACGGTGTGTGCTGTTATCAGGGACCTTCCTGTCCCCGCCCTTGCCTGCAGTGTTTAGCTTGTCTAGCTTGCACCTCCCAGGACACAACACAAAATTGCTGGTTCTCCTTCTGCCGGCCCCTCCCCAACACAGGCACACTACTGACCAGTTATTTCCCGGGAGCTACCACCTCCAAATAGAAGCAGTATTAGCCTCTTCAAGGAGCAGCAGTCCCATGGCGTATGGGTGCTCACCGGCTTCCCAGTTGGTACAGACCTGGGGGCTCTGTGTCTGTGACCAAAAGTAGAGCCAACTGGTTTCCCATTCATCCTTCACGAAGCAAAATGTGGATTGGTTTGCACCAACGTGAAGCATCCCACCTTAGAATTATGGAGCATGCCTCTGAGAGTCAGGCTGAGCCGTTGATGTGGGCAAAGTTTCTGGTGTTGTTCTGAGCTCTTGTTTGTTCCTTTGTTTTCGCAAGAGTCATCAGAAAAGTTGGTAGAGGCCATCTGAGACACTTTGGGTCAAATCAATCTACAGCAGAAATTATTTCTTTGTGGTCACTGATTTTTATATATGTGCAGAGATCTGTCATTAGGAAAGAGGCGATGTGTCAGAAACCAGAGAAATAGAATTGTTCTTGGTCGGGCAGAATGACATAAAGAGATAGAATCTGAGCATCCGAGAATGCTATTATCTTGTCACTTGTAAGGAGACGTTCACACAGGACCTGTCTTCTCCATACAGATGTCATTGCATTGATTTTGGCCTGGAGAGAGGCCCCTCCTGTCTCTCCCACTTGATCACCCTGTGGCAGGTGACATTTCCTAACCGCTGGACACTGCTAGCATCTCTCCCACCAGCTCATGCTCCTAGCATGCAGATCTGCTCCACTACATGAAGACTCCAGGGCCAGCTGTTCGCTTCTCAAACTTCCTTCCTGGTGTATTATAAAGCCATTTGACTCAGCAGTTAAACCTGGACAAACACAAGAGAAAGAGGAGGGTCTGGGGGGACCACCCATTTATCGTGATTAAATATCTAATCTACAGGACTTTGAGGCTCGATCTGTTTTTTTGAAAGCTCCTTTCATTTTACTGGCTTTTTGTTGTCGTTATTGTTGTTGTGGTTAATAATCTTTTTGCCCCTCAAAAATTGTGATTTTATGGGCCGGTGCCGCAGCTCAATAGGCTAATCCTCCACCTGCAGTGCTGGCACCCAGGTTCTAGTCCCGGTCAGGGCGCCGGATTCTGTCACGGTTGCTCCTCTTCCAGTCCAGCTCTCTGTTGTGGCCCAGGAGTGCAGTGGAGGATGGCCCAAGTGCTTGGGCCCTGCACCCGCATGGGAGACCGGGAGAAGCGCACCTGGCTCCTGGCTTCTGATTAGTGCAGTGCGCTGGCCACAGCGCACCAGCCACAGCAGCCATTGGGGGGTGAGCCAACAGAAAAGGAAGACCTTTCTCTCTCTCTCTCTCTCTCACTGTCCACTCTGCCTGTCAAAAAAAAAAAAAAATTGTGATTTTAGACTTGCAGGGTCGACATAGATTCTCAAAACATCTGAAGTGGTGGTGGTTTTATGATTTTGCTGGTAATATCTTCCCCAAAAAAAGAATTTGGAGTTATTGGAAAATTTAAGAATTTGTTCAAAGATTACTTCACTAATTCCTCGAATATTTATGGAGAATCAATTACCTTCTAGACTTTGTGCGAGGTATATAAACTCTAATGGAGAAGGTAGACATAAAAACCAACAATTTTGGAAGTCTGTATAGAATTATAATTGTGGGATGGATGTATTTATGAAATCAGATCAAAGAAAAGGCCCTTTACTTTTTGTAAGTCAAATTAAATCCGGCTTGAGAAGCCACTTGCTCAGGTTGATCAGGTTCACCCAGAGGAACCCCGTCAGCCTCCAGCTGATGGATCCAGGGAAATGCAGGAGGACCCTCCCCTTAGCGCTGGTCCCCGTCCTGGCCAGTGCTGCCCTGCAATGGTAGCTTATTCCTCAGGGGTTCTACCGCCTGCTTCCAAATTCGACCACGGCAAGCCTCCTGAGACACCACGCTTGCAGCCTTTGGTGCCTCAGCTCCTCAGCACCTTAGCAGCTGCCATCGCCTCTGCCACTGCTGGGGAGACGGTGCTGTGTGGCTGGGCTCAGAGAGGCACCAGCTTTCCCCTCTACACCCGCTCTCCATGGCTCGCACACCGCCCTGGGTTCCCACTCATCCCCCCCAGGCCATCCTTCTGGGGCTGGCAAGAGGAGTGTGGTTTGGAAGGGCACCCATACCTGCACTTGGGGGTTAGATGAAACACCTCGAGATGAGGACAAGGGGTGGGGAGTTGCCTTGAGGAAGTGAGGTTTACACTAAGCCTGGAAGATGACTAGGAGGTAACCAGTAAAGACTAACACTTGGTGACCTGGAAGGCCTCTGTGTGTGTGTGTGTTTCTGAGAATGTGAGAATGTGCTAAGGGTGAAAAGTTAATAGAATTAGAAGGATGACATTTGCATTGTGAGTATAGCTTGCTGGGCAGGGCTATCTCAGCTCGACCTCCTGTCTAGATATCCCTTATCTTCCTGGGGCTTCTGGAGTGGTGGCTGCAGGAGCCAGGGAGTTCGGAGTTGGGGTTATTTAGAATGATTGCCAAGGATAAATCATTGAACACGTTCCAGACTCTGCTTTGCTCGAACTGTGAATTCTTTTGAACCATGCACCACCGCCATGCGTGTGAGCACACGCTTGGTGTTTGTTAGGGCTCCTGTGTGTGAAGCTGCGCGCGGAGAGAGCCCCTCCCAGGGAGGACGTTCTTGTCATTCCTCATTCTCTTAGTCACTGGTTCTCCTCCAAGTTCCTTCAGCTTCCTTCAGCTAGAATGGTTGTAGGTAGGTTTTCTCTTTCTTTCCTCTCTTCATCTTCTTCTTTGCGAGTTTTAAAAATAAGAAATGGGCAAAACCGACCTTTTTTTTCCCCCACAATCAAAATACAGAACAAATGGGACCCTTATGATATTTAATTTTCTCAAAGGTGAGCCTTTGCAAATAATGCAATCAATTTTCACAACCCTTCTACAAACACTCCATCTTCTCTAACTTGGTTCTAAGCTTTACCTTCACTCCCAAGGAAGCCAGTTCCAGTGTTCATTGAAAGCCCTCCCCTGGCGCTATCAGAAATGCCCTAGTTTACCCAGCACAGCCCAGAGAGCAGAAGGCAGGCAGGAGATCCCTGAGCCGTGCTGGTCCTCACGGGAATCCCGCTGCTTACATTTCTGTTACATTAAGATAAGGACTCCTGACTGCTAACTTCTTCAAGAAAAGGGCGATTGCTTTCTTTCTCATACAGATAGGCCATTCAGCAGCAGCCTCATCAGCTGAGCTGGCAGGAGAATCCAGAGAGACCCTGAGAGCTCCTGGATCTGCATGATGAGTGAGACAACAGGATGCTGTCTTTAATTCCTCTTCGCCAAGGGTCCCCCAGGGGGGTGGCATCCTCCGCGGGACAGAAGCAGTGACTTCAGCTTGTTGTAGGTGTGATGGGAGGAGCCAACGTGCACCGAGCCCACTCTGTGCCAAGCCCTGGGTTTGAAGTTCAGAAGGTCAGGGCTCAAATTCTTGTTCTCACATTTCTGAGCTGTGCAGCCCTAGACTACTTGCTCTCTCGGAGTGTCAGTTTTCACAGAGGGAAAATGGGGATAGCGTTGTACACCTGCGGTACAGGGTTTGTGAGGAGATCAAACGAGGCAGTGATTCAGAAGCTCTCTCTAAATGGCACCACAAGAGGGACCTTTTGATGATCTCACCAGTGTGATCCAACAGCAATAACCCAGGACCTGTGCCATCCCGGGGAATTCCACGGTCCTGCCCTACTGGCGGAACAGGTCCCTGGCCAGCTCCTGGCTGGCATCAGGAGGAAGCCTGTGGTAGCTGGCTGGCCAGATCTCTAGTGATATTTAAGCTAAGGACGGGGCAGGCACATTTTTCTCCTATCTGGGGTGCAAGTGCAGGTCATAGGTGAAGGCCGCGCACTAAGCAGGAACTCGGTTATGCTGAGTTCTTTACTATGACACTAGAAAAAAAACAGGCGCTGCTAACTTCATGCCATTGCTCGCAGGAAACAAAACAAAACAAAACCCACAAGTCCAGGTATCTGAGAGTAAGAGATAAAAAGGCAAAATGAAGTATGTTTTGGACCAGGCTAGAAGTCAAGGGGTCATTGTCATTGGTCATTGAAAATGCCACTCATGCTACAGGAGAAAGCGAGGTCCGTGGATCACAGCTGAATGAAAGATGGCCAAGTGGTTTTGATTACAACAAGATCAAATGTTAGCAGAGGCTCCTAGATCTAAGGACAAAACACAAAGCATCGCTCGATAAAATGACACAGACATATGAATGCTTTGCTTCTCCTTTGTTAGTAAACAGAGAGAAAGTGAGGAATGGGCAGGGAGTGAGGAAAGAGAAAAATCCACAGGAGAGGGAGCGAGGCAGGGAAACAGGCACCCAGGAGGTAGCAAGCAGGGAGCCGAGACAGCAGAGGGCGAGAAGCAACAGCAGGTTCCAAAGCAGCTCAGGGGCTGGCATTTGGGCTGGCAGTGAAGACACAGGTCAGGACACCTGCGTCCCACATGGGACTGCCCGAGTTGGGCTCCCGGTTCCAGCTCCCAGCGCACCCGCTTGGCAGTTGCTGATATTATGGTCCTTACTTGAGAACAAGCCAGCATCAGACAGAAGAACTCTGTCCTGTCAAACTGTGCTTTGCCGGGCCTATGCATGTGCCCATTTAGCCTCATCCCTGCCTCTTCCATGTGAGGTGATGACAGTCACTGTGCATCCAGTGTTTCCATCTTGCCCTCTTTAGTGCACATCCTCTCCTTAATCTCTCCTAGTGGCTCTGTCCTGGATACTGCACCACCCCCCTTTCACAGGAAGGAAATTGACCATCACAAGGGGTCTTTGGGACCTTCTGTCCAGAGCTGGGCTTTGAACCCAGACACCACAAAAGTCTGTACAATTTCCATCATGCACCTGTGACCCTCGAGGGCTCAGTCCCAGTGGTGTCAGGCAGTCTTTCAACCTAGAACCACCCAGGCTTTTGTGAGTTAAAGACGGCTGTGTCTGGTCCAAGCCCTGCCCCTGTTGGGTCTGGTTTTCTCTGAGGTGGGGGACTGCGCGAGCATCCGAAAGGAAGGAGGATTCCAAAGCGTGGGAGTCGGATGGGAAGGAGAGGGAAGGGGTGTGTCCACCATTGCATGGATGTTTCCAGCCAATAATGGGCTTGCTGCAAAAGGTCAAAGGTCACTTGGCCCAGCTGACCAAGGAACTGGGAATGCTTCATTTCCTGGGAAATGAATGGACAATTCAGGGCCTAGCCATAAATCTAAAAAAAATAGTAAACAAGGGAAGCTCTTCAAGACTCCTCAGCAATTTAGCGTGATTGATTCTTATTCACGGGAGATGCCAAAAAAAATGCACGAGTTACTACAATTTCTTTTTTTGTAAGAAGCTGAAAAGGGGGAACACGCGAATGTTTTCACTGTCTCTCACTTGGACGTTTCTAATCCAAAGTAAACAGGGGACCTCTGTGCTTTGTGTGGGACAGTGGCAGACACAGGGCCCTTGTTCCAGCAGCGGGCAGTATCGGCCCATCACAGGCCCCGGCTCACACTGAGGCGCCTGTGTCCCGGCCAGCCTCCGTTCCGCCTGCACTGGTGCAGCAGCACAAACAGCTCAAGTTCAAGTTGCATCTCCCACCCCGAATCTTCTCTACCTCTATGAAAATAGAGATACCCTCTGGACTCTCATTCCCCGTGGCTCTGCCCCCCGCCACTGCCCCCGCCGCCTCTCCTTCTGAAAGAAACCAGCCTACTTCTTATTGCAAAAGTGAACTTTACCCCGTGGGGAAAACTCGAGTAAGGAAGAGCAAAGAGAAGAATAGATAAAGAATCACTCAATTTTGCCACCCAGAAATGCCAAAACGCTTTGGTCTACCTGTAGCCTTCCAGCTATTTCTCTGTGCGTGTACAATAACATATCAATGCGGGAAGCACAACTTTTGTCTCAGACTGGACAGTTTTCTAAGTCATGGCCAAAATACATTGCAACCGGATGAAAGGGCTAAATGGAGAAGCATTGGAATAGATGTGAGTGAACATTTATTCCAGGTGTTGCTCCCTTGGGGTCTTCAGAAAGTCTACACATGCCTTCAACAACATGCACAGTGTGGTTGCTACAGATCGGTGGGGAGCAGACAAGAGAGTCCATGTGATCCAGAGAAATGGCTTGGGAAAAATGCCCAAAGTTGGAAGCAGCCTGCCATGCAGCTGGCAGGGATGTTGACTGGCAAAACTTCTCTGTTGTGCAGTTTGGATATGTGTGTATTTGTATTATGGCCATAAGAACACATTATGCAGGGGGCCAGCACCATGGCGCAGTGGGTTAATCCTCCACCTGTGGCACTAGCATCCCATATGGGTGCCGGTTCTGGTCCCGCTCCTCCTCTTCCAATCCAGCTCTCTGCTGTGGCCTGGGAAAGCAGTAGATGGCCCAAGTGCTTGGGCCCCTGCACTCGCAAGGGAGACCTGGAAGAAGCGCCTGGCTCCCGGTTTTGAATCTACTCAGCTCCAGCCATTTCGGCCATTTGTAGGGTGAACCAATGGAAGGAAGACCTTTCTCTCTGTCTCTTCCTCTCACTGTCTGTAACTCTACCTCTCAAATAAATAACTAAAATCTTTAAAAAAAAACACATTATGCAGCTAAAATAATATAAAACAGGGTGAAACTGAGGGACAGAAATAGACACAGATCACTCATACAGAATATAAAGTCTGCAGTGGGGTGGAGGCCAAGAATATAAAGTTGTGGTGTGATAGAGGCGTGACTTCAAACGGTGGAGAAAATTAGATACAGGTGTGCGTATCAAGCAACCTTGAGATTCATCCCATCAAGTCACACTGTATGGAAACGTTATACAAATTGGTTCAGTGAGCATCCTTGTGTAGTTTCTGTCTCTAACAGGAAATCTTGTAATAGTTACATATGAGGAATTTTATTTTACTTATTCATTTTCATTTTATTTGACAGCCAGAGAGACACGAGAGAGAGAGAGACAGAGACAGACAGACAGATCTTCCATCTGCTGGTTCATTCCTCAAATGCCCACAACAGCCAGGGCTGGGTCAGGTGGAAGCCAGGAGCCAAGAACTCCATCCAGCTATCCCATGTGAATGACAGAGACCCGAGTAGCTGGGTCATCCTTTGCTGCCTCCAAGGGAATTGCACTGGCAGGAGGCTGGGCTCAGAAGTGGAGACGAGGCTGAATGAAGGCACTCCATAGGAGATGCGCTGCCCCAAGTAGCATTTTAAGCACTGTGCCGAACACCCTCTTCCACAAGAATTTTAACAGGAATACTTCTAGTGTTCACAATGCTGACTTGACACAGGCATTCTTTGCATTAAACATCCAATGCCTAGCTAATTTAGACCTTTTCAAGCAACTTTAGAGATGTGTTTTATTTTTTATTTTAAAATGTAATTATGTGAATTAATTACCTGAACTACTAGAACAAACCCTTCTTGGTCACATTTGTTACTTTTACTAACATTTTTATTTTTATTTGTTAGCATCTTACTTATCTTTTTTTCACCTGTGCTTAAGTTGGATTGACTACTTTCTTTTCCTTTTTGTTTTCACTAATTTCATTAGTTTGGAATCTCAGAGTTACCTTGGTTTCAAAAACTGAATTATGGGCTGGTGCCGTGGCTCACTTAGCTAATCCTCCAGCTGTGGTGCCAGCACCCCAGGTTCTAGTCCCGGTTGGGGTGCTGGGTTCTAGTCCTGGTTGCTCCTCTTCCAGGCCAGCTCTCTACTGTGGCCCAAGAGGGCAGTGGAGGATGGCCCAAGTGATTGGGTCCCTGCACCCGCATGGGACACCAGGAGGAAGTACCCGGCTCCTGGCTTCAGATCGGCGCAGCACCGGCCATGGTGGCCATTAGGGGAGTGAACCAACGGAAGGAAGACCTTTCTCTCTGTCTCTCTCTCACTGTCTATAACTCTCTCTCTCTCTCTCTCTCTTTCTCTCACTGTCTAACTCTGCCTGGCAAAAAAATTTTAAAAAAACTGAATTATGAATGTTTCCATCCTGTATTATATTCTAGAACATTTTAAACAGCAAGATTATTAAAATTTTTGTGCTCTAAATGAAATCTATAACACTCTAGAACAGATATATTTTATGGGATAATGGTTATTGTTAAGACTTGATAGTGTACTTTTATTTGTTTGAAAGACAAAGTGACAGAGAGAAAATTGATCTGCTGTCTATGGTGCACAGTTCCTCTAACTGCCTGCAACAGCCAGGGCTGGGCCAGGCTGAGGGCAGGAGCCAGGAACACCCTGGGGTCTTTCACATAGCAGCAGGGAGCCAGATACTTCCTTCTTCACCTGCTGCCTCTCGGGATGAACATGAACAGGAAGCAGCATCCAAAGCAGAGGCAGGACTCGAACCCAGACACTCTGATAAAGGGTGCGTGTGTCTCAAGCATTGGCTCCACTTGCTGCACCACTACACCTGCCCCTATGGAATAACTATTTAGCAACTTTTCCATTTCTCCTCGGATTGTTAGTCTTTTCAAATTTGTGTCTCTCACATGGGTGGCAGGGATCCAAGGACTTGAGCCACCATCTGCTGGCACATTAGCAGGAAGCTGGCACTCAAACCAGCACTCAGATGTGAGTATCCCAAGTGGCAGCTTAACTCACTGCACCATGACACCTGCCCATGGAAGTTTCTGATTTTCTCTCTTCTTTATGATTAGTCTTGCCTTTGTTTTAAGATACTCTTGCACTCTGAGTTTTACCTTTTATAATTCATTATTTTCCGCTTTAATTGTGACCCTATATTTCTGCCTTCCCTAGCTTAACTTTATTCCTCTTTTCTATTTCGATTGAATTGTTATTTCATTTAGTTTTGCTGTTTCTGAATAATAGAAAATATGTGACTACAAATTTTTCTTTGCATATAGCTGTGGCTGAATCTCAAGTACTCATCACTATTTTGTAGCATAATTTTCATATTATCTTTATCCAAGAGTAATTTAGGACAAAAATTTTGATTTCCAAGGGATTGGATGTTTAAGTTGTCTTTTGTTATTAAGTTCTAATTTAATTGGATTATAACCAATGACTATAGCCTAAAATGTACTTTCTTCTTGGCATTTAGAAAGGTTTTACTTGCAAATTAGCATATAATCATTAAAAATCTTAGAAGGTTCTTTACAATCTTCCAAGGGTGCCTGAAAGAACTATATTGACACTTATAGGGTAAAACTTTTTGTTTTATATACACTAATATTGGACAAATTATCCACATTCATCATCACTTCACTTCACTTTTATTCTTTTGAGGCATCACAGAGAGAGAAGTTCAGGTTTCACAAAATGTACCCATTATCTATTAGCAGTTGAAAATGATGGCGTTATATTACTTCTCACCATTCTGTGGGCTGGCTGAGTTCACTGACAGCCAAATTCAGCTGGTGGGTGGGACCGGGGCTGCTCTCTGCTCCGTGTGGCCTCTCGTCCTCTTGTAGACTAGACTGGGCTTCTGCTGAGATGGCAGAGACATTCCAGGAGGGCGGGCCAGAGCCTACCTGCGCCACTCACTGGTGTCCCATGGAATAAAGTGATCACATGGCCAGACTCCGGTTCAGTGTGGGAGAGGGCGGCACGAGGCCTGGGTAACGGGAGTGTGAGGGCCATGGATGCCACCGCCCACCAGCACAGAGGGATTGTAGCTTGTCCTTGCACTTCTCCTTGTATCTCCAACAGTTTTGACCAAATGATTGTACTCCTCTATCTTTGGCTGAAATTTTGATTTTCGTGTTACCTCCCCAGATTTCCTTTAATTTGCATTGACTTGGCAATTGCTTTTGTTTTCTGTATCACTGATAGGAATGTTTCTAGAAAGCCTCCAGTCAGATTTGTAGTTACAGGGAGAGTTGAGCTTATTCATGTTTAATGGGAACATGGGCAGGTTCGTGCTCACTTACACCATGGATGACGTACAGCATGTACGAGATGTGCCCCACGTGACTTTCCCATTGCTTGTTTCTGCCTGCAGCCCTTGTCACAGCTAACTCACGGGCCTCACCGGGTTCCGGTGGTGCTCGCTCTCCAAGGAGTCTTTTCTCCTCTACAGGGTGAATTGAAGGTTGTCAAACCCTTCTCATGTAGGGTATAACAGAAATTCCTCGAAATGACAGATAGGTGGGTGGAACCCTTTTCAGTTCTGAACGATGACAGATTTTCCCTTATCATTATTTTTCTGGGAGTGTGGAAGGGAGGTTCAGTGTGAGGACTTGGCTGTCTGTTGCAGGATGAAGCCTGTCCTTGCACTCTGCTCAGTCTCTTTAGACAAGACCCCTCCTCTCACCACGGGAGACAGACCAGCCTCCCTATCAGTTCTGTGCTCTCTCTCTGAGCTCCCCATTAAAAACATTGTGGATATCCTAGCTCGGTTTTTTTCTGCCTTGTATCTCGTGCCTCACTTGCTCCCCTTTTCTTCTGAGCTGGGGGGGGAAGTTTCTTCAGGCAGACAGACCCAGCACGGCAAAATAAATGATGAAGTCCCCCCCCCCCCCGCCCCACGCCACCCGCAGTTCTCTAGCTCTCTGATTGCTTTCCTTCCTTGCTGCTTTACATTGTCTTTTTCCGTCGCCTTTGGCTTCTGTTGATCTGTTGATCGTCAGTCTTCTTTTCCATCAACATCATTGGTTGTCGTTGCCAGGCTCCCCCGCACTTGACCTGGGACTTTCCCACAGGCACTCCTGGCAAATGTGGGGACCATCGACCCAGACACCAGCAGGGTGTGGTGGTGTGGTGGCGGCGTGGTGGTGGCTGCTGGCTGACAGTGACAGCGAGTGAAGCCTGCTTGAACTTGGAGTCCTTCTGCCTCCCAGACATCGGCTGCGCTCCACCTTCTGGGTCTTGCAGCCCGGGCCTCTAGGAAGGGCATGAGCTGTATCAGAAAATGATGTGCTTCATTGCAGCAGCCATTCAGTGACCCTACGTCCTAGAGACTCTGACTGAGTGCCTTGATGGGACACAGAGCTGGTAGGGCCACCCGTGCAGCCACCAACCTCCGGACTTCATGCCTGGTGTTAGCACCATGCTGTCATTCTGTGACCTTCTCTGACAAAAAGAGGCTGCAAGTTCACACCCAGGTAGACCCGAGAGCTTCATTCTGCTTTCCCCAGGTAGACCCGAGAGCACGGGGCTGCAGGTGCGAGGCAGGTTGCAGCAGCTGCACAGCACCTGTGGCTGAGGACAAAGCAGCTGCCACTATTGCTTCCTACCCAACCCACACGCTGGAGGTGAAGACCGTGTACAAAGCAGCCCAGCATAAGGTTTCCCGCTTCTTCCGCCAGCTAGAGATAAGGAGGACCCCCATAGCTGAGGCCCCAGAGGGGCTGCAACATGAACAACCCCCTGCTGTGGGTTAGATGTCTTTTTCTAAATCCCCCCACACGTTAAAATCTACTCACTCTGCTTAAGCACAATTCCCCAGAGTCTTAATAAAACTTCTTTCTCTCTGCACACAGATGGCACCTGACCTTTGCCTTCCTCCTGTGTCAGGGGCCCCCACCCCCTCCCTGCGGCTGCTGCCACCCCGGAAGCCCATTGCTCTCTGAGGCCTGTCTGCAGGTATTGAAATTCCTTCCATGCTGTGGCCCATGGCTCTGCTTCCTCCCTCAGAGCGGCTGGGCTGATTATTCACTAGTAGCTGGGGGGTAATTGCCTAGCTGCACAGCGAGCTCAGCTGGGCCGGATCATTCAGGGCCCGTGGTCTCACAATCACCCCCAGAAATGAATCAGGAAGGCGGGGGAGGCTGATCCCAGTGAAGAAGGGGCCTCTTTAAGCAGACCCTTTGCAATGAGCGCACGTAAAAAAGGAGAGGGAAAACTGACAGTGGGGTTGTGCTGGAACATCACACAGCGCTCTCCTTTGCACAGAGAGGACAGGCTGGGATGGGCCTGTCACAGCAGGGCTTATGCTGAGCTCAAGGTCAGCTGCAGCCCGGGTGTGTAAAGGCAGGTGGGCAGATTCCTAGAGGAGGTCGCATGTGCACCGAGAAACAGGAGATTCTGTGGCCACGGGAGACAGGTGTAGCGTGTGTAGGTGAAGGAACGCATCTGAGTCTCCCCAAAGCTTCCAGGGTCTACACTGGAATTCCATTTGGCTCCAAGAGCAATGTATTGTGCGCTTTCCCCCATAAGTCACACCTCTAGGAAAAGTGTACTGTAAGCTGCTTTCTGTAATATTTTTTCTTATTTCTCTCACATCAGAAGCTGAGAAATGGATTTTTAGCTCCTGAGTTACCTTTGAATTATTTCCCATAGGAAAGGATGTGCCTGCGTCTGAGGAGGAGGGTGTTAAGCATGTGCCCAGAAAAGGAACTGATTTGGAAAATAACAAAATAAGGAGAATGGTAGGTAACTAAGGGAAAGATGGGTCCACTGAGGGGGGTTTTCACTCCATAATAGATGGCTTTGTTGATATCAAATATTGTAATAAGAATGCAAGTAAATTCTTGCATTTTAAAAAAATTTATTATTTATTTGAAAGGCAGAGTTAGAGAGAGGTAGAGACAGAGAGAGAGGTCTTCCATCCGCTGGTTCACTCCCCAAATGGCTGCAACGGCCAGAGATGAGCTGATCTGAAGCCAGGAGCCAGGAGCTTCCTCCTAGTCTCCCACATGGGTGCAGGGGCCCAAACCCCTGAGCCACCTTTTGCTGCTTCCCCAGACCATAGCAGAGAGCAGGATCAGAAGTGGAGCAGCTGGAACTTGAACCAGTGCCTGTATGGACGCCACATCACAGGCAGAGGCTTTGCCCTCTATTCCACAGCGCCGGCCCTAAATTCTTGCATTTTGTCCTCCTACCAACCCAACAAGTATTATCCTTATTAAAAACATGGAAACCCAACAGTGTAGTCTAAAAAGCAACACATGAGCCTTGGAAGTACCTCGTTTTGCTTTTAAAATAAGAGCTCTGCCATTTGTTGGCTATGCAGCTCCACGTAAGTTACTGAACTCTTGGATCCCAATTGTTTTCCTAGAAGAGGGGGACACAGGGTCTATCTCACTGAGTCATGAGGATTAAATGAGATGACAACTAAGGACATTACGTTTCCTGTTAGTGCTGAGAAAAGTGCTCAAAAATTGTTTCAATTCACTTTACAAAAAATGATGTCTAAGTTAAAAAAAATCCTTGATTATCTGACTTGAAAAAATTGGAAGGTTATACACAAACGATGGGCTCTTGAAAAGCTTAGGGGGAGGAATGATGATTTTCAAGTGTTAAAATGTGCTTTGATTTGGGTGCTCTTTAGGCTGCAAGATGGCAAATTCTCTTTTGATTAAAAAGACTTTCTAATCCTGCAGGAGACAAAAGCCCACTGGCTGGATTCTGCTGCTACTTTTCCCCACACTTAACTTTGTGTGGGGGCAGGGGACAGAGAAGTAGGGGACTGCTGAACCTCACTCTGGACAGCCAACCCTGAGCTGCAGGGGGAAGCAAGGGGACAGGCCCATTCTCCAGTCCTGGACAGCAGAGTGGGGGCAGGGGAGGCTAGGAGGAGAAGTCCAGATTCCTTCCCTCTCATAGCCAAGGCAGGCAGGCTAGCCCAAGCAGGACACAGCAAAGCCACCAGAACCGGTCAAGACCAACCAGAAGGGGGTGACCCAGATGCTGGAGGGAGCAGTAAAGAAAGTGTGTGTCTTGCACCTGCTTTGAGCGGACAAAATAGTTTACAGGTAAGTTCCTGTACCCCACATTCACCATGAAATCCTCCTTGCTGATCATTAAGGCTGAAATGGCAACGAAGTATCCTCTGACCAGGGTACTGCAGGGAGTGATCGGCACCCTTTTCAAAAACCCTTTCTTAGGCTGATGCTTTCTGTGCACAGCTGAGACCAATGGCCTAGTGCTTGCTTTTTGGAACCCAGGCCCCTCCACTCCTGTAAAATGTGCTGACTTTTTTTTTTTTAATTAATTTATTTATTCGAAAGTTGAAGTTACAAAGAGATGGAGGGGCAGGGAGGGGGAGGAGGGAGAGAGAGAGAGGGAAGAGAAAAAGTGAATCTTCCAGCCACTGGTTCATACCCAGGTGGTCACAACGGCTGGGTTGAGGCCAGGCCAAAGCCAGAAACTTCTTCCAGGCCTCCTACATGGGTGCAGGGGCCCAAGCACTTGGGCCATCTTCTGCTTTCCAAGGCCCATCAGCAGGGAGCTGGATCTGAAGTGAAGCAGCCAGGACTCTAAGCAGCCCCATATGGGATGGACGCAGGTGGTGGCTTTACCTGCTTCGCCACAGCACTGGCCCCTGCACTGACTTTCAGAGTCTGAGGCTGCCGCCAAGCAAACAGCAAAAGATTCCCCAGCTACAGCACCTCCCCTTTGCAAGGGGAGGGGGTCCACCTGCAGCATCCAGGCAGAAGGTGGGCTACTGGAGAATGTGGTGGTCACTGACTCTCAGGGCCTGCTGTCCTCTATGTGCCCATCCCACCCCACCCTCCACATAGGGATCGTCCATTCTCTGCCCAGAGTATCTTTCTTTCTTTTTTTTTTTTTTTTTGAAAGGCAGAGTGGACAGTGAGAGAGAGAGACAGAGAGAAAGGTCTTCCTTTTACCGTTGGTTCACCCTCCAATGGCCGCCGCTGCCAGCGCACCACACTGATCCGAAGCCAGGAGCCAGGTGTTTCTCCTGGTCTCCCATGTGGGTGCAGGGCCCAAGGACTTGGGCCATCCTCCACTGCACTCCCAGGCCACAGCAGAGAGCTGGACAGAGAGCTGGGTGACCGGGACAGAATCCGGCGCCCCGACTGGGACTAGAGCTCAGGGTGCCGGCGCCGCAGGCGGAGGATTAGCCTATTGAGCCGCAGAGCCGGCCTAGAGTATCATTCTTATGTCTTCCCACCTCCGCAATGCCAGCTCCAAGCCACAAACCCTGAAAGGGTCACCCAAGTAACTGTGGCTCATACAGCCCTCTCTTGGGACACAATTCAGCGGCTTGCTACTTGGCTCTTCGTCTCAGCGACGTATCAGCGCCAGGCCAGAAGGGCGAAGGCTCACTGATATTAACCATGCACCCACCTGGGGACAGAGAGCGGCTTGCCCGACAGGTGTCCCAGATTGGTGGGAATGGGTGCGCAGGTGGGAAAACTGGCTTCACAAATGCTTGGCTTGATTCGAGGCGGAGGGTGGGGGGCTGGATGGAGGGGTGTCACTCTCCTTAGGCCAACTCAGCAGGTGGCTGGTGAACAAGTCCTTTCCTGGCCGCGTCCCCAGTCTGCAGCCCTGGAGAGGCCCCTAGAACAGCCCTGAGCGCAGGTGACCGGCGCCCAGGTGGCTCCGCCCCGCCGCCTAGAGCCGAGAAGCCGCACTGCGCCCCGGGACGCTCCGGCTCCTCGGCGGGAGGGCGGCGACCCCGCACGCAGGGGCGCGCGGCTGCATCGCAAGGGCAGTCTGGGGGTGGTGTCTCAAGTCAGGCGCTTCCTGCCTTTTCCTGGGTGCGGGTGCCCGGCCCGCGCCGCGGGGCTCGGGGACACCCGGGCCGCCCCGCCCTGCTCCGAGTGCGCAGCGTCCCCGCCCCCAACCCAAACCCCCACCCCCTGTGCCCTCAGGGGGGCACCCCCCATTGGGGCGGGAGGGTGGTCAGCCGTGCCCCGGTCGCAGAGTGGCAGAGAGGTGGCGGTAACCGCCTTCCTATTTCCGCCCGGCCGGCCGCGCTGCGGGGTGCGAGCCAGCGAGAGGCGCTGGGTCCTCGCTCCGCCCGCCCGCGCCGGGGGCCGGCCCTGCCTCGCCAGAGCCTTTTTCCCCCGCACCGCGGCGCCGCTCCGCCACTCGGGCACCGCAGGGAGGGCAGGAGGCTGGAGCGCCTGCTGCCCGTCCGCCCGCCCGTAAGATGGTCACCTCGGCTGGACAGCTCGCCCTGTTCGCGCTCGGTACGTACGCCGCCTGCTGCGCGCCCTGCGCCCCCCGGCTCCCGGTTTCTGCTTTCTCGGGGCGGGGGGGGGGGTCCTGCGCCCGCCTCGCCGCGTGGAGGGAGGCCGGTGCTCTTGATGGCTTCGAGCCTGGGAGGCAAGGGGAGTCCTCCCTATATGTCGGAGTGGGGGGCTGTGGAGCGCCCTGGCTTTCCCCGGGAAGTGGCCGTCCGGGCGGTGCGTGAGAGCGCCGGGGAAGGGGAGCGCCCTGTGGCCGGGTTTGAACTTTAATCCGCCGCGGCTGAGTCTGTTCTCACACACGCCCACACCTGCCTGCTTACCTGGCCGCCTGCTAGCCGGGCTGCGGCGAGCCGGGCGGGTGCCGGGCGTGCGCCCCTTTGGCCGCCGGGTCCTTCTTGCCGGAGCCCCTAGGCCCGCCCGAGCCCCTAACCCTAGGTTCACGATCGGCAGAGGCGCCCTCAGTCCTCCCACTTTAGGAGCTCTTGGGCTCCAGGGTAGGTGTTGGATTTTTGTGCGGATTAATTGTTCTTTTAATTAACTTCCCCGGGAGAAGTGGTTTCGGTGTCAGCCGAGGCCAGGCGTGAAACCCTAGACGGAGCGCTGCCTTTGAGTTTGTTCTTGGAAACGGACGACGGGTGGGGGAGGGGACGTCACGCCCCGCACGCCGGGGTCGGGTCCGCGGGGTGCGTGAGTCTTTCCACCGCGAAGCTCTCGGGGCTCTGCGTCAAGGGGGCGCGGGGCCGGCTCCGGTCCCTGGTGGCACCGGGTCCCTCTGCTGTTGGGACAGCCGATCAGTAGCCCAGGCGTCCCGGCTGTTGCTGCGGCCTTCCGTGAAGCGAATTTTCGGCCAGTGGCCCCTGAGTTTAACCCTGTAAAAGCAAGGTGCTCGCCGCGAGGTCAGCGGAAACGTCGCCTCCAGATGCCCAGAGCCCTGGCCTCACCCAGGGCCGTGTGGGCTTGCAGAGACTCGGGGACGCGCCGGCGGTCGTGCCCTAGAGGCAGGAGGCGCCCGCTAGCACGGCGGCCACGGAGGTCTCGGAGCCGGGCGCTCCTGGCGGCCGCCTCGCCTGAAACGCACCAACAGGTGACAGGATGATGGGCGGCTCGGTGGTTTTCTTTTCCTGAGAACTACCGTGAGTGCGCCTCTGTGTGTGCGCGTGGACAGTTGTATGGATTTCAGAACTGTGAAAGCAGTACAGCATTACTGATGCAGTGGAAGCCTTCTGGGTGTGATTGCACGGCTTGGGGGGAATAATAGCACTCCTACGAATTGCTAATGCGGTTCAGGGGCTTTGCATTTATTCAGTATTCGTTTTCAAGGTGGTCTTAGTATTCCTCCCCCTCCCCCCTCCTCATTCCAGAGCGGGGGTGGGGGTGGGGGTGGGAGGGAGTGCAGCACCAGAGCCGGGGTTGGTAAGCAGTGGGACCGGGGTCATGCAAGTGGAAGAACTGTGAATACGCAGAGGCACCTGCCCATGTCTGGGAAAGTCTCCTCTCCTCCCCCAAGTCTGGGGCTTTGCCGAAAGGAGTGGATGCCCCAGAATTCCTTGTTCAGCTGGGTTTTTTGTTGAACTCCGAGAATCGCAAGGTGGTTATTCAGTGGAAATTAGAGGCAGGAAACCTTGCTGGTCAGCACATTTTGAGGAAGTCTCTGCCAGTTACCCTCCCCCACCCAAACCCCCACCCTAGATTGCTCACCCATCGTGCATCATATAATTTTTCTCTTCTGCTGGAGAAGGTTCTCTTCAAGTTGATTTTTGTTTCCACCTTTAAGAAAAAGATGCATCAACTTAAAAAGGTTGATCGGTATTAAAGCCCGGCTCACAGAATTCCAGCAGGAGACAGCTGAAACAAGTAGAGAGCGGGCAAAGGCAGGAGTCGTGCATACCACTGAGGACTCCTTTTTATTAAAGGGGAAACCAGAGCCGTTAGTTCTGTGCCTTGACTGGAGCTGCCGCCTCCCACATGCCCCTTTAATTTGCACGTTTCCTCCTGAACTGCTTTCCTTTCTAATTTTTCTTCAATTAGTTGAAAGCAGTTGCACGCGAATCGGCCATTGTGTCGTCACCAGCGGGATCTGGAAGACCTTCCCGGGATGGCCTGAGGAGGGCCTGGCTGCTGGAAGGCTGACCCGATGCTTGAGGACCTGGGACCTGAGCCTTGGTTCTTGTTGTTTGTGGAGCCTGTGGGCCCTGTTGCCCGCATGGCAACATGGGAAACGCAGTCCTGGCTCCTGGGTGGCGGCGGCGGCCACCTCAGGCCTGGTTTCCGTCGCTGGCAAGCGGACCTCACAGGGGCCTGGCTCGTCCAGATGCGCGGCCTCCTGTGTGTCCAGGGAGCGTGCGCAATGTCGCACCAGTGACCTAGCTTTTCTGTGCCTTTTTTTTTCCTCACTTGTGAAATGGGGGTATGAATAGTGTTGTTGAAAATGTCTAACATCTGATGAGTGGTGCCTGGCACATAGTAAGAGCTAAGTTTTGGCTTCATCATCATCCTTGTTGTTCCTTTACACCCGCTAGAATTCCAGACATCGCGACAGGTTATGGGAGTTCTGTACCTGAGAGTTGGCCCATTTTAAACCGATCTCCCTACTCCTAACCCTCCCTAAGCCAGGAAAATACCATACGAGTTAAAACCATCCTTAGGGGATTCCTGGTGAATATCACTGGGCAGATGTCAAATTCTAGCAAGTGCAGTGGTGCTTTTAGATGCCATGAATTCTTTAATTTTTGACGCAAAGCATTGGTATCTCAGTGATCAGTTGTCTATGGAGCCAGTCCCCGAAGGGGGATAATAAGACCATACCCACCTCCCCTCCCCAGGGCGTTCTGAGAATCAAACAGGATGGTGACTATGCAAGTACTTGTAAATCAGAACAATAAGGGTCGCATACAAAATGAGCTGAGTTTATGATACAGATTGGGTTCTGTAGTTCGGGGATGAAGAGGGTTGTGTTTTGATGTCAGCTCCTGTACGTGAAGACTAGACATAGCCCTGAAGCAGGATGCCACAGGAACAAGGCAGGCGGTGGGAGCCAGGACTGGGGGACAGCAGGAGCTGCAGACAGCTCCTTGTCTACTCCGTTACCTGGCAGTGAGGTCTTGGGAGCCAGCGGTGGAGGTTTGCCCGGGGCACACGCTTTCCGGGTTGGGCAGTCGTACTTAGAGTGTTCACGGAGAAATGTGGGCCGTCAAGGTGGATACGGAAGCCTTTGAGACTGGCCCCTCTGTATTTGCTTTTCCAAAATGCGGTTTCCTCAGAATAAAGTGACCTTTCTGTGAATACTCGGTGTCCCCTGCGCAGGGGACCTTTCTTAGAGGAGTAAATGATGTTTCCTGTGCCCGTTACTATGGTGACATACAAAAAGTAGATGGCTTTTCCATTAGACCTGTCTCTAAGGACCTTTTCACAGTGTCTTCTGATTAAGGCCCCACTCTCTGTGCTCCGCACTAACAGGACTGGCAATGGGAGTAGAGCTTGGGTCAGCCAAGCTGAGAATAGCTTGTGCACGCTGCCTTGGGCATCTTGTGCTTGGTTTCCTACTCAGAACGTCTGGAATCTCCTATCAGGAGTCACCGCAGAGCCGATTAGCACAGGTGGCTGGAGGTGGCTCCGTCGGTGAAAGAGTGTCCCTGTCCACCAGGTCCCCAGGTGTGGCTTCTGCTGCTGGAGCCGGGGCAGGGGGACACTGACAGAACCACAGTCACGGGTAGGGTAACTTCGAGCTTACCTACTGATTTTTATCTAAGGTATGTCCTGATGTTTTGAATGCCACCGTGGATTTATGAACCATCATAAGGCGCTTCTGAGGCTGTCCTGCTGAGCAGGGTGGAGTTAGGACTCTTGCTGAGATCTGTTCGTTGTTGTGAGCGTTCGTACACCTTACCCACGGAAAATGTAGCACTCCCTGTTATTAAAGCTACCCTACCAATGCTCAGCACCTCACGCTTTCCTGTTTTGTTTTTGTTTTTTTGATTGCCAAAGACTGACCATGGTTTTTCTACCATTCCAAATATTTAATTGCCAATTTTAAAGGATGAACTTCATCCTGTGCTAAAGGGCTAGGAGTTTAAGGCAGTATCTAGATAGAGGAGGATTGGGGGATTTTACCCGGGCTTTTGGTTTTGTTTGGCCTCCTCCCACACCTGCCATGTGATGTCAAATATAAAAATCTTTCATAGAATCAAGAAAGCCACAAATTGAGGCCACTTGATCCATCTCTTAAGAGCAAGGCCCCTTCCCTTTAAGCCTAATCTAAAAAATCTGAGTAACTTCTTTTAAAGAATTATAAATTGTTCTGTACTGACTGTAACTTAAGGAATAAATAGGGACCAGCATTTGACACAACAGGTGAAGTTACCTCCTGTAGCGCTGGCGTCCCATATGCGTGCCAGTTCAAGTCCTGGCTGCTCTACTATGATCCAGCTCCCTGCTCATGCACCTGGAGAAGCCTCAGATGATGGTCTGGGTACTTGGGCCCCTGCCACCCATGTGGGAGACCCGGTTGGAATTCCAAGTTCCTGGCTTTGGCTGGGCCCAACCGTGGCCATTGCAGCTATTTGGGGAGTGATCCAACGGATAGAAGCTCTCTCTCATATATATATATATATATATATATATATATATATATATATATAAAATTTATATATGTATATATATAAAGTATATATATACATATATATATATATATAAATCTCCCTCTCTGTAACTGTCTTTCAAATAAATAAATCAAAAGGAAGGAAAGAAGAGAAAGAAAGTAAGTTGTTAACTGGACTTAGAAAAGAGTTGATTGAAATGGCATTTGATGCATTTTGCTGGGGCCCTGTTTGCCCTAAGTCAGGAGTTCTTGTTGTGCCTTACCTGAAAGACTTCATGCTTCCCTCATCTCGGGGTTTGCACTCAGCAAGTGCTTGTAGGTGGCTGGAGTTGCCCCAGGAAGGGCTGGGACACAGAATTCCTTCGTGTAACACCGGCCTTCTATTGCTTCTCCTTTTGGGTTTTAATCTTCAAAGGTGTTAACGTTTCTGGCTGGGAACCCAAGTAGCAGAGCCCTGGCCCCTACATGTTCTGCTGAGGAGTAGCCACGGCTGGGTCTTGCCTCTCTTCTCTGCTGGGTTGGGGATTCCTTGATTTTTGTCCTTGCCTTTGGCACTTCTAAGCACGGGCCAAATCTCAGAAGGGACGTTAAGGATTTGATGACCTCCTAGGGTGTCCAGTGCAGTGTTCCTCCAAGGACAGGCTACATTGGCAAACACAAAGCATTTGGCTGTGTTAACATGAATCCTGGAAAACTCTTTATTATGGTCATTACCAATGCAACTAGTCTTTAGAATGTCATTTTAGTTATTTTTTTAAAAAAAAGATTTATTTATTTGAGAGACAGAGGTCTTCCATTCAGGGACGGGGAGGGAGGGAGGGAGGGAGGGAGGGAGGGAGGGAGGGAGGGAGGGAGGGAGGGAGGTCGGTCTTCCACTTGCTGATTTACTCCCCAGTTGGCTGCAACTGCCAGAGCTGCACCGATCTGAAGCCAAGAGCCAGGAGCTTCCTCCGGGTCTCCTATGTGGGTGCAGGAGCCCACAGACTTGGGCCATCTTCTACTGCTTTCCCAGGCCATAGCAGAGAGCTGAATCAGAAGTGGAGCAGTGGGGTCTTGAACCAGCACTGGCACTTCAGCTCAGGGCGTTAACCTGCTGTGTCACAGCGCCGGCCCCTTATTGTTATCTTAAAAGTAGATTATGATTTATTTTTAATTTTTATTTATCTTTATCTACTTGAAGGGCAGAGAAAGAAAAACTGACTGGCGTTCCATCCATTGGTTCACTCATCAAATGCCAACAATGGCCAGGGCTGGGTTGATCCAAAGCCAGGAGCCCAGAACTCAGTCTCGGTCTCCCATGTTGGGGGCAGGGGCTTAAGCATTTGAGCCATCATCTACTGCCTCCCCAGGCCACATTTGCAGGAAGCTAGACCAGAATAGAAGAGCCAGGACATAAACCAGCACTCCCCTATGTGGTACAGGTATCACACAAAGCAGCTTAACCCGCTGCACCGCAGCACCTAACTCAGTTTAATGCTGTATGTTGGCAAAAACATTTTTCTATAGAATACATAGAAAATTAAGGAGAATATAAGAGTCTTAATGACCTGTAATTTGCCACTGAAAGATTACGACGATTAACCTTTTGTTAAACCTGATGGATGAATGTATAGATAGTCTTTAAAAGCTTGCGTGTATTCCACTGGACTCACTGCTGTTTGTTGTGTCAAAACAGTCTTTCACAACAAACACTTTTATGCAATTCGGTATTCACTTATAACAATCAAGGGAATATTTTGCTTGGTTGTATGTACCATAACTAATTTGGAAGCTCTTTGGCCATGTAGATTTTTCACTGTTATAGATAATCCATTCGTTGTTTTGATAAATTAAATCAATATTTTTGGAAGTCAATGAGGCAACAGCTATCAGTTTTAAATGCATATAACTTCTGAGTCATCAGTTTTACTGTGTAGTATAGTCTATATAAATACTTGTTGAAATGTGCAAAATATAAAAGATGTTGGTGGCTGAACAGTTTGCCAGAGCAGCAAGTTGCCAGTTACACTATTAATGCATTGATTTACTATGTAGCTATTTTAAAAGAGTGAGGATCTTCTTAAAAATTTGAAAGAACAGATCCAGGCTTATATGTCTAAGTGTGTGTGTGTGTGTGTGTACACAAGGTATATATATATATATACCTGAGTTTGGTTAATTTTTTGTTTTGCAACAAACATATTAAATGTGTAATGCCTAAAGTCAACATAAATGATACAGAAGACATCCATAAATGTTTGACACATTTTTTTATTATTTAGGATGAATACAAAGGAATTGGTCCTTTCTCCCATCAGCAGTTTACAAGTGCCCATTTTCTTGAGTCTTCCATAATACTATGAGTTACACTTGCTGTTTGCCAAGTAGATCAGAGAAAAGGATCTCAACCCGGTTTTCATATTAGTATTTGTGAGAGTGAGTGCATTTGTTATTTGTATCTTAGCCTGTTTTTGTTTTATTAGTGTTTGATCATTCTTTTCTTAGGAGTTTATACTAACATTTTATGTAAAAATATTAATCCTTTGTCAGTCATAGATTACAAGTATTTCCTCCCATTTCTTTTCCTTGTGCTCTTTTGATATTCCTAACGTTTTTATTTTTATGTAGCCGAAACTGCCTTTCTCCTTAAGTTTTCTACCTTTGCTTGTATACTTAGGAAGTCCTCCTTTGTCTGTTTTCTTACTTTTTTCCTTCTTACTTCAGTGGTCCCACAGGTTGTGTTGAAAAATCCTATCTATAATTTAGTTAGGGTATGGTATGAGGCACAACTAATATTTCATGTTCTTGAAAGCAAGCGGTGAATAGTCCTACTTACCATTTGTGGAATAATCCATCTTTTCACCATGGTTTGAAGTTTCATTTTTGTTATATGCTAAATTCTCAAAAGCACTTGGATCCATTTGTACAATTTGTTTGGTTCCATTATTTTGTATTTTTTCCTCTACTATGAATTTTTAAAAATCTATTTTTATTTTCATTTTCAATTTGTAAGGCAGAGAGACAGAAAGCAGTCTTTATCTACTGGTTCACTCCCCAAATGCTTGCAACGGCTGGGGCTGGGCCAGACCAAAGCCAGGAGCCCAGAACTCAATTTTGGTCTCCACATGGGTGATAGGGGCCCCAGTACTTGAACCGTCATCTACTTTCCAGCTGTGCATCAGCAGGAAGCTAGATTGGAAGTGGAGAAGCCCCAACTGCAGATGGAATGTGGGCATCCCAAACATGACCAAAGTGCTGCACCAAGCACCCATCCTGGGGCTAGCCCTGTGGCACTAAAGCTGCCACCTGTGACACCGGCAACCCTTTTGGGTACTGGTTTTTATCCTGACTGCACCACTTCCAATCCTGCTCCCTGCTAATGGCCTGGGAAAAGCTGCAGAAAATGGCCCAGCATTTGGCCCCCTACCACCCCCATGGGAGATCCAAATAAAGCTCCTAGCTTAGCCCTGGCTGATGTGGCCACTTGAGAATTGAACCAGCAGATGGAAGATCTCTCTCTCTCTCTCTGAAACTCTGAAGTTCAAATAAATAAATAAATCTTTTTTTTAAAAAAAAAAAAACCACCCCCCTCTTACTGTGAAATTGTTCGGGTACTCATTCTGTTCCCTGAGCACCTGCTGTGTGCTGGCAGCACTGCTGATGCTGAGGAAGCAGCCCAGAAGGAGATGGAGCCCATGATCTCATGGAGCTAAGTCCTAGTGGATGGGACATTTTTCCTATTTATTTTAGCTGGCTATGGTTAGTATATAAGTGATTTTTTTCATATTTGTGTTTTAATAGGTTTTGTTCATTTTAATAGTTCTTTGATTCTCCTGAGTTTCTTTTGAGTAGATGATCATGTAATATTGAATATGTTGACTTTGCCTCCTTTTAATATTTTTATCTCGTAACTGTTTCTTTAAGTGCAAACTAGAACTTTAAAAGCACACTTTAAAAATAATTATTTAAGACACAGACAGTAGAGAGACAGGGTGAGTTCCTATCTGCTGGTTCACTCCTCAAATGCCTGCAACAGCCAGGGCTCAGTCAGGGTAAAGCCAGCAGCCAGGAATGTAACCCAGGCCACCCACGTGGATGGCAGGGACCCAAACACTGAGCTACCACTGCTGTTTCCCTAGGTCTGCATAAGCAAGAAGCTGGACTCAGGAGCTGGAGTCAGAGTCCGATGTTGAACCCAGACACCCCCTGATGTGGGCTGCAGGTGTCCCGCCTGACCCAGTGATCTCCTTTTAATTGAATGTGTGTGTGTGTGTGTGTCTGGCCCTAGTTATCATGACTTTAACAAATGTCAAGCAAAGTAAACACCAAAGTCCCCCAAATAGACACAAAACTTGTAGAAAATAGAATTAAAAGTTAGTTTATTTTGATGCAAAAAATTTTGGAAATCATAGTACATTGGGTATTCAAAAAGTTCATGGAAATGCACATTATGAAAAAAATATAGGGTCCGGTGCTGTGGCACAGCGGCTTAACGCCCTGGCCTGAAGCGCTAGTAAACCATATGGACGCCGGTTTGAGAGCCTGCTGCTCCACTTCTGATCCAGCTCTCTGCTATGGCCTGGGAAAGCAGTAGAAGATGGCCCAAGTCCTTGGGCCCACGCACCCATGTGGAAGACCCGGAAGAAGCTCCTGGCTCCAGGCTTCAGATCGGTGCAGCTTCGGCTGTTGAAGTCAATTGGAGAGTGAACCAGCGGATGGAAAACCTCTCTCTCTCTCTCTCTCTCTCTCTCTGCCTCTCCTTTCTGTGTGTAACTTGACTTTCAAATAAATAAATAAACCTTTAAAAAAATGGATTAAAAAATTTTTTTAAGATTTATTTATTTATTTGAAAGTCAGAGTTACACAGAGGAGAGGCAGAGAGTAAGCGAGCAAGAGGTCTTCCATCCGATGGTTCACTCCCCAGTTGGCTGCAACGGCCGGAACTGTGCCGATCTGAAGCCAGGAGCTTCTTCCAGGTCTCCCACATGGGTTCAGGGGCCCAAGGACTTGGGCAATCTGCTGCTATCCCAGGCCACAGCAGAGAGCTGGACTGGAAGAGGAGCAACCGTGTCTAGAACCAGTGTCCATATGGGATGCCGGCGCTTCAGGCAGGGCGTTAACCCACTGAGCGACAGCGCCGGCCCCAGATTTTAAAAATTTTTGACACCCATCCTTCGACTCCAGGGCAGGTCCATTTCCAGTGATCCAACTCTTGGCAGAGCTGCCAGGGCTCTTCACAAGCTGACTTCTGCTGAAGCCCAGGCTTACCACATTGAAAGCCACTGCAGTGGACTGGCCTGTTGGGTCTCCTTGAGGGCAGATCACTGTACAGATCAGCCATTAATAGGCCTGCCACCCACTGCTTCTGATGCCGAGCTTTCTTTTCCTCCTGGTTTGTGTTAAAGCAGACCAGAGGATGCAAGTCAAGGGAGTGCCCGTTTCCCATCTCTAATCTTCGGTGGCCTGAACTACAAGTCTATAGTCACAGGCATGTTCTGTAGTAGTTTTTCTAAGGTAGACAATGCCCATGAGGAAAATTATATTCTCACTTTAAAACTTTCTTTCCCTTTGGTCTGAAAGGGAGGTTTTTTCTACTTACTGTATACTTCGCTGATGGCGAAGTGAATCAAGCTATGAGATTATTATTTGAGTTCTTATTTTGGCTATGCTATTGCAGAAAAATGTTAGCTATCTCTTTTATAAGGTCTAGAGATTAAATTGTGCATCCTACAGATTCCTTCATAATAGAATTAGTTTCCTACCTTGAAGAGAATAGAGAAATGAAAGAACAAGTTGGGCTTAGAATAGAGAAATGAGGGAGCAAGTCCTAGATCGCATTTCATTTTCCATGAACTTTTTTGAAGTGCTCTAATTGTTTTAAAGTTTTCTGCTTTTGAGATTTATTTTTGAAGACCTCTTTTAAAGCATCACAGAATTCAAGGGGAGTTTTACCGTGAATGGAGCTCCCACAAGCTCAGGTACACAGTTGGCTTCCACAGTCTCTCACAGCAGAGCTGTAAGAGTAAGGCGGCTCTGATTTGGGGCATGTGTGGCCTTGGAATTTCTATTCTGATGCTTCTTTAAAAAGCTGAAAGTCCTCCAAATTTCCTCTGGTGTCCCTTAGGTGTTACTACAGCACAGTGATGGCTCACCGAGAACTACTTCGTCCATTTTTTGTTCTTTGCTTTTCAAGATCAGTACTACGTCTTGGTAAAAATACTCAATCCTCTCAGGGAGACCCTGTCTTCCACTCCTGTTCCTTCGGGGCATGAGTCTGTGTCCAGATGAGGTCAGGACAGAGGGTAGAAAGCAGGTGTGCCTCTGCTGCCTGCCCACTCTCCTGCTGGCTCGGTGGCTTCTCCGAGTGATGTTTGTGCTCCCTGGGCTGCGGGAGATGACCTGGCTAAAGGGCACCTGTGAGCAGCCCAGACTGCAACAGAGAGGCTTGCAATTACACACTCTGCCCCCTTCCCTCCAACAGGCCAGGGCAAGCAACAAGGAAAACACACGTTCAGGATTCTTTGGTTGGGGGGGGGGGTGGAGGAGAGTAAAGGGCTGGTGCTGTGGTGTAGCTGGTTAAGCCGCTGCCTGTAAGGATATGGGATACAGGTTCGAGTCCAGGCTATTCCACTTCCCATCCAGCTCCCTGCTAATGTGCCTGGGAAAGCAGCAAGTGTTTGGACCCCTGCACCCACTTGGGAGACCTTAAAGTTGTCACCCCCCACCCCCCACCCCCATGGCTCCTGGCTTCTATCTGGCTCCATTCTGGCCATTGCAGCCGTCTGGGGAGTAAACCAATGGATGGAAGATCTCTCTCTGTCTCTGTGTCTCTCCCTCTTTTGCTGCAACTCGCTTTCAAGTGAATAAAATTTTTTAAAACGGGAAACAAGAGTTGAAGACCTGTAACTGTTCCCGTGGCAGTGGCCCTGGGCACAGGCACAAGAGCGGTGGTGGGACCTAACCGCATCCCTCACTGCCCCTGGGCTCAGCTGGACACTGAGCGCTCCTCCCTAGGCCGGTGCCCAGGCTCTGAGCTGCGCACCTGTGGGAGGCGGCGTCAGGACGGCGGTGTGCTGTGCGCGCTGCTTGCCGGCAGCTTGAGACCGCGGCAGATGCTTCTTGAGCGTGGCACACCTTGGGCGTTACACACAGGGCTTCAGGGGACGACCCTGTCAACTAACTGGGTTGGAAGGAAAGCAAGTCTGGGGGCTGCGCGTGTTTGAGGAATGTGAGGTCAACTGATTCTCCCGGAAGCTCACCAACCTCTCTGCCGGCCCCCAAGGAAAGCCCCAAGAACAGTGCAGGCCAGCTCCTGTCCTAGAACTTGCTTGCCCCCTGTGCTCCTCCTCCCGCTCCCCAAGTGGGTCGTGCACGACACGCCCCCTTCTCCTCCAGCCCTGTTAGCCCCGTTCTTTTCCCAAAAGAAAACAGTCAGCATCTTGACAAGCAAGAGAACCTAAAGACACAACACGTCCCACTCCCCAGAGATGTCCTCTTACCAGCTTTACCTGCCGGGGGTCTACCCGGCCCTTTCTGGCCGCGGATACAGATACTTTGTATTTTTCCCCCTCCTTCAAAAATTGCATTCCGTAGATTCTGTTTTAAAATCTGCTTTTTACTTGAGTGTCTAGGGACAATATTTATGTGGCCAACATAAATATATAAACTTATTTTAGTAGTTATGTATTCTTTTATACAGTTCTGTTGTATTTATCTATTTCGATGATGACAAAGATTGTTGCAAACTTAAGCATTTAAAACTAAAAGGGAAGTTCTCCCAATCATTAGCAGCATCTCCTATGATTTCTATGAATTCATCCCCAGAACTGGATGGTAGTTCACTTTTTTCACCCTTCAACCTGCCCTCCTGAAAAGCTGTACAAATTCACTCTCATCATCTATGTGTTAATGCCCATTTATTGGAAAAATCTATCATTTTCTATTATGTTGACAAAATGATATTTTAATTTGTGTTGCCTTGACTTTTAATGGAATTAAATGCTTTTTCATGTTTCAGTATTTGAGTTTATTTTCCTGTGAGTTATCTGTTCGTGTCCTTAAACTGTGTTTTGGGTAAGTTAGTAATTGTTTTGTAAGCAATTTTTAAAAGTATGTTGTTACACATTGAAAACATCTGTGGCTTTCCTTTTGAAATTATGTGAGTTGTGTTTGAGTTTTAAAAGTGTGATTTTATTTATCTCCCACCCCCAAAAAGGTAATAAAGATTGCTCCCATCCTTGGTTTGTTCCCCAAATGCCTGAAACTGCCAGGGCCAAAGCCAGGAGCCGGGAGTGCAATCCAGATCTCCCACACAGGCGGCCAGAACCCAAACCTTTGAGCCCTCACCACTGCCTCCCAGGTCTGCATCAACAGGAACTCCAACCAAGGATCAAACCCAGGCGCTCCAACGTGGGATGTGGGCAGGTTCCGCACTCGGCTATACCTCTGCCCTGCTTTCTCCACTTCTAAGAACCTCTGCTCATGACTCCCCTGCGGTTAATACTGTTTTATAATACTTATCTTGTGATGGGAAAGGATTTTCTATGACCAATTGATTACTAATGTCCCCTTGTACTTTTCTGTTGTTACTATTACAATCTGAATTTTAATTATTTGGGAATGTATTTTAGTGTAGAGTGTGAGATAAAGACCTAATTTGCCTTTTGGTCAAATAATGGTGCCCCAGAAACCCTAACCTTATTTGTTAAATAATTTATTCTCCACTCACTGAGTTCAAGTTCTACTTGGTGACTTAGTACTTTCTTAAGAACTTGGATCTGTTTGTGGAGTTTCTTTTCTGTGCCCTGATCTGAGGATTGTGGCTGTAATGTGCCACCCCCATGAGCTGGAATGTATCATTGCCCCAGGAAATTGGGACAGAAAAGATGGAGTGCTGGGAAGGTAAACAGTGAATTTCAGGGGCTATCGTCATTTCTTACCACTCCTGCTGGGGTGTCGTAGAGGGAGGGATTACCTACTGTATTTCTCTCCCTAGAGAGAGTACATGACTTGCCCCATTCCCTAGTTTGGCTAGAGACCGATGAGCCTGGATTCTCCCTGCACTGAGATGTGGGTGGCCCGCTTATGCCCTCTCCTTTTTTTTTTTCTGGAAGTTTGTGCTCTGCAGGGATTGAGGTGGAAGTACAGTCCTCCACTGGACATTGTGGTGACCTGAGCCTCTCTATTTCCACATCCCCTTTCAAATGAGGCGCTATGGAAGATATCAGTTGCATACTTGGAACCACTTGTACCAAACCTGCTGCATCTCTCTGGAATAGGGAATATTAGGGAATCAAAGAAAAATACAAGTCGTAACACTGTCTTCTATATTAAAACAGATTCAGATACATTAGTGAAGAGAATGCAAAATTGAAATATCTAAGTTTATTTTAGGATACAACATAAAATTTTAGATCAATTACAATTTTCCCCCAAGTGCATTACTTCAGACTTTGGAGAGATGAATTCCTTCTCTGTCATTTTGAAGGTTTTGGTGGAAAAGTCTGAGAAATACTGTCCCATGTGGTTGGTTGATTTTTATGTAATTCAAAATATTTTTTAGCTTCTCTTGAGAGTCTTTGACCCATGTGTTGTTTAGAAGTATGTTATTCTCTAATATTTGGGGTATTTCCAGCTTTCTTTGTGTTATTGGTTTCTAGTTCAACTCCATTGTGTTCTGAGAGTATACCCTGCATGGTTTCGTTCCTGTAAATTTGTCATGGAGTGTTCTGTGGCCCAGAATGTGGTCTATCTCGATGAGTGTTCCATGTGAACTTGAGGAGACTGTGTGTTCTGCTGTGTTGGATGATGGAGTCTATAGATGTCAATCATATCTCGCTGATTGGTGGTGTCAAGTCTTGTGTCCTTGCCAATTTCTGTCCGCTGGCTCTGACCATTCCTGATGAAGAGGCGTTGCACTCTCCAACTACAATAGTGGATGCAATTTTGTCCCCCTGCAGTTCGGTGATATTTGCTTTGTATGTTTTGACGCCATCTTTAGGTGTGTATGCACATTAAGGTTTGTCATGTATGATTCCAAAGCTATTTTAGGGTCTCTAGGAGCCTGAAGGCCATTCCTAATGAACTTCTTGCCACTACTTGGTACCCGTGGTGATGCAAAATCTCTGTTATTACCAAAGAGTGGGAGAGTTACAGAACTCTGCTCTATTTTAACTTTCCTTGGGCAGAAAAAAAAAGGAATTATTTCAATTTCCTGGAATAGAGTTCTTTTAGGGATAAGGTAATGGGCCCTTTTTTTATTGAAGTCATCATTTCAAATAAGTTCTGTTCTGAATCTTCTATGGGTGGTAGAAGGTTTGGGCTAATGAGCTGGTTATGCATCAGCAAATCACTTGAAAGTTTTACTGTTGGGAAAGCAACATCAACTCCCTATGTGCTGGGAGCTCATTTTCTTAGGAAGGGCCTCTTTCCCAAGCTGTGCAACAAAGTGGGGAGGGGGGAAGGGGCGGGTAAACAAAACAGTCCTTTCAACTAAATTGGATTTTTTGTTGGATTTCAGAAAAAAAGGCGGGATATTTTCCTTTTAATAGGAGAACAGAGGCCTGTGGTCGATCCTAAGATGTCATCCCACATAGATTGCATCCAAGTGATCAAACAGTAGTTGTGATTTTTGTGACCCAAGCTTGATGCATTGTTTGGTTCAGAATTCACCCAAAGTAGTATATTATAGAGTCAGCTGTCATCTCACATAGGTTGTATCTAAGTGATCAAACAGTGGTTGTGATTTTTGTGAGCCAAGCTTAATGCAGTGTTTGATTTGTGATTCTCCCAAGGTGTAGTACATCACAGAACCAATGGGATGAATGACAAAATAAGATCCGTCGGCCTGAAGTGAGGGTGTTACATAGGTAGTTATTTCATTTACTTGTGTTACGGATTTTTCAGGTCGGGAGACATTTAACTGCTTCAGATACTCCACTAGGTTTAGTGCTATCGAAGGAAAGGGAACCATGAGCTAGCCCTTGGCCCCAGCCCCTGAATTTCTTGTGAATTGTGGCAGAAGCAGAGGCAAGCTTTTTTACCTTATGGCATGAGGTCCAGTGAGCACCTTGGGCCCAGAAGCAAGGTTCTTGGTATGAGGAGGCAAACGCACTGAGAGAAGATGACAGCCAATGCTTGGGAGGTTCCTGGTTCGTCGTAAGCTCTTTAAGTGCCTTAGGCGTTGCACAAACCCTTTAACCCACCTAGCAATTTTATGAGATTTGCTGAGTATCCCCATTTTTATAGGCAAGGAAACCAAAGGCACAAAATCTTAGGTAAGATGCCCAGTCACCCACAGACAGCAAGTGGTAGAATGAGGATTGGAAGCCAGGACCCTCATCTCGTGTCCTAGCTACTCCAGCATCCTGGCCATGTCAATGCAGGAAGGCTGTGGCTGCTCGAGCCGTTCCTGTGGGAGAGCTCTATGGTGTAGCGGACCCTGGGCCAAATGGCATCAGAATGCCAGTCAGCCGCCCCGGTATAGTTACCATATTGAGACGACTTGCCATGCAGTTGAAAAAGAAATACTTTAGGGCTGGTGTTGTGGCCTAGCGGGTTAAACCACCCCCTCTGCAACACTGGCATCTCATATGAGTGCAGGTTCAAGTCCCAGCTGTTCCACTTCTGATCCAGCTCCCTGCTAATGCACCTGGGAAAGCAGCAGGAGATGGCCCAAGTTCTTGGACCCCTGCACGTATCTGAGAGACCTGGATGAAGCTCCTAGCTTTGGCCAGGCCCAGGCCTGACCGTTATGGCCATTTGGGGAGTGAACCAGTGGATGGACAATCTCTCTCTCTCTTCTCCCTCTCTGTAACTCTGCTTTTAAAATAAATAAATAATCTTAAGAACAAAAATACTGCTACTTCTCAATTATGTGAAACAAGAAGAGTGAGGGGCTTATGTCCTCCCTCATTTGGGAGTTCAGGCTTTTGAAAGAAGATAACCACACGAGGCGTGCTATTTGACATAATTTGCTTTGATCCAGCAACTTCAAATAATAAATTCTATAATGGGAGACTGTTTGCTTTTCTACCACAAGTTTTTTAAAAGCACTTGTTTTAATAGATGATCTTGCTTTAATGCAAGATCCTCACTCTGAAACCCTCTGCTGGGGAGCTGGCCCCACCCAGATGCCTCCCCAGGCAACGTTTTCCCCAAATAACAGCAGAAGACAGCAAGTCTTCAACACATTTACTTAAACACTTTCAGTCCAGCTAAAGATAGAGCCTGTGTTAACACATTTGCTGGTGGCTGGCCGGCTTTCACACTCCGCACCCCCAACTTGAGCCGTGGCAGGTACCCACAAGAAGCACAGGCAGTTCCCTGGACTCGATGCAATAGCAGACGAAGCCAGGGCTAGCATCTGCTCCTTCCCCTGTGTATAGGAAGTTCACTCCGCCCGCGGCAGCCTCTGATGGCCATTGTCCCTCTGAATAGCTACACTATTCACCCCTCAAATGTTAGAGCCGGGCCACAGAGCTGGCATTCTCCGTGCGTTTTTGCTCTCTGGTAAAAGCTAAGGGAATTATGCACGTCGGCAGACCATTTACGATGGATCTTTAAAAGGTTCTCCAAGGAGCAGGCAGGTGGCCTGGCGGGTAAGATGTCCCACGTTGGAGTGCCTGGGTTTTAATCTCTGCTCCTGACTCCAGCTTCCTGCTGCTGTAGACCCTGGGGAGCAGCAGGAGATGACTCAAGTGGCTGAGTTCCTGCTGCCCACAGGGAGTCTTGGATTGAATTCCCAGCTTCTGGCTTTGGCCTGGTCTGGGGCCAGCTATTACAGGCATCTGGGAGTGATGTTGGGACTGAACCAAAAGGTGGGAGCTCTCTCTTTCTCTCAAATAAATACATTTTTTAAAAAAGTTCATGGAAAATGTACATTATCTTTTAATTCCATTTTTTTTCCAAAAGCTTTTTGAGGTACTTGGTATTACAATATCGATACTGATATTACAAACCAAACAGGATCTCCTCGCAATGAGTGTGCTTCTAAAAGATGTGTGGGTCTGGGCCGGCGCTGTGGCTCAACAGGCTAATCCTCTGCCTTGCAGCGCCGGCACACCGGGTTCTAGTCCCGGTCGGGGCACCGGATTCTGTCCCGGTTTCCCCTCTTCCAGGCCAGCTCTCTGCTGTGGCCCAGGAGTGCAGTGGAGGATGGCCCAAGTCCTTGGTCCCTGCACCCCATGGGAGACCAGGACAAGCACCTGGCTCCTGCCATCAGATCAGCGTGGTGCGCCGGCCGTGGCGGCCATTGGAGGGTGAACCAACGGCAAAGGAACACCTTTCTCCCTGTCTCTCTCTCTCTCACTGTCCACTCTGCCTGTTAAACAAAAAAAAAAGAGGAAAAAAAAAAAGAAAAAAAAAGATGTGTGGATGTGTGGGTCTGAAGAACCTGGATCTCATTTAAAGCACTATTTGATGATCCTTTTCTAGAACAATCTCCCTGTTCCTTTGCTTGCAAATTCAAATCATTCATGCAAAGCAGACTGCAGCCCCGGCCACAGCCACACAGAGGCAACCAGCTGGCCAGTATGTGAGAGGCGCTTCCCGCTGGTCTGCCGGGGGAAGGGAGAGCTGGTGTTTTCGGGCCCAGGAAACTCCGCTGTCTCCCGGGATTTAAACACGGAGCAGAGGTCTCCTTGTCATTTCTACAGAGTGTTTCCACACTGCATGGTAGGCGTCTTCCATCTATGTTTGGGTCACCTACTCGATTTGTGGCCAGTGTCTCACATCTCATCCCCTCTGGTTGCATTTTACTGCAGCGTCAGCAGGTGGGGCGTGAGGGTTTACTGTCTTGGAACAGAGGGTTCCTTGTGGGTGCAGATCTCTTCATCTTTCCAGCGTGTACCTCAAAACCCAAGAAACCCAAATAGCATGGAGCTGGTAAATGACAAGGAAAAGACTTGGGTGAAATAAGCGTCCTCCCCCAGCGGTGCAGACAGTCACCTCGCTTAATCATTCAGAAATGTGCTTTGCCCACCGGGGAAGAACCACACTGTCTGGCTGTTTTCGGTTCCCGTGCCGGGGGAGGTGGCTGAACTGGGGAGACGACGTTACTCCAGCCAGTGCCTGTGTGCAGTCTGCACCATGTGGGTGGTTTATCTGAGCTCCCAGCCCCCGGAAATGAGAGGTGGGCCAGTGATGAGTCGTGTGAGTGTGTGAGAGAGAGACAGAGACAGAGAGAGAGAGAGAGAGAGAGAGAGAGGTGTACCATGAGCAAGGCAGGCACCCTCTGGCCTGAGGATGGCGCGAGGGTCCGGCTGGAAGGCTACTGTCATCCTCCTGTGCAGGGCCCCCTCCCCAGGGATTGCCAGCACCCCAGAGGCTGGTCCTGGCTCAGTCCGGGGTGTCCCCTGGGGCTGTATGTCGTCTGCCTCTACTTGGGAGCACTCCAGAAGCAGCTGAATGGCACCCCTATTGCAGCTTGAAGATTAATGCATTATCGTGGTGAAAAGGCATGTTTAGACTCTTGAAAAGTTATAAAGCACTAAAGAAAGCGAGATTGTGCTAAATTACCTAACCGTGTGCTTCTCTTGGTTTTCTGCATTTTAGCTTCTTCCATAAATGGTTGCCATTGTTTTTCACCTGGGCTGTTTATCACCTGATGAGCTATTTTCGGAGGCTTCACAGGCAGAGTTTCGCTAAAACTCTGAGGCTTTATTCATAGAAAGGCCTTTGTGCTTTGTGGAGGTGGACACTCTGAATGCTGCCTCCCCTGTACTGAGAAGGGAGAAGGGGTTCGTGTTGATGGCCCCCGGGTGCTCACCAGTGTCTCTGGGTGACCTGCTTGCCCCATCAGCAGTTCTGTGTGAGTGTGAGGGAGCCTGTGTGGTTTCATCTGGTGGTTCTGTGTCCCATGTTGTGGATGCTGTTTCACCTTCTCACACCATTCTCAACTTCCACACTAACTTTCCGTGGTTGGCCAATGTCTTTCGTGATGACAAAGAATGGATCCCATGGCTCTCCTCACTTCTCTCTGCCTTCAGAGAGCATCACTGGTATAGCAATGGATATTTTGTGGGAAGAACTAGGAAATAGTTCATCTTCCAGGCCAACCATGAACACTTGGAAGTGGCTGTTTAGAATTTGGAAGCTGCATTTGAGTTCAGTGGGAAGTAGTGCTGTGATCGGTTAGTATCTGCGGTAGGTTCAGCGAGAAGGTGGTGATATGTGTGCAGTGTGTTTGCATTCCTAGGAGATGAAGGGTCATCTTTCTCAGGAGTGAGAGAGGAGCAGGTGCTGTGACACAGACGGTTAAGCTACTACTTGAGGCACACAAATCCTATATCAGAGTGTTGGTTTGAGTCCTAGCTGTTCCATGCTCCTGATCCAGTTTCCTGCTACGGTGCCTGGGAGGCAGCAGATGATGGTCCAAGTACTTGTGTTCCTGCCTCCCCACAGAGGAGACCCAGATGCAGTTTCTGTGTCCTGCCTTCAGCGTGGCCCGGCCCTGGCTGTTGCAGGCATTTGGAAACCGAATCCTCAGATAAAAGATATCTCCTTCTATCTTTCCATGCCTCTCTATCACTCTGCCTTTCAAATAAAATAAACCTTAAAAAGAATGAGAAAAAGATGGGCCTCCAAGAAATGAAGGTGTTTTTATATTGCTCATACAAGGGCACTTCAAAATGTGTCTTGCAAAACAGAATGAAAAAATGAGTTTATCTTGGCACCCAAAAATTTGAAATCCACAATAACTTTTTTATAGTGTGCACTTTCTATGAACTTTTTGAAGAAACCTTCTATTTCATGCCTTTTTACTTAAATATACCACTTGGGTTTTGTAAAGGCATTCCATGAAGTTGTTATCATAGCCATGTTGAAGCATACCAAGCCCTTTTATACCAGCTTGGCACCCTGGCAAGGCGGGGCCCCTGGGAGGGGTGGGCTCGTGTGTCCTGATGCCCTTAGGGACATGTGGGCTGTTTCCCTCCTCTCAAGTGAGAAGCAGAAACCACAGCTAATGCCGGGCAGTAAAACTGTGTGGACATTTCAGTCTGCTGATCTTGGCTCTTGCTGAGCTGTTAACGGGAGTGTTCTGGCTGCCTCCTTGTCAGCAGGAACACGGCTCCTACGTTTTTCAGAGGGAGGGACTCTCTTGCCTGTGGGCACGTGGCCTGCTGGGGTCCTCCAGTGCCAACAGCCATCGCAGCATTGTTCTTCCCATATCGGTGTGGACAACTGTCAAGTTCTCCTCCCCGCCCTACCCCCATCAACAGACACTGGGGAGGGGACATGGAGGAGAGTGGGGTCCTGGGTTGTGTGCTTCTGGGGCCTGGGAGGTCACTGCAGACGCTGTGATTCAGCGCCCGGGCGCCTTGGGCAGTTTGTAGCGTGCATGTGCTCTCCTCCTGGTCAGCGCTGACCTATTTGTTTTGTGGCTGCAGATCCTTCAGCCCATGGTGCTGTCAGGCCAGCCCACAGCTGGGCAGGATGTCACTCAGAATGGGCTTCCCATGGCACAGCCGCTGTTGTCTGCAGGCTGACATGTCCTGGGTGTTGAACATGGGTCTTGTGGGAAAGTGCGTGGTAGCAGTAGGCCAGCGCTCCTGGGACTTGCCTGGAGATGTCTAGGGACAGAACCTCCGTTGTAGGTCGTAGCACCCTGGAGCAGCCCGAGGAGAATGGGCAGGCCCTGGGAGGGAACCTGATGAGAGCTCTTTAGAGAAATTATGGAACATTAGGACCAAGATGAGATTTACTCAGGTGGATTTGACCCTGTGGGTGTTGAGCCTCCTAGTGGGTGTCTTGGTGCCTGTGTTCTTATTTATTTGTTGGTGCCTTTTACACTTTGGAGGGAGACAGGAAGTCACAAAGGGGTCTTTAAGACATTGATGAAGCTGTCCTTGAAGCTGCCCACAGCCCAGGAAGGTGAAGAGAAGGTAGCAGTGGTGCAGAGAGAGGCGAAGCACACCTGCCACGTTCAGTCCATCAGGGGTCTTGTAGGCCCCATATCCACTGTGTTCTGACCCGCCTACTTCTTGCATCCTGCACGGCGCCCACCTGGTTTTCCAGTTTCCACTCCTGCTCCTGACGGCCTCCTCTGACCCCAGCCCCCTGAATGACTCTGCCAGCACCTACATCAGAGGCTGTCGCTCCTCTGCTCAAAGCCTTCCTGGGGCTTGGAATAAAGTCCAGACTCCTGGGGCTCCCCACAGGAGGCGTCTGCCCTGGCTGGCATCTCTCCGGCCTCACTTCCTGCCACTGTCCTGCCGCAGCCTCACCAGACTTCTTGCTCTTTCTTGGACAGGCTAAGTTCTCTCCCCACGCCCACCAGGACCTTGGACTTGCCGTTCCTTCTGCCTCCAAGCTGTTCCCCCACAGACTTCCAGGACTGAGGGGCTCATTGTACTGAAGTCTCTGTAGATGTCACCTCTTCAGAGAGGGTGTCCCTGATGACTGGCTATCCCTGCACATGCGCACATACACGATGAAGAAAATGCCGAGAGAACCGCCTTCCAGAACAGTACCTACAGTGTCTTCTTCCAGAAGGAGAGGCTCTTGATCCCACAGGTCTTTACAAAGCCCTCCTGCTCAAATAGGAGTCCAGGTATTGTCCCGTTTGGCTCATGCTAGCAGGACATCTGTGCGGAACTTACTGGCAGGCTTGGCTCAGCAAGGAACTGGGTTCAGCAAGTATCCGTGGCGAGCTGGGTGTGTGTGTCGGGCGCTGTAGTGAACGGACACTCCCCTCCCCCTTGCACACAGCCTCAGATAAACAGATGTTGGGTTGTGACAGTGCTATGAGCGAAGGTGAGTGCGAGTGGGGAGTGCGCCACCTGCATGTGGCCTGGTGCTAGGTGTTCGTGCTGGACAGAGCCTCCCCGCCTCCTGCAACACACTCAGCTCCTGCAGCGCAAGAAAGGGCGGGACAAGGGGCTGTGCATTGTGGTGCAGTGGGTTAAGCCACTGCCTGCCACGCCAGCATCCCATATCAGAGCACTCTGCTTTCAATCCAGCTCCCTGCTGGTTCTCCTGGGAAGGCAACAGATGATGACCCCAGTGCTTGGGCCCCTGCCACCCACCATGTGGGAGACCCTGATGGAGTTCCAGGCTCCTGGCTTCAGGCTAGCTGAGACTTGGCTGTTGCAGCCATTTCAGAAGCAAATCAGTGCATGGAAGATCCATTTCCCTCTCTCTCTCTCTGTCTTTCCCTCTCTTTCCTTTTCCCTCTCTCTCTTTCTTTGTTGCTCTACCAAATAAGTCCATCTTAAAAAAGAAAAGAAAAGAAAAGAAAAGGAGTAGGACGGAGGGTTCTCTGGAGCTGTGTCTTCATTTTGCTCTGAAGGCTGCATCTGATGCCCACTTGGGAGCCCAGCCTTGGGTGTAGCTGGGAGGCCAAGAAGTCGGGGTAAACCTCCACGCTGGTAACCATGTTCCACTCCCTCCATCGGAGCTTGCCGACAGCGGACGGAAAATTGCGTTGACAGCTTACCCCAGCCCACACAAGGTTCTCTGTTTTATATGAGAAACCACACAGGCAGGACCAGCCGCCCTGAGAGCAGGATTCCCTTGGTTGTTTCCAAGGCGGCTCGGACTCCCGACTGTGCCTCTCAGCCTCTGTCTCGGAAGGTTGCCAGGGAGCCCCCTCGCACGCTGCGCCAGCCTTCCCTGCCTCCCTGCTGCCTCTGCCGCCTTGGCCATGATCTCTTCCCATGGGAATCGTGGTTGACCTCCACTTCTGTCATCCCCATGCGCCCAGTGTGAGTGAGGGCCGGGGCTCAGGGTGGCCCAGCCCGGTGGGATCCATCCCTGGCCAAAGCTGGTCGCTGCCGCTCTCTGGGAGCCACTGTGCCCCAGCGCTTGTTGAGCCTGGTCCTCCAGCCCATCTCACAGGGTGCGAGTAGCCACGTTGGAGGGCCATGCTCCATTGATCGTTACACTCTTGCCTGCTTACATTGTGAGCCAGGTCAGGTGGCGAGGGATGGCTGGGAAGCAGGTGTTGTCTTCTCCTTTCCTCCCAGGCAAGCCAACAGGGCCTCGGGCGCCGCTGAGAGCCTTGGCGCTCCGGGAGCACCCAGCAGTGTCTCCCATGTATGCAGAGAAGCCTGGGAGGAGGACATTGTGTTTGAACTTCAGGCAACAGGATGACCGGGTGGTTCAGATGAGGAGTAAAGCAACTCAGCTTCGTGGTGTGGCAGTTGTCAAGAGCCAGTCTTGTTTGGTTTCTGTTCTTGAGTCAATAGACTTTCTTAAAAAAGGTTTGTTTATTTGAAAGGCAGAATTAGAGGGAGAGACAGATCTTCCATCTGCTGATTCGCTGCTGTCTGCTGCTGCTTTCCCAAGTGCACTGACAGGGAGCTCGATCAGAAGTGCAGCAGCCAGGGCTTGGAGATGGTGCTACTGTGGAATGCCAGTGCCTCAGGCGGTGGCTTAACCCGCTGCACCATGGTGCTGTGCCCTCCATAGGCTGTTTCTTAGAGCAGTTTCAGGTTTACAGCAGAATTCAGCAGAAGGTCCAGGGAGTTCCCACACACTTCCCTGCCCCATGCCAGTCTCTCCTGCGGTGACTGCTGGGCTGGGGTGTGTGTGGGTCACAATTGAGGAGCCAGTATTGGCACACGATCACTAACTAGAGTTAACATTACTTAAAACTAGATGGAAGCCACAGTCCCTCATTCGCGTCCCGGTTTGTTCGTTTTGCTGGGTGTGCTGTGGGTGTTTCACAGGTGTGTGACAACCGTGTCCTCCTGTACAGTACCACAGTGGAGTCGCTGCCGGAAACATCCCCTGTGCTCTGCCTGCTCGCGCCCTCTTCCCTCCCAAGCCCCTGGCAACCGCTGATCTGCCGCTGTGTCCGCAGGTTTGCCTTTTCCAGAATGCCATGTAGTTGGTCATCCTGCGGTGCAAAGCCTCTTCACACTGGCTTTTTTCACTTGCTAATATGCATTTAATGTTTCCCCATGTCTTCGTGTGGATTGACAGCCTATTTTTTTTTTCCAATTGATTTTCTTTATTTGAGAAGCAGAGAGAGAGACAGAGAGAGAGAGAGAGAGAGAGACAGATAGCCAGGGATGAGGCCAGGAGCTGAGAAACTCAGTCCAGGTCTCCCACATACATGGTAGGAACCCAGTTATTTGAGTCATTACCTCTGCCTCCTGGGGTCTGTGTTAGCAGGGAGCTGGGGACTCAACCCAGATGCTCCAGTGTGAAGCACCAGGCTGAATGCCCTGGCCCATTGCTTTTTATTACTGTACAATAATATCTCACTGGGTAGATGGACCTCAATTTATCCATTCACCTGCCGAAGCGCATCTTGGTAGCATCCAGGTTTGGGCGATTATGGACAGAGCTACTGTAACCATCCATGTGAAGGTTTTTCTGTGGACATGAGTTTTCCACTGATTTGGGCAAATACAAGGAGCACTGTAGCTGGAGCCTGTGATAGGAGTATATTCGGTTCTGTAAGAAACTGCCAAACTGTGTTTGAGAGCCTTGTGCCACTCCGTGAGTTGCTTTTGGTTGCTAAACCCCTTTCCATCAAATGAATCTGGTTTTTCTAGGCAGAGTGCCAGCAATACCCTGAATGCCGCCCGTCCGAGCCCTGTTTCTGTGCCCTCTGCTGGGGGCTTCAGTGGGGAGCGCTGCCCCTCCATTGTCTCTGTGCTCCTGCTCTCGCTAGAGCTGAGCCCGCCGAGCGGGAAGCTCCCTCGTTTCCTGCTCCCTTTTCGCTTCTGTTTCTCATCTCTGCCCTTTCCCAGCGAAAGGCAAGGGGTAAGTAAGGGAAGGAGAGAGAGCAGGGTCGGCAGGGAGATCCCACCCCTCAGGCTCGGCTGGAAGAGCCGCTGTGTCTTCCCCAGGGCTTTTGCTTCCGTCTGAGGTGCGTTCAGCAGCCAGCACTGAGACGTCCACATGCACTCTGCCCTAACACCGTGGGCCGGCGTGCCTTGTTCTTACTGGTTTGACTCCAGAGTCGACAAATGACATTTCCTCCTGTGACTCGGTGCACATGGGGCATTCGCTGAGCAGCTTTGCTACACACAAACGTGACAGTGTGCATTGGTCTGAGGGAAATACATCTGGGGCTGTAGAACGGACCGTGGACCAAGAGAAAGTCCAGTGAGTCTCCCGCGGTGTATTCCCTCCCTCCTGGGCTCCTGAGTCTCTGAGAACCCCATGACTACAACAAACTCGGGGTGGGTTTTGGTTGTGGCTTGTCAGTCTTTCGAGAGAGGCTTCGTGTTGTGCAACCCACATGCTTTGGGTTACTATGAAGAGACAGGCAGGCAGGCAGGCACAGGTGAACATCAGGACAGGAGGAAGAGCATCCCTCATTTCACTGTGAGACCATTGGCAGGGCTCTCCTGAGTGTCCCTGTCAGCTTGCGTATCTGCCAGCTACTTCTGCTTCCCCTGAGTTCTGGTCCTTCTGTCCATGTGCAGCTGCCGCTGAAGGGACTGTCCCAGTTGGGGTCCAGAATTTCTCAACAAGGTGTCCTGTTAGCTGCAAAAGCAGGGCAGAGTCTGTAGAAGGCTGGCACCCGGCCTCACCTGTTAGGTACCAGGAGTGCCCCCCCAATCATTGCAGCGATCAGAAAATTACCACTCCCTCGAGGCTCCACTAGCAGTGCCAACCCCTGGGCTCGGGAATGGTCAGGTTGGGGGTCTCCTAGTGCGAGGTGGTAAATCTGGATGGAGGAATGACCCCATGGCAAGCCAGGAAGTGGAGAGAGAGAGAAGCTAGGCTGAACTTGAAATCAAGTAGTCAGCCCTCTTGCAAGAACCCTCCTCTGAGCCAAAGACCTCCCATCAGACACACCTCTCGGATGCCATGATTAGATCTCGTCTCCACCCTTACTCCATCCATCATTAGCATTAAGACATCAGACCTGACACGTGTGCCTGAGCTTCCAGGAGACAAGTACTGCTGTGCCCATAACGAACGTGGTGATCAGCACTGGCGCAGCCCTGTCCACACCCCCACTCCTGGGCTCGTGCCACCTTGATCGGAGAGTTGGCCAAGTCCCATGGGTATTTATGTCAGCCCCACCCCGGGCCTCGCAGTGACTCCTGCAGGGCCATTCCAGGGGGTCCTGCCTGTCGTGCTACAGTGGGCGGTAATCAGTTTGTCAACCCCATGATAGTCACGTGGAGCAAATGGGGCAGAGTTCAAGGATGGCTTATCTTTGCCTCCTCCCTGCTCCTTGCTCCTACTGCAAGTGGTTTGCAGCAGGCGGGTGTCTAAGGGTGGCCTCGACACAGCTGAGGGGCTGCACCTGCTAACTCTGCTGGTCCAAGGTGCACATGAGCAGAACCACTGCTGAGCTGGCCTACAGTTTGGCCGGGGAAGCTGAGGCGAGGCCAGTGGGCCTTCAGGGCTGGGGTGGGGGCTTGGAACATCCTCAGGACTCTTGCAGAGCTGGCATTGGGTTCCTGTATTTCTGATGCTCTCTCATCAGCCACCTCACAGCTCGGAGGGGCCCGGGGCTGTGGACAGAGCCATGGTATCTGCCCCTTGAGCCCCAGCCTTGTCTCCTGCCCCTTCTGCACAGATGGGAGTGCGTGCTGGGCCTGCCTGCCTGCCCTCTGCACGTGCTCCACACTGCATGGTTCACGCACTGATGTTGGTAGAGCTGCTATGCGCAGGTGTGCTATTGGCTGTGCTTTGTAGGAAGGGGGCCAGGGTAGCAGGGGCAGTAGGGGGAGATACCCGTGCGGCAGCCTGAGGCGTTGCCTTACACCTGCTAGGCCTTGGGGGAAAAAGGCATCTCAACAGGGCGGTGCTGCTCGCCTCTTGTGAGGCTCTCTGTGGCTTCCCATGGGTGGTTTATTCTTTGCACGCTTTTCCAGAATTCAGGGAGAGCACACGTCGTCTGCCTTTGCAACAGCACCCCTCTGCATGATCTTGTGCACGTGGAGTCACTCCTGGGTGTTTACCAGGGTCTAAAGAGCTCCCTAAAGAGGTTTGTGAATGTTCTCGTTTGTCCTTTGAAGTAGGGACGCGAAGATAATGACCAGTGCCCCCAAATGGGAGATGGTGGGAAATGGGGTCTGGGCTGAGAGAGGAAGAACCAGAGGGGACTGGGCCACATGGGTGACCCGAGTGGAATCCGGGCCCGTCATGGTGCTGAGACAGGCGTCGGGGGTGCAAGGACAGAGTCCCCTGTTGGAGGGGTTCTGGGAGTGGGCGGCATCCTGGAGAATGTGGGGAGTGGGCCTGGCCTGGGAGGCCGGGCAGAAGGGAAGCAGTGCAGTGAGGAACTGTTTCAAGCAGAAGAGATCGTTAGCGTCTTCAGAACACCTGACCAGGTACGCGTTGGGGTGGGAGAAAGGGCTTGAGTAGGCTACGTGGGAAATGCCCGCAGGAGCACGGGTGGGTGTGTTTGCTTCAGCTGTGTCTTGTCCTCCGCAGCGTCAGCTCCTTGTCACCGGTCCTGCCTTTGCTCACGGAGCTCCTGAGCACTTAGCGGGCAGTCGGTGCTCACTGGCCTGAGCGACCCCTGCAGCCAGGCCATGCGCAGAGCACGACATCCCTGTCGTCGTCTCCTAGGGATGTGGCCAGCCCTCCAGCTGCAGGACCTTTTGTTTTCTCATTAAAGTTTCTGGAAAAGGCCACAAGATGCATCTAGGGTGGGAAGACAGTTTTGGGGTCATCTCACTGGTGACCACAGCTCGGGATCAGCGGGGCAGGCCGGGTCAGCAGACTTGACTGCGGGTGCAGACAGGGATGGCACTCCCTGCACTACTCCATGGTTTGCTTTTTTCCCTTTATCCTGGTGAGACCATGTGACATCACTATCTAAGCACGCGCACATGTTTTAACTCACCACCGAGCCGAACGATGTAGCCAGACCCGTGTAATGGTCTTGAAATTGGGAGGACTGAGTCTCATGGGAAGAGGAAGGCCTTTTTCTCACGTGCCCTCCAGCACCGGAGCACCTGGAGCAGGTGCTCAGCTAGCACCTGGTGCAAGACTGCATGTCGGCATTCAGGTATCCTCTGTGGCCCCTGGAATCAGAAGAGCCACACCAGAGCTGCAGCAGTGGGAATCTGGGATAGAGGCGAGGAAGGACTTCCCGCCGAGGGGGCAGGAGGTCCCTTCCCTGGCCCACGCAGTCTTTCTACCCAGTTTATTCCCCTACAACTTTGTGTTCAAGCCAATGATCTCTTAGAGAAATGCACCTCAACGTGCAAGTACTGAAAACCTAGCTGGCACTGAGGCATGGTGCCACGTGTGAGGTCAGAGACGGATAGGCCACAGCTCCTGGCTACACTACGGGGAAGATGGGTTGTGCAAACTTCCCAGCTCCAAGGCATATGGTAAGGATGGCTCTGAGACAGGAAGGACCATTTCTGACATTGGGTGAGGCCTTGACAGGCAGATTTGATCCCTGGGGATGTATCAACATGGGAGATCAGTGTTTTAAATAAAAAATTATTGACACATAATATCACATTGGGGTGCAACAAAGTTTTGGTACAGTGTGCATTGTGTGATGGTCAAATTAGGGTGATTAAGATCTCCACCGCATGTCAGCGTTTGAAATCACCATGCTATCGATAACCAGCAGCAGTAGCTACCACTTGCTGTGTGTTTACTGTATGCCCTTCAGTACCCTTTTCTCCTGTGTCTCCCTGTCCCAGTGTGGGAGGTGGATGTCTGCAGCTCCGTTTACAGCAAAGGATTCTGAGTCTCGGCTAAGCCAAGGTCAGCAGTGGCAGGACTTAGGTCCAGGGGAGCAGGATCTGGGTGAGGGCAGTTGGGCTGCAGAGAAAGGGGGGCAGCTCCCGGCAAGAGTTCAGTTGGAAATGGAACCGGGGCCCAGGTTATGCTCTTTAAACTTTGGCTCTGTGTTCGGACTGGGTTCTGTGGGCAGCGTGGAGCCCATGGAAGGTGGAGAGGGAAGCAGTGATGTGGTCTCACAAGCTCACTCGGGCAGCAGGAGCAAAGGTAAAAGAGGCTGTTGTTGGCAGCAAAACCAGTTTGGCGGCTGTTGTGATAGCCCGGGGAGGTGATGGGGCCTGAACTGGCGCAAGGCGGTAGGGATGCAGGGGATGGACCAGATGGATGATGCGGCAGTCAGGGGTGGGGAAGGAGAGGGCGGATCCACAGTGGTTATCAGCGCTGGTGGGGATGAGCTTATTTTTTAAACACATGACGAGATCCAGGCCTCCAGAGAGGGGTCAGGAGTTGCAGATGGTGTCTGGGGCGTGGAAGCAGGCCCAGCCTGTACGGGAGTGTAGGTGGGCAGCAGTGGCGAGTTCAGCGGCCCACACCGTCTGCCTCTGCTGTAGAATGGAAGATTCCACGGTTCCTTGATAGCTTGGATATCATTGCTGTTCCAGGCGGCTTGGACATTTTGAATAGCAAGGCACGGATTTCTTTGTTTTTCATTTGCTTGCAGTTGGGAGGCATTCAGTAATTATTCAGTGACTTAATATTAAGCAAGTCACAATTTCTTTTTTAACCCTCAAAAGCTATAATATTCCACAGCCAGTGCGCTGGAACCTGAGTGACCAGCAGCAGAGCAACCCAGGGCCCTACGTAAAGCCTCATGGGTGATGTCCCAGAGGGAGGGCAGGGGTGAGGGGATCCTCGCCACTTCCTCTCATTCTGAGCTTTCTGGATGAGTCGAGCCAAGGAGAAGGCCCGGAGAAAGCCCCAGCAGCTGCCATGTTTAGGGGGCACTGGCAGTGCTCCCCAGGACTTGGTGAACCAGGTGTCACGTCATCTCGCGGACTCCATGCAGGAGTCCAGGGGCAGATGTTGCCCTCGCTCTATGGGACACCAAGATTGGGTAACGGAGCCAAGGGCTCACAATTACAGGGTGGCAGAGGTAGGATTCGAACCCAGACCTGACAGCAAAGCTCCTCTCTCTGCGCTGTGACAGAGCCTGAGTCAGAATTGGAAACTGGTAGAGTGTTGCGCTGCAACTGCCCTTTGTCCATGTTTCCCGCCTCCTGGTCCTGAAGGTCAGTGCCGGAAACTTTGCTTTTTTCCCAGCCGACGTGCATTTATGTGGGTAGGGAAGATCTCTGTGAGCTTCTGGATCATGCCTGCTTGTTTTCTGGGATGTCACTGTCGTGTGGTATTGCCTTTGGCTCACTAGATTGGACTCTGTGCTCATGGCCACCCCAGGGCTCTTTAGGAAGAACAGCAGAGGGTCCCAATTCACTGACCCCAGAGCATTCCCTGTGGGCTGTGGCCTTGGAGTATGTTAGCAAGCCCACGTTAAGACTCCATTAAGAATATAGGAATGGAAAGGACCCTGGTTTAGAGTCTCTGTGTTCTGATCATTGGCATAGATGCCACGCTAAGTGGGAAAGTGAGATTGTCATAAAGTGGAATACTCTCAGTGAAACGGTGCACCTGTGGCCTTCATTTTCCTGATCCCATTCAAAGCAGGGAATCCACCTGAAAGGGGGTGGGGCAGGACCAGTGCCCCCCACTGGAAGCTTGAGGAAAGTGCACAGTTCCATGTCTACAGATACCCGGAATTTCGGAACCTGGCCCATCTTCTGGCCCAGTGGTATTGCTTAAAGATCAGGGGCCCGAGATTGAAAGAGGTAAAACGACTTGCTAGAGGTGACAGCACTCACAGGTGACCCTGGTGTCAGGGGCCCCCCCATTAGCTTGTGTTCCCCATATTGCTGTCTGTCCAGGAGAGGAAGGGCCATCCTTTGTAACAGGTGGGTGTTCTTCGGCTGTCTTCAGTAAGCTGAAGCATAATGAGGCCAACCGGGTCCTGTAGCATGAGCTTTGCAGTATCTGTCAGTGATAAACTGAGGACTCTTGGGCAGTTGCTTAACTATACTCCTGTACCTCTACCTTCTTACCTCTAAAATGGGAGCATAACACAAGTTGAGTATCCCTAATCTGAAAAACTGAACTCTAGAATGCTCCAAAATTCAGACATTTTTTGAGCACCAGCATGATGCCACAAGAAGAAAATCCCAAACCTGGCCTCATGTGACGAATTGCAGTCAAAAAACAAACACTGAACGTTCTGTATAAAATCACCTGCAGCCTGTGAGTATAAGGTACATATGAAACATAAGTGAGTTCCACGTTTAGTTATCTCATTATGTATATTCAGCTCTCCCCAAATCCAAAAGACTCGGAAACCTGGAACAGCTGTGGTGGCAGGTGCTCCGGGTGAGGGGTTCGCCCGTGCTGTCTGCTCTGCACCCCGGGTACTGACTGGGATGCTGCAGAGCACACAGGAAGTGCTCACATGAGCCTGGCTGCTATCACTTCTGGTCGCAGTGCCGGGCACAGTGACTGAGCCACCCCTCGGGCTGTGTCCCCTGCTCTGCCACTGGCACAGAGACGTGCACCGTCCGGACCTCACTGCTGGGGCTTTGCAGTTTGGAGTTGCCCCTCCCTGCTCTGTGGGTCAGGAACACAACACCAGCCGTTTCTCATTCATTCTCTGGAAGACTCTGCCCTTGGCAGCTGGCTCCAGCATGTGTTTGGAGAGCAGCGTTCCAAAGGCTGAGATGTTGGCGGAAAGAGCCCTACATCCCCTTGACCCGCCTGCCCTATGGGGTTCATTCCTGAGCCACGTTTCTGAACTCCAGTCCTTGCCATCCCCAGGACACTCTGAAGCTGTTGGGCCAGCCCCCCTGCAAATCCTGTGGCAGCTTTGTGGTCCTCTGAGCAGGTGCACTGGCATGGCTCTGAGCAGGTGTACATGTGAACTGTGTCACCTGTTCCCAGGCCAGAGAGCGCAGCTCCTCTGAGGGCTGTCCTCTGATGAGAGATGCCACATGGATGCTTCCGGTCCTGATATCCTAATCAGTTACTGGAGAGTCTCAAGGTTAGGGTAGGGGCGGGCTCTGCTGCCCTGGTACCACCAGCTCCCCTTGCTGACCTTGTCTGCAGGGTGTTCCCTTTTGTTCCTTCTGCCTAATCGGTTCCTACCCTGAAGCCAGAATCTTTTCCTGGCTATCAACCTCTTAGATATAAACACATTGATAAAAATCATACAATTTGGCAGGTTTCACTAGGCAGTTAAAATCCAGTAATGTTCGCAAGTAACACTGAAGCGCTGGGATATGATTCATAAGGGAGGACGCCCTGAGCCTGTACTGTAGGCTCCAAATTCTGTGCGGCCCATTTGTCCACGTGATTCTCTGCTCCCTCGGCTGCCTTGGCAGATCTCCCCCTTCGGGGACCACTGTCTGCTCCCTGAGCTCCTGGCTGGGTTCCTCATGACCCCTGGGCCCAGGCATGGTGGGAGAGGAAGGGGCAGCTGGCTGCTCCCTGGGCACAGACTCATGTCCCTCCTGCCTGCGTTGGGCTTCACCTGCAGGCCTTCCCTTGCCACCACCTCTGAATCCAGAGCATCCCTCATCCTAAAGGACCTGCTGCAGCCTCTCGCCAGCCGCCCTGACACCCAAACCTCACCCTTTACCTGGGAAGCCTGGCTCAGGGGATCCACGAATGGATGAGCTCTGGATCCTAGAGGGAACAACAGCTCCATCCAGTGGAGTATGAGGGAGCCTGGGAGCAAATGCTGACCACAGTGGAGGCCAGGCCAGGGCATGGTTGCCTCTGCTCCAGTGGCTGGGGCCCAGGTACCCCACATCTAGGCACTACAGCTCAGTGTCCTTAGAAGAGGGGGTCCCCAGGTGGCAGGTAGTTGAGGATGGAGGTTCCCATGCTGAAGGCACAGCCTGGGGCTCCTCCCAGGATTGCCAGGCCAGGCAGGAGCCAGGGGAGCCCTGCTTTGGGGCCCAGGGGAGCTGGGTGCCCAGCATCTCCCAGAGCATTTCCCGTTCGCACATGGGCGAGCGCGTTTCAGGATGGCTCCACTGCTGTCACCTCAGGAGATAAACAGGCCGGCCCTTCCTCTTACATTGTTTCTGTTGGAAACGTGCACCTGAGCGCCACAGAGCTGACTTATCAGTGCGGCATCCCTGTCCTTCCTGGAGGTAGCCTGGGTTCTGACTCTGTTTTGGGAACGAGGGGTCAGGCTTTTCCTGAGGTCTTTCTTCCACTGTGTGTGGCTTTCCCCGTGACACCTGTGCCTTTTTTTTTTTTTTTCTTTTTTCCATTTTCCTTTTTGAAGTTCACAATCTTGGGATTCCCCTCTTGGAGCTATTTTGTGCAAATCTGGCAGGAGCAGCCTAACTGGGATTCTTGCCTGCATGCCATCCATCAGAGGGCCTGTGACGTACAAGCCCAGCTTTTGTATAACACATTTAATTTATTTATTTGGAACAGAGTTACAGACAGAGAGAAAAAGAGATCTTTCATATGCTGGTTCACTCCCCAAATGGCCACAGTGGCTGGGGCTGAGCCAGGCTGGAGCCAGGAGCCTGGAACTCCATCCAGGTCATCCATGTAGTTGACAGCGGCCCAAGCACTTGGGTCATCACCTGGTACTTTCCTGGGAGCATGAGCAGGGAGCTGGGTTGGAAGTGGAACAGCCAGGACTTGAACTTGCATTCATATAGGATGCCAGTGTCGCAGGTGGCAGCTTAACCCACTGTGACACAATGCCGGCCCCAAGATCTGGTTTTGAAAGTCAGGCAGAAGGGCCCTATGGCTGCGGGCACCGAGGCTCCATCTGCACCATGTGTCTCTTTGAGCCCCTGTGTGTGGCGCCTGGTCCTGTAGCCAGACTTTGCCCACTCCTGACCTGGTTGCCCACACGCCTCGGGGCTGCCAAGGCCCCATGTTCCTGCAGGGTCTTCATGCAGCCTGGTTTATAAGCACAGCATCCGGCTTGGGGGTCAGGGCCCCTGGGTCTGTGCAGATTGTGCAGCTACTAGCCCAGAAGCCGGCACCCCAGCCCCTCAGGGAAACTGGGGGCCATGGGAAAGTCCCAAGAGGCTTGACTCCCCTGTGTCTGCCGAGCCTGCTGTTTGGACTGCTGTTTGGGTAGGGAGGGGCACTGATGAACTCCTCCCCGCCAGGGTTCCGTGAGGGCTGTGGTCGGAGGGACTGTTGTTGGAGTGGCGACTGCTCACTCCCTTGGGCATGGCAGTTGGACTGAGGTGAGCTTGAACCTGACTGCTGCAGCTTGAGCAAATTTCTTAGCCTGTGTAAGCCTCGGTTCCCTCATCCGTACAATCAGTTCTATCCGCTGGATGGAAGGCGGTGAGGCTGGGAGGTGCCCGGCTCATGGCTATCACGAGGACTAGGTGAGATAACCCCCCATACAGCCCTGGCGCTGGGCCTGGGACTGCTGTGTGCTCAGTGGGACTGATACCCACCCCCTGAGACGAGAGAGGTCTGACCCTGACCTCCGGGTCCAGGCCCCCCCCCCCCCTCACCCAGGGAGCTTCCTATGGGGGTAAGAGGAAGCCGAGGCCTCACGTTGTGTCCCAGGGCCTCTTCCCTCTGTGGGCATGGTGGCTTTGCAAACCTTAATTCCCAAAGCAGTGAGTTTGGCAGCTGCTAGCTCATGGGTGAGGACCAGGAGGCAAAGCGGCCTGTCCTGGGGTATGGGCAGCAGCCACGTCCCACACTGGTGTCTTCCTGGAGAGCTGGTGTCCACCGCACTCCATTGCATGCACTTGCTCTCATCTTGGCTTTGCTTCAGCGGACGCCTGCGGGAAGCCTGGGAGCTGGGCTGTGCTCACCCTCACTGACAGGAGTGGGGCAGGGAGTGAGGCGTGAAGCTCGGGCACTAGGGACAGGCCCGTCACGCCTCCCGCCAGAGGCATGCAAAGCATGTCCTGCGTTGTCGTCGCATCGTCCTCTGCTGCTGTTCTGGGTCACTGGCTGCCGAGCCCAGACTGCTGTGCGGCAGTGCCAGGAGAGGCAGAACATGACTGCTCCCGAGGTTTTTTGTTGTCTTAACTTATTAGAGAGAGCACGTGCTCCCTTCCCTTGGTTCACTCCCCAAATGCTCACAACCGCAGGGCCAGGCCGAAGCCATTAGCTAGGGACCCACCCCCAGCCTCTCATGTGGGTCCAAGGACCCAACCATGTGCGTCATCACCTGCTGCTCCTAGGGTCTGCTGGAGCAGGAAGCTGGAGTCAGGAGCAGAGCCCAGGCCCTCGGATGTGGGATGCAGGCGTCTTAACCACTAGGCCACACATCACCTCTTTTCCTCAGCTTCAAGTGTACAGCTCCTTAGACTTTTCCTGGCTGGGTTAGGAACGCCAGATGTGTGGATTACATGCCTACCCCTTTATTTTTTATTTATTTTTTTTTAAGATTTTTTTATTTTTTATTTGAAAGAGTTACAGAGAGAGGTCTTCCATCCACTGGTTCACTCCCCAAATGGCCGCAATGGCCAGAGCTGAGCCAATCCAGAATCAGGAGCCAGGAGCTTCTTCCAGGTCTCCCAAGTGGGTGCAGGGGCCCAAGGACTTGTGCCATCTTCTACTGCTTTCCCAGGCCATAGCAGAGAGCTGGATCAGAAGAGGAGCAGCCGGGACTAGAACCAGCGCCCACATGGGATGCCCACACTTCAGGCCAGGGCTTTAACCTGTTGTGCCACAACACTGGCCCCTCGCTTACCCCTTTACATGTATCCAGGGAGACCCCAAGAGTCACACTTACAAAAATTAGTGTCACCTGGCAGCCAGAATAGAATTGCTCAGGGAGACGTGTGTGCTGTCGCGTGCTGTTGCTAACTATCGCTCTCTGTCCCTCCACCCTGCCCCAACTCCAGCCCAAATACGTGGTTCAGGATGCTGAAGTCGGGAGAGTTCATGTCGGGCCTCCAGGGAAAGCTGTCTGAGGTTCTTAGGATGTTTCTTGTTTGAACGCTTCTGTCTCTGTCCCAGGTGTGTGTTTTCCCTGAGTCAGGACTTCCGTGTCTACACCCTAAGGGAGAAGGGGCGAGGCGCCCTCACAGTCTGCGGAGTGGTCGGCTGCCTGGGCCCCGTGCAGTGCAAGAGTGAGAACAGGACTTGGCTGGTTTTCTGACCTCACTCGGTTTGTCCACCTGCTGGGCTGACCTGTCCCAGGCCCTCCGCATGGACACCAGGGCACCTTTTCACAGTTCAGTTTGGGGAAGTCATTCTAGTTTAGCTCATCTTGATTGCATAACTCCCAAGAGGTTCTTTCTTCACTGAGTGTTGTTGCTGTGTTTCCAGAAATCTCTGTAGGGTAATGTGAGAGCCCCCGGGGGCATCTGCTGGCACGGGTGGCTATGTGGTCGCGCGGTGCTCCGTGCTCAGAGGGGCATGAGCTTGGGTTCACTGCTCGACAGCTACAGTCTTGAAACCCTATGTTGTGTGTGGTTTTTTTTTTTTTTTTTTGGACAGGCAGAGTGGACAGTGAGAGAGACAGAGAGAAAGGTCTTCCTTTTACTGTTGGTTCACCCTCCAATGGCTGCTGCGGCTGGCGCACTGCGCTGATCTGAAGGCAGGAGCCAGGTGCTTCTCCTGGTCTCCCATGGGGTGCAGGGCCCAAGCACTTGGGCCATCCTCCACTGCCTTCCCAGGCCACAGCAGAGAGCTGGCCTGGAAGAGGGGCAACCAGGACAGAATCCAGTGCCCCGACCGGGACTAGAACCCAGTGTGCCGGCGCCGCAGGCGGAGGATTAGCCTATTGAGCCGCGGCACCAGCCGAAACCGTATGGTTTTATCTTTGCATTTGTGTCTTGTAAGCGAAGCCTAGTGGGCCAGTGGAGTATGCAATGCAGGCTTGGAGCCTGGGTTCCCAGGGTCCTGATTCCTGCCATCTTCCTGCCTCCCCCGGGTGGGGTCCTTGCTCTGCCCTGCTCTGCTCCTGATGAAACCTGGACACAGAGGTGGAGGTTGGGTGTGTGTACCCCCTGGCATCTTGGCTGGGGTGTGGCGGGGAGGGGAGCATGGTGGTAGCCATCCTCTCCCGGGCTGGCAGCTCCACTGTATCAGTGGGCAGCGGGCAGGCCTCTCCGCCTCCCCTCATCCAAGTGCCCAGCACGTACTGGCATAGAAGGTGCAGTACCCTTGGGGTGGCCCATCCATCTTGGGTGGGGACCACGGGTCCCTGGGAAGAGCGGATACCTGATTATAGTTCCCCACCCCAGATGGGTCACAGCACGTCAGTCCAGCTGCTGCCTGGGGTGGGGCGGGGTGAGATGGCATGGGGACCCAGCCATCAGGGGCCCCTTGCTTACTTGCACACGTTGTCACTGGCCCCCGAGGGCCTGTGAAGGATGACGTCCTGCCTGTAGATACCCTTGTGTGTTATGTTCTGTGCATCTGTCCACGATACAAACTCAGGGCAGGTGATTAGCCTGTCCATTAAGACATTGGTTAAGACGTTCGTGTCCCATATTGTAGTATCTGGGTCCCATCTCTGGCTCTGGCCCCTGACTCAAGCTTCCTACTGATGCAGACCCTGGGAGGCAGCAGGTGGTGGCTCAAATAGCCTGCCACTCACATGGGAGACTGGATGGAGTTCCTGCCTCTCAACTTTGGCCTGGCCAATGGCAATTTTTCCTCCACTTCACCCTCATGAATAAATAAATGATTTTAATATAAAGTGTTTTAAAAAATACCACGACAGGTGGTGAGAGAGACTGTGGGAAGATAGAAGGAGTTTAGTGTCTGCTCTTTGAACAAGGTCATCGCATGTTTTCATTTTGTGCTGGGCCCACAGATGGTATACCCACCCTCAAAGGGCCTGTCCTGGAACCCCCCGAGAAAGCTGTTTGCCAGGCGGGCTCTTACCTGCTGTCTCTCTTCTTCCCCTCGCAGGCATCCTGCTGGCTGTGTGCCAAGCCCTGGAGAACAGCACGTCGCCCCTCAACGGTGAGTCCAGCCTCTCCTGGGGCCGTGGGTGGTGTGTGGGCTGAGCGAAGGGAACAGACAGGGCCTAGTTTGTGGAACTTGTGGCTGTCACCTGGAGCGCTCCCTTGCTGGCTTCCTGCCCACTGGGCGCACCTGTGCCTGAGCCCTTTCCTTGCTCACTGGAAGGAAGGTCTTAACTGTTAGGCCCAAGGCAGGCAGTTCCTGGCTTGCACAGGGGCCTGCCTTCTCCCATCTCCCTTCAGCGGTTCAGACGGTTTGTGTAGGCAGGTGCACTGGGAAGCGGGGCCGGCAGGACCCCAGAGCTCAGAACTGGTTGCGTCTCTCCAGCTCACATGTTCATTCTCCCCCAAGGCCCCAGATTCCTGAACTTGCTAGGCTGCATCTGCCTGGTGAGCTTTGTGCAGTTGTGTTCTGGTTTATTTTTGGATATTTGTATGCGAGCCTCCTTTTTTTGTTTCCATCGTTAAGATCCTGGATCGATATATTGGGGAGCTTGGGAAGCGCAGGAGGCAAAGCACGTGGGATCGCGCATTACAGGGAAGCACCTGCCTTTACAGGTGCAAGTTGCTTTCAGACAGAATTGTTGGGTTGTGCGTTCTTCCATGTTGCTGGGATGTCCTGAAATGTATCCATGGAAAACGTCACGAAACTATTAAAACAGGCATGCGTGATGTCACCAAGCCCTGACCCAGGGGACATTTGTGATGCTTCCAGATTTTAAAGTTACAATGCTCTATCTTCATGCCTAGGGGCTTTTTCCTTGCTTTGAATTTTTCCTTGGGCTGGATGTTGGGGAGCAGGAGTGATTGAGGATCCTGGGTACAGACTGCCTGCTCCCAGCTCCAGGTGGATCGCGCTGATTCTCTTCAGCAATGCAGGAGGCTGCCAGCCCCATTGCTCCCTTGTTAGCATGGAGTCGGTTCCTCTGACTTCCACTCCAGCTCTGTTGCTACAGCAGCCCCCTCTGGCGCTGTTTGGGAGAACTGGATCCGGCACCAATCAGCAGTCACCACTTGTTTAGATACTGGGCATCTCCACAGGACGAGATGTCCTAGTGTTTTCCTCGCCTTTCTTGCATGCTCTTAGGCCCAGCGGGATGGAACTGAAGCATAAAGGCCTTGAAGTTAGGCCAGATGGGTGGGTAGGAGGCCTGGGCCTCCATGCCTGGTTCCCTGGCTCTCTTGCACGGTCCTCCCCTCAGCTCCTCCAGGTCCCAGACCTGGTAGGCCAGGAGCTGGGTTCTCTGCTGAGTCACTTTCAGGGCACACACTGCAAGGCAAACGCTGATGGTGCCCTTCCATGAGGGGAGAGGCTCTCCTGGTTCTTTGACCCCATCCTCCCAAGCCTCCGTCCATTCATACAGGCAAGAAGAGCTAAAGGATGTTGTCCCTGAGCCTGTTTCCCCAGGGGCCTGGCACAGCCCCTGCCTAGACCTCTAGGAGGGGCCCAGGGCCTGCTGGGAAGATCTGAGGAGACCTGAAGCATTCATCCAGAAGGGGACTGCCCTGCTGCAGCGGTGACCAGCCCTTGTCCCTCGTTCCTGGTATAACATTGACATTGACACCTTCCTGATGTTCAGTGCCTCTCATTACGAGCTGTCGAGATCCTGCTGTGAGGCACACCATCCTGTGACTGGCTGATGCCCTCTGTAGAGCGAGCTGATGAGTGAGAGCAGGCAGGGCCACAACGTGTGATGTCCCAGTATTGGCGGCTGCCTCTGTGTGGCCCCTGAGCTGCTCTCTGCTGGATGAGTTACTAAGCTAAAGAACTTTCTTAGCGATTAATGAGAAAGGTCTTCCCTGTGGGCCCCAGAGCTGATTCCAGAGAGGGCTGGGCTGCGATGACTGAACTGTTGTCACCCCTCCAAAAGCTAGGACTTCGTGACTGGTCCAGGCTTGTTTGCTTCACGTTCTTTCCTTTTAGGGAGGCCTTTCTGTCTCCTGGAAGGCTCCCTAGGCCATGGTAGGCCTTACCACTCCTCCCTAGCCAGGGCTGAATCCTGGGTGAGTGCAGCTCAAACTGGGGCCCAGTACCCACCAGCCACACTCACTACCCCAGCATTGGAGTAAGGGTGGATTTAACTCTTGGCTAATGTAGGAAGTAAAACTATTTGTCCATGGCATTATAAGAATCATCCACAGATCCGGGTATTTGAAAGCAAAGCTTATTTCACTCATGAACCCTTCATTAAGGGTATATGATAAGTGCTTTTAAAAACATAACCTTGGCTCCATGACCACACCAATGAAAGCAAAAAATTCATTTTTAAGATGCAGGGTAGAGGCTGGCGCCGTGGCTCAACAGGCTAATCTTCCACCTAGTGGCGCCCGCACACCGGGTTCTAATCCCGGTTGGGGCGCCAGATTCTGTCCCGGTTGCCCCTCTTCCAGGCCAGCTCTCTGCTATGGCCTGGGAGTGCATTGGAGGATGGCCCAAGTGCTTGGGCCCTGCACCCGCATGGGAGACCAGGATAAACACCTGGCTCCTGGCTTCAGATCAGCGCGGTGCACTGGCCGCAGCCCGCTGGCCGCGACGGCCATTAAAGGGTGAACCTGTCTCTGTCACTGTCCACTCTGCCTAAAAAAAAAAAAAAAAAAAAAAAAAAGATGCAGGGTAGAGGGTGCTGTATCTGATTTTGTGATACTTCGATGTTTCGTGTGGTGTTCCCTACTGATAGACATTTCTTTCAGGCATTCAGTTTCTTAGAAATGCATTAGTTTTTCCTTTTGGGCGACATTCACCTCTGAGCCCCCAGCTCCTTTTGCTCTGGATTTTGGTGAGCTCGTTTGCTAAATCCCAGAACCATCAATTTAGGTGTGAAGAAGAGCGGGTACAGGACAAAGGCTTATGAGGGCTTTTCCATAATGTAAATATGCAGGTCTCTCCACTCTAAGGCTTGACCAGAATGGGGAGCAGTCATGAACGAGCTAGTTGGTGATGCATCCCCAAGTGACAGCGCTGGAGCCACAGGGTACAGGCCTGCCCTGGGGGGGAGCCCGACACGTTCATGGAGCTCTGCGGAGAGGGAACTGGCGGCTCCATGTGCCCATCCCAGGTGTGCACGCTCTCAAAGGAGATGGGGGCTCATCCTCTGGAGTTTTAAAGAAGTTTCATGTTGTTGTTATCGGACACCTGCAGTTGGCCTTGCTTTCTGTTTCCTTGGCTTCTTTCTCCCATTCCGTAGACCCCCACATATGGAGGTGACACCAGAATCACAGGACGCTGGTGTTGCCAGCAGTAAAGGCTTCCCAGACATCTGCTTTGGGTGGGACAATGGTGGGATCTGGTGCCGGAGGCTGGAGGTCAGGGATCTTGGTTGGGTTCAGTGGGTCTTGGCTTGTTCGAGTCGCAGGGTGAGTTACGTGTCTGGTTGTTGCTTGGATTTGTTTCCTCATCTGTTGGGCATCCGTCAGGAGCAGCCTGCTAGGTTTTTCACACAAGACCGCTCTGATGGATCGGTACGGATGACTGGGGAGCTGCATTGAGAAGGTTATGAGCTGCAGTTGGGTTTTCCAGAAGCACTGCAGTGATCAATTTCCAGGGACCATGGTTGGGAAGTGGGAGGGTGTCGGTCGTATATCGGATTCTCTTAGAATCAGGTGTCGTTGTGCATTCAGGTTCTAACTCTCCAGCTGCTGGGACTGTGCAAAAACTCAGGCTGTCTCTTCCTGCCCTTATGGAGCCCACCCATAAGGAGAGCATCATCATGATGGGGGCACCTGCTCTGTGCATGAGTTGGGAGTGAAATCCAGAGTCTGGAGTTTGGGCCAGGACATTTTTATCCGATTGCTTGTCCATTTATAAAGCACCAAAGGAAACATTAGCTGGAGGCAGCTGAGGGTGGCAGCACCTAAAGCTTAGAACATCTGTCACACCCTCCCAAGGCAGGACGTATGACCCATCTTGCAAAGGCATTTTAATGCCCCTTAAAAGGGACAGAATGCACCACAGCTCAGAAGTTGTTGGGTGGCTGCTTGCTTAACCCTCAGAAATGTGTCACCGTTCCCAGGCTGCCCATCTGGTTCTCCTATTTTCGTGAGACTCTAATGACCGATGGGGTGTGGTGAGGCCCTGGCTGGGGCACCTGGGAGCCAGGCCCTGGCTTCCCTCTGCTGTGTGCCTTGGGTGATCTGGGTACTCTGCATGGCTCTTTAAGCTGCTGAACTTCTGCTCCTTCCTCTCGCCTGTGTCTGCTGAGAAGTGGGGTGTGTTTGAGGGCTTGTTTGGCTTAGCATCTGGGAGACCTTTCAGGCTTGGTGCTGAAACGACCTGGAGATAGCGTGGGGTTATGCACGGGGACTGTTCCTATGATCAGCTTGCATGGGGAGCTGGTGCTCGGGGCTTCGTGGGGGCTCTGGGCTTCAATATGCTGAGACGGTGAGTTTGGGCCGGAGTGCACAGAGGGAGGGAAGTCTTTGAGGTCTTGTTTGGCAAACAGAGCGTGGGTCAGCTGGCAAACAAGGGACCTGGCTCTTGCTCATCTCACCTAACAAAAGATTTTCACAACTGCAAACTGCTTCCCTGTTCCTTTGTCTGAGTTTTCCCACATGGTGCTGAAGTCAGTCTAAAATTAGAAGGCTCACATGTTCAGCCCAGGTATGTGATATGTGTCTGTCACACAGAGACTTGGTGCGTCTTCGTTTGGGCTGAAACCACATGCACCTGTGCGTCCCTGCGTTCACAGATGCTCCAAGGAGCAAGGGGAGAAAATGTGAGATCTGCCTTTCTCTCCCCAGAATTTATCCTTGTCTACCGCCTCATGCCATCTCCTGCTTGTTTCCGAGGAGACCGTGCGGATCAGCTGCCAGACGCGGGACATGGGATCCAGGCTGGCGACCGTGCCTCCCTGGACTCCCTTCCCCATCAGTAAAATGAAGGACTAGGATTCAGTCGGTGCCTTCTCAGACTGTGAGCTGCAGCAGCATTTTAGTTGAGCACTACTAGCTTTAAAAAAAAAAAAAAAAAAAAAGAGAAATTGAATCGCTGACAATAGAGAATGTGTGGAGCAGGCCTGTGGCACAGTGGGGTAAGCTGCCGCCCGCCTGGGACACCCGCATCCCGGGTTTGGAGTGCCTGGACTGATCCTGCCTCTGCCTCCTCCCATCCAGCTTGATGGTAGAGGTACTCGAGTTCCTGACACCATGTGGAGGCTCAGATGGAGCTCCTGGCTCCTCGCGTTGGCCTGGCCCAGCCTTGACCATTGTGGGCATTTAGGGAGTGAACCAGCAGATGAAAGATCTCTCTCTCTTTCTCTCTCTCTCTCTCTCTCTGCCTTTCAAATAAATTTAAAAATAAATGAGTGTTTTTTAAAAATAGGGAATTTCGAAGGGCGTTACTCAGAGAAAGGGCCGTTACTATGCTATGATTCTCTTGTTTTAGGTCTTAGTAGATTCAGATGTTGGCATTCTACATCATTGTGCTTGTGTGAATTGCACCCATACTGCATTTTCTATAGTTCAAGATGTGATTTCTTCCTAAGGACTTCGACACTTGCAGAGCCAGGGCCATAAGTCTTCTGGGACTGAACACTTCCCCCGCCACCGTAGCCTTTGATGGTTGTCTTGTCTGCCCCTGATCTGACAGCAGTGCTATTCAAATTCCCATCTTCATCCAGTCTTTCCAAAACACTCAACCTAGAGGAACAACAGCGCTTTCCTTATGCACAGATATTTCATTAATTTACGTAATATGTAATTACGTAAATGGAATAATGAGTGCGACCGACATAAACAGGTTTGGGAACCAACATAAATGGCCTCTCGGTAAATAGGCAGCCTAATTGGAATGCACAGAAATAGGCTGGTAAACTCGAGTAGTCAACTTACTGGGCTTTTGCATGCTGAGGGTGGCAGTCCAGGTATTTTAGCAAAAGAGGCAGAGTATGGGATTGGGCAAGTCAGGTGCTGCTTTTTTTGAAAGAGGAAGGCAAATGACAAAATTCAGGGATTTAAAAAAAAAAAATCTAGGCCTATAGAAGCCTTGCTGTTCTTCCACTTTTTAGTTTTCAACATTTATTTACCAGTATTTATCAACTCCTGCCTTATACTGGGCTTTGTGCTCAATCCTGGACTACACATGGGAATGGACCATGAGCCCTGATATCAGGCCATTGAGCCAGGCATATTACGTTGATGATTTTAACGTCTCCAAGCCATGATCTACCGTGGTGAGTTTCTTGGTAGCAAACGGCACTCCTGCCACATTCCGATTTCCCGTTTTTAATCTAAGTTTGCAACTACATGCTGCCTAATCTCCGTATAGTTGCATCTCGTTCCCTGTGGCTCTGGGCTGCTTCTGTCTCTTCTGCACTGTGACTATCAGCTTGGAAGCTGACACAAAGGATGTCCAGGCGCAACAGCAGAACATGGCCACGCATCCACCTTGGTGGCAGGAGCCAGGTCTCAACCACACCTCCACCTGCGTGACAGGGGCCAGGCCTTAGGGAGTCCAGGGAGAGGCTGAGCAGCCAGGGCGACTGGGGAATCTCCGTGGCTGTGGTTTGTGGCCAGCACTCGGTACCCACCATGAAGATCATTCTAACCCCAGCTCGTTCCATGTCTGTGCTTCTTGGCTCAGGGCCTCCAGAAAGAATCAGATTGGGTTCTTCCTTGGCCGAGAGGTCACCCCACAGCCCTGGCAGCATTGGAAGGAGAAGGCTGCAAGTGACGAGGGGCCAGCGGGCAGCGTCAGCCACAGGCATGGAAGCTTCCCTCAGACCTGGAGGACGCCCAGATCAGCGGCCCTAGTCCAAGCTGAGTCTTTGAATCATTTGCTCAATCAACGAATATTTAATAAGCATTTACTATGTGTAGGGCCCTGATCATAACAAAGGCAGTGACCTCAAGGACATTAAACTAGGATGTGGAGCTGAGTGATATTCCGAACTGTATGCCAGATGTAAATTCAAGGGCGAGCACGGCAGAATGTCAGCATTCGTTATCTCTGGTGGATAATCTCGTTTCCCTTGTACTTTCCTGTTTTTCCGTAGCGAAAGCGCAGTCAGTGGCTGCTTGGCTGTCCCACGGGGCTGTCTGCCAGTGCGTGTTGAGTGCTGGCTATCTGCGTCTTACTGTCCAGAGATTGTAGCCATCACTCAGGCAGCACTGCTGTTTCTGGGGCGTGGGGTCCTGCCCCCCAACCTTGCCTGAGGGCTGCCCTGTCTCTGCAGTGTGGCCAGCATCCCTCCCAGGGACCTCGCTGCCTGGGTAGGTTGGCCCCAACAACTGCCAGTCTGCCCTAGAGTTCTGGTGATGTTAACTCACACTCTTCAGCGTGCCCCTGTGGCGTTTAACTCTTGACCCACTTCTCAGAAATTCTAAGAACTTGATACCTATGGGTTTCAACAGACTAGTGGAGCATTTCTGGGCTCCTCCCAGCCTTAGGGCAAGTGTCTCAGGTGCGAAGACTCCAGGTCCAGACCGGGCCAAGTTCAGCTTCCATTTCTGCCAGTTACTAGCCTTGAGACTTGAGCAAGTTACTTAAGCTCTCTGTGCCTTGGGGGGGTCCTCTGTAGAATGGGAATGATAACAGTACCTGCGCATGGGGCCGCCGTGAGCCTGGCGTGCTCGCCATTTGTAAAGCACTTGGGGTATCCAGGCACACAGAAGCCACTTTCACTGCTCTCACTAAGCCTGTTCTTCGTCTGCTCTCAGCCCTGGTGACGCCCAGGCTGGGAAGCGACTCCTGTGTCTCGATGGTGCGTCGTGTCCCCTGTAGTCAAGTCCGAGGACGGCCCTCCTCACGTCTCGGTGTGCGTCGCACTCGTCCTGCAGACCGTGTTGATGCAGATTCCTGGGGCCCCTAGCTCCCAACCACTCTGCTAGAGCTCAGTGGGAGGAAGAGGATGAGCAGCAAATGGCCTTGAGCTCTGAGATGCTGTCAGCTCAAGGGGCCAGCCCAGCGCCTGCCCACCCTGGGGGCTCTTGCTGCTCCCAGCTGGGCAGCGCTGCGTCTTGGGGGGAATGTGTGTGTTCCAGGACCAGCGTGCTAGCGTTCACCCAGGAGCGTGGTAAGGAGAAGTTAAAACCTCAGGCCTTGGGCCATCACCTCCACGCATCCTCTTTCTGCTGGCCTGGCTGTGATGAAATGATGACCACGGCTTTCTGGTAAGGCATCAGCTGTGTGTGCCGGAAGCCCAAGCCCAGACCCCCAGCCTGTGCTTTTGGAGATGGGCCTGGAGCACTTGGTTACGTGTGAATGAAGAGACCTCCAGCCATTCCAGTCCAGCCAGGTGTACATATCCCCCCTTAGCAGGCCCCGTAACTGGTTTACAGATTTTCTGAGTGTCCCTTCTTAAGTTTTTGTCATGAGCATTGTGGACAGATCGGTTTATCAGAGTGGATACTGCAAGACGACTTTACAGATCCGGCCTTGGGATTGCTGAGTGGCACTGACTCTGTTTCTCAGCTACCTCACACAGCACCAAGTGGCTAAGAGGAGGTAGAGTGAGGGCTCCATCCTTCTCCCTGGGCGTGCAGCCTGGGGCTCAGGAGACCAGCTTGACCTTCCCAGTGGTCACAGAGCAACCTGGGGAGGAATCCCTTTGGTAACTGGACTTGTGGGGGCTTGGAAGGTAATGAACCTGTATCCCTTGCCTCACACAGTCAGCCCAAGGAGGCGTTTTTGAGACCCTGAGAGTGGAGGGCGTGCGATCTTGCTATGCAATCTGCCCCAGATGGCTCTTGCAGTGTCGGGGGTATGACAAGGCCTGGCGTCCATACGGTTCCACTTCTAGCCAGCTTCCTACCTAATGTTACATTAAGTAAGCACACTCAGAGAAGCACAAAGCTCCAGGATCCCAAATGCACACCCCACCAAATAACGAGATTTTAGTTGTCATCTGAGGGAACTTTGCAAGGACTTAACTTTTGGTCAGTACTGTGCAGCCTTTTTCAGAACAGAGACCCATGTGTGAGAACCCACAGACGGTGGGTGTGCCTGAATTATTCATTAATATACATAATGGCCAAGTGCTCTTTAAGAACTCAGTAACACTTTAAAATGAATTTCTATTTTATCAAAATAGAATTCACAAGCCGGCGCCGCGGCTCACTAGGCTAATCCTCCGCCTTGTGGCACCGGGTTCTAGTCCCGGTCGGGGCACCGGATTCTGTCCCGGTTGCCCCTCTTCCAGGCCAGCTCTTTGCTATGACCCGGGAAGGCAGTGGAGGATGGCCCAAGTCCTTGGGCCCTGCACCCCATGGGAGACCAGGAGAAGCACCTGGCTCCTGCCATCGGATCAGCGCGGTGCGACGGCCGCAGCGCGCCAACCGCGGCGGCCATTGGAGGGTGAACCAACGGCAAAGGAAGACCTTTCTCTCTGCCTCTCTCTCTCACTGTCCACTCTGCCTGTCCAAAAAAAAAAAAAAAATAGAATTCACATAATTAATATGAGCTCACATTTCTGGAGCACTCACTGTATGCTGGGTACTGTTCGATATGTATTATTTAATTTCTAGAACTAAGAAAAGGTACCATTATTAATCCCATTTTACAGTTGACAAAGCTGAGGCACAGAGAAGTCAATTTGCTCAAGGTCACATAGAATGTAGTGGAGCTGGGATTTAAACCCAGATAAGTTGCTGAAGAGTTCTAAGCACTTCATCAGTATGTGTTTTTTTTTTTAAAAAGGTTTATTTATTTTTATTTGAAAGGCAGAGAGAGAGAGAGAGAGAGAGAGAGGGAGGGAGGGAGGGAGGGAGGAAGGAAGGAAACATCTTCCACACACTGGTTAACTCTCCAAATGACTTTAACAGCCAGGGCTGGGCCAGGCTGAAGTCAGGAGCCAGGAACCCCATGTAGGTTTTTTGCTGTGGGTGGCAGGAATCCAAGCACATTAGCAGGAAGGTGAATCAGAAGTGGAGCAGCCAGGACTTGAACCAACACTCCGATATTGGATGTGGGCATCGCAAGCTGCAGCTTAACCCACTGCACCACAATGCCCACCCCACCACTCTGCTAAAAAATACACACACAGGTACATGCATATCCCATTCAGACCACAGATGCCACATGAGGGGAGGTTGGCCAACACTGCATTATGTAACTGTATGACACTCTTTCTTCCCCTTCTCCAAGACAGGGAAACTGCATTTTAATCTTCGTTTCATGAGAAACTAGACATAGATCTCAAAGTGTGTGCAACTGTGTGTGCAGGTAATTACACATGCATGTGCCCACGAGTGTGCCTGTGCATCACGTGTGTGTGTGTATATAAGCTTTGATTGGATTTTATCGTCTTTCTTGGCACAAAACGACAGAATCTTCCTTTATCCGATGTCAATTCTTCCAAGACCGTGTCAGTTCCAGAGACTGATAGCTTTGTTCTGAGTTGTCTGGGTTTTTATTGTCAAAGTGTCTTTGCACAAGTCTGGCTGTGGATAGGTGTGTCTTAGACTCTTCTCCTGGGCTGTGTTAGGAGACCTAGGAAATACAGGGGATTGAACCTGTAGACTCGGAAGTCAAAAGTCAGTGGGGTTCCAAACCCAGCCCTGTCACCCAGCTTTCCTGTGTGTGGAGTTGCCCACGTGCCCCCTACCTTGGGGGCATATCCGCGTGAGAGATTTCTAGGGGATGGCTTGTGCTCTGCTCAACTTCTGCTTCTCAACAGCAGGTGAGCTGCTGAGACCTTTGGCTTCCTGCAAAGGTGTCTAAAATAAAACCCCTAAGTGTTGATAACACAGCAGTTAAAAATGGAGCATGGGGTCGGCTGACTCGGGTTCAGCTCTTAACCGTGCCCCATGGGGATCCACTTCAAGTGAATTCCTCAGCCACCTCGTGCCTCAGTTTCCCCACCTATAGAGGGAAGGTGACAACAGAACCTGCCTCGTGGAGTTGTGAGGATTAAATGAGATGATATACAGAAAGCCCTTAGGACAGGGCCAGGTGCACTCTCAGTCCTATGTGTGTATTATATAAATCCTTTCACTTAGATTTACAAAGATAGAAAGTGAGAAAGCAATAACAGAGGTGTAAGAAACAGTATCTGGAACGCCCAATTGTTCATCGGTGGCAGGGGCAGATTACGGCCTGAAGTCGTAAAGAACTTTGATGATGTAAGTGAGCAATTTGATACGAGACCAGGGACAGGCGTTTTACTTCGGACGCCTGCATCCCATACCCAGGGTGCCTGACTCCAGTACTGGCTGCTGTGCTTCTGATCCAGCTTCCTGCCAGTGCACACACTGGAAAGCAGCAGGTGATGGAGCCCTAAGCCATGTAGGGGACTGGGCTTCTGACGTCAGCCTGGCCCAGCCCTGGCATGTGGAGAGTAAATCAGTGGCCAAAAATCTCTCTCCTTCAAATAAAATGAAAATAAATAAAATATGGGTTGCTGGCATTGTGGTGCAGCAGGTTAAACCACTGCTTACAACACCAGCATCTGTATTAGAGCACCAGTGCAAGTCCTGGCTGCTCCATTTCCAATCCAATTTCCTGCTAAGGTACCTAGGAAGGGAGCAGTGATGGCCCAAATGCTTGGGTCCCCAGGACACCCAGTGGAGTTCCAGGCTCCTGGCTTCAGCCTGGCCTAGCCCCAGCTATGGTAGGCAGTTGGGGACTGAACTAGCAGAGAAAGATTCTCTCTCTCTCTCCCCCTCACTCTCCCCTCCCTCCTTCCCTCTCTCCTTCATCTTTTCCTCCCTCCCTCCCTCTCTCTCTTCCTCCCAACTTCCTTCCCTCCCTGCTACTCTGCCTTTCAAATAAATAAATCTTTACATACATACATAAACATTTTTGGGGAAAAAAAAAAACAGATGAAAGGAAGCCCCCCTTTGCCTGCTGGGAAGTGGCATATGAGACCAGCTATTCTAGTAGATGCCAAAAAAATGGAGCTTTATTTTTGGAATGGTGGTACCCAGCGCAGAGGAAGCTCCGTCTGCCCCCTTCGGTGGCAGTGACGGGAGATGTGAGAGGTTGCTGCCATCCTGAGGCACCCGAGGGAGCCTGGAGGCATGGGAGAGGAGCACAGGGACACCCTGGGGAGGGCCACAGCCGGCGAAGCAGAGGCCCAGCAGGGTGGGGGAGGACGACACAGGGAGTTCCTGGCTTCCTGCAGGTCCCACACACACAGGGGGCCGCAGCAGGACCGCTGGCTGAGGAAGTCCCACCCCCGCTGCAGTAGTCTAACCTACAAGTGGGTCGCTCCCACTTCACACCCAGGGTTCAGGGAGAGGCTGCGGATCATGTGGGCCCTATTAATAGGCACTGATGTGGGAAAAGCTCACTGCTAATTTCCTTTTTGATGCCAATGCTGTGAAATCGGAGCAGGAGTACAGGTTAGAGCCACATAAAGACGGGAGAATAATTAGATCACTAAGTGGAGCGTGTACGCCATTGAGGAGCTGGAGCTGTTGGGATTAAATTCTCAACCATCTGGGGACAAGGAGGAAAATCATATATTTTTGGGGAAAAAGAACCTTGGAGAAACAAGATATTATTAATCCAAAGGGTCCCTTGCCCTAATTTCAATTGACTTCCTTTTTAAAAAGTATTTTGATGCCTGGAGGGTGTACTGTGGAGGGCTGTACTGGACGTCCAGGTGGATGGGAGCAGTCCTTGCCCCTGGGGTCTGCTCCATGGTGGAGGTGAGGAGTAGCTGGCAGAGTGGTGTGCAAGTCCCCCTCAGGAAGCACCAGCCGCAGGCTGGCCTCTGCCAGAGGGGATGGAACACCTTCCCCAGAGAATTGATTTTTTTTTTTTTTTTTGCAAGCAAACAGCACTTAAAATTTTTTAAAAAAACATTTAAAAATTTTTTTTTTAATATTTTAAGTTGACAAATAAAAATTATGTACCCGTTATACAGCATGATATTTTCACATGTTTATATTTGTGGATGACTAAATCAAACTAGCTAACGTACACATTGCCTCACGTGCTTAAAGACCCTCATCTCATACACAGAGGTCAACTCAAGGTAGTGAAAGACTCCAGTGTCAGGCCAGCAACTGTAAAACCACGAGAAAACAAAGGGGAAAGTTCCACAACCACGACCTGGGTGATGTTGTTTTTTGCATATGAACCCAAAAGCACTGGCAACAGAAGCAAACATAGGCAAGTGGGATGAGATATAACGGAAAGGTTCTTGCACAGCCAAGGAAGCGATCGCCAGAATGAGGAAACAAACTATGGAGTGGGAGAAAACATTTGCAAACCTACATCTGTAAAGGGTCCGCGTGGGAGCCTCCAGAGGCCCCCACATAAGGAGTCAACCCAACAGCACGGAGGGCCCCAGTGGATGTCCTTTGTCTTTGGGTTTGGTGGAGGCAGCATCCACCGGCTTGGGGGCGGGGCGGGGGGGGGCAGTCACTGAGCTGAGCAGGCCCTCTCCCTGCTGGTCACCTTTCAAGGTCAAATGATCAACCTTGGTGAAGAGTGGGTACTACAGGGCTACCCAAGGCTTTGCTTTTGTAAAACGGCACTGACTGGTGGTCTTGCTCTTAATACTGAACACTGATTTGTTATTTTAAACTTGGCTTAAGTGATACAGCTTTGTGAGTGCACATAACCAGGATGCTATTTAGGCAGGGAAGGCTTTGGCGGCACTGACCTTTTGAAATAGTATATTTTATGGGTGTTCAAAGACTGACATAATTGGAAATCTGGCCTGGGGAAGATGCTTAATTAATGTTTTTTAAATGAAGAGTTCCTGATGCCCAGGCCGTTGGCACACACACCCTCCTTGAAAAGAGTTGGTCTCTAACAGCCTCTGGCAGCTCTGTCCGGAACTGGGTGTCCCCTGTGGCAGCCACACATGGCTGGGGAGCTCCTGACATGTGGCTAGTGCAAACTGAGATGTCAGAAATATGCCATATAGACCGAATTGTGAAGACTTAGCGTGTTTAAAAAAATGAATTCTAAATAGTAAGTGTTTCGGTTGTTTCCTAAGATGACACTATTTTGACAAAACTGGGTTAAATAAAACATATTCACATTAATTTTTTTCCCTAATGGTGGTTAGTAGAAAATGTCAAGTTAACTCGTGTGACTCATATTTATTTCACAGTTCTAGAATCCTGTATTTTTTCCTACTCCCATCCCTTCCTTCCTTCTTGGAACGCCAGCCCCTGAGAGCGCACTGCTTGGTCTCATCCCAGTCTTGAGCTCCAGCCCAAGTATCCAGCGCCTTCTCCCGCCCCCTTGTAGAGCTGCTGACTTTCAGACCCAGGTCACACAACTGCTGCCGCAGGGGGCTTCTCCGACCCATGTAGGCAAAAGCAATTTGTCCTTTGGTCCATTCCTTTGTTTTTGAAATTTTTTTTCTCCCCTGCTGTCTCCATGGTGTGCTCCTTGAAGATGGGGAATGGGAGACTCTCTGCCTCTTTAGCACAAAGCCCGATGCAACAGATACACAGTCAGCCTGGATCATAAGTGAATACTAGGAGACTCTACTGTGCAGCCAGAGTAGGAAACCATAGGCATGGAGCTGGGATGGGGAGAGCAAAGGCCCTGGAGTCCTGACTCTAATGCACACTGAGGCTGGGTTCACCTGCCTGTCTATAGCAGAGAAGATCCAGTGGCTAGGAAAGGGTTTGCTGCCTGCGGTATTGAAGATACCAGGCCTTCTGCACTGGCAGGCGTGCTCTTCTTACACACTGGATCTGTGCGCGTGCATCTCCCTCCCTCCCTCCGCACACAAAGCCGGGGCAGGACGGCAGCATCCTCCCTGCCTCTGCACCTGCCTCCTTTCATAGCCACTGCGTGACTGAAACAATGTTATGTGGACTTGATGTCCTCAACCTTGGAAGTAGGTTCTTTCTTGCTGTTTTCTGCAAAAAGCCTTGTGCTCTGATGGGAGAGTATTTTGGAGGGAGCTGTAGAGATCTGCTTGAGTGTGAGAATTATGGGTGATGCTTATTTGGGAAGTAATGCCTGCCTGAAAGTCTAGCTTTCATAAAATGATACAAATAATCTAGCAACAACTGGAGAGCAGCGCCGCGCTCCAGACAACAGTGGTGATGCTCTGGTAGCCACGCCTCTTTCCATCCACTGGCAGACTTCAGGGGCCACACGTGTGGGGCGGTGGCAGCTGTGCAGCAGCCTCACTGCTCAGCAAACTCCGGTTGGAAAGGAAATAGATCATTGCATGTGTAAGTCACATAGTTACATGCCCAGGAAACCCCTCAACTCCCAGAATGCCTATTAGAAACACTAGGGGAATCCACACGGGTACAAATAAGAAAACAGTGGTTTTTCTATAAATCATTAATCACCCATCAGAAATACACTGGACAGGCAGGGTGGGGGCAGGGATAGAAAGTTTCTATCCAAGGGTTTTAAAGCTCCAGTTATGCAGGGTGCCCAGGTTCTAGGGAGCTGCTGTACCATGTTGGGCTTATGGCTGATAGTACTGCACGTGTAAAAAGTTAACAAGGCAAAAGCTCCAAATGAAACAACAACAACAAAAAAATAACAATAATAATCACAGTAACAATACAAAATATACTGGAGAAAATCACCTTCAAAATAATAATGAAATACAGGCTATAGACTATGTAGGAATAATCTTTGAAAGACATGTTCAGAATTTTTTTTGAGAAATACTCTCAAACTGTGCTTTCAAATAACCATTTAACTACAAAAGAGACCCATGCTATAATGGGAAAGCATGATGTTGTACAATTGTTCTTTCTGTTATTGCTTTAGAAATCTAAGGCAACCCTAGTTACTCTTTTCATAGGATCGGGCTGGGTAAGCATGAACTTAACTAAATGTTTTTTTTTTTTTTGGAGTTTGCCTTTAAGAATAAGGCACAAGAAAATGTTGACAAAAACGTGGAGGGATTAGTGCCATCACATATTAATAAATACTATGAAGCTGAAATAATGCAAACATTCTAACACTGGCATCAGAAAAGATACATGTATGTAGAAGCATGGGAAATCCCCAAAGAGACTCATTTACACCATGCAAGCTGACACATGATAGAAGTAGCCTTTCACATCAGTAGAGAGAGAGAGTGAATCTGTCACAAATGGTTCTGAGGTGGTAGCTAAACATTTAAAAAGAAACTTGGGTCTGAAAACTTGGTGACTTTCTAAAGTTCATTCTAAGTTCTAGCTGACTAAAATATTTAAAAAGTGAAAGCATAACATTTCTCTAAGAAAGTTACATACTCATATAACTTAAAAAGCAGGACAAATCAGAACTCAAAGACAGAAACCATACAGGAAAAGAGATCTATAAAAGTGATAAATTTCTGAACAGTGCCAAAATAACACTATAGAAACCACTATAGAAAGAAAAACCATAAGCAGTATTTGTCAGTATTTAAATCCTAAAAAGGATTCATATGCTTAATATACAAAGTACTCCTATGAAAGACTAGCAAACATTTTAACACACCAATAACAGAATGAGCAAATTACTGAAATAAGTAAGACACAATAGTAAAATTACATGTGGTCAATAAACATAGGAAGTGTAGCCTTGCTAGTATCAAAGAAATGCAAATCAATGCCAGATAACATTTAATTGACCAAATTAGCAAAGATAAAAGCTGTCCGTGTACACAGCAGATGAGGCTGGAGACTTGTATTGTTGCGTGTGTGAATTGTTACAACTTTTATGAGAGCCATTTGGCAATCCTCCCGTATTCAAGGCTGTTAAAAGACTTGTATGCCCTGCTCACTCGCTGACCCAGAAATTCCACTTCTAAGCATTTATCCTAAGGAAATAAGCATGGGTGGATTTGTGTCCAGATTTGACTGATAATGTTCATTGCAGCAAGATATTTATCAGGAAACTCTGGGATGATAAGAGACGCTGGGGAGGGTTTAGAGTTGCTTTGGAATGGACAGCACAGGACCCGGCGGCTTTTTATGGAGCATTTTGTCTCGACTCACGGGCTGAGGGTTAAACAAGGTGCTTCTGTAAATGGTGATGATGCACTTGGTGGTCTCTTACTTGAGGGTGGGGTTTGCTTATTTTTTCCCATTCTGATGGAAGTTTTTCAGGTTTGGATCATTCGGGTCACTTTGAACTGGGGGCCAGGTTTCCCGTGTACAGTTTTGCCGTTGCACACCTGCTTAGGTTTTTGTAGTTCCAGCAGACCTATTGGTCTGTGGATTAGTTGTATAAACAAAAGCTTAGGTTTCCTCTTCCTGCTACTCCAGTCAGTGTTTTCATTTTAGAATCTTCTGCAGATAATACACTGGTGGCTGGGCTGCAGGAGGGAGACCTTTGTGTCCGGTGTGATCCCCCAAAGATGTCCACCTCTGAATCTCCAGAAATAGTGCAGATGTCCCCTTCCGTGGCCTTTGGGACGCTGCAGATACGATTAAACTGAAGATCTCGAGATGGGGAGATGCTCCTGGATTCTGTGGGTGGGCCCTGCACAGGGAGGTGGGAGGGTCAACATCAGTTACAAGTTGTGATGAGGGAAGCAGAGGCCAGGGTGATTCGGGCAGACTCTAGGAGCTGGGCGGGGCAAAGCAGCAGACTCTCCCCAAGAGGCTCCGGAAAGAACCGAGTTTGATGGTGGCGAAAGCTTGATGTTAGCCACCGTCAGACTCAATCCAGACTTCTGACTTGCACAACTCCAAGTTCATAAATGGGTGTGGTTTTGCGGCCTTAAGTTTGCAATCATTTGTTGTGGCAGTGATAGAAAACAAATATATTTGGGCAAGGAGGAAAAGCCGAATTTGAACTTGAGCTGTAGCTGGACGTTAGCTGGTCCTGGGTGAGGAGTTCCAGACTTGGACCCGAAGCCACAGCCTTAGGAAGTCACCCCTCCACATTTCATCATCTTCACCCCTTGGGTTCCTTTCTGGCTCTAAAGTCCTGTTCCTCCTTCAGCATTTGTTTACCGTTGTTAGATACCTAAGTATGGGTGAGGCCATGAGCAGATTTACTTTATTTGTTTTGGAAGCTGGCTACACTACTGTTTGCATTTTCCTTTCTGGGGTGTGTGGAAGATCCTGGAACACTTGAGTGTGTGAGGTGGAGGCAAATGAAGGTGTGTGCAGAAGTGAGAAGCCATCAGAACCACAACAAATGGATGCCACAGTGCACCTGACACGGGGTGTGCAGGCCTCCCAGTCTCCCCTGGTGGTCCTAGATCATTCTGGAAGGATTTCCTAGAATACCCCTCCTACTCACACACCTACTCCAGATTGCCACCTGCAGAAGAAGACCATGCATGAGTTGTCCAGAATGGAGGGAGGGGCCTTCCTGAGCCATCTGTCCTCACAGGCTGTCTACCAGAAAGCCACTGGAAGTGTGGCAGGGGGAGACGGCCGTGTTGGTGGTTGGAGCTGTCGCTTGCTGCTACCAAGTGCGAGGCGTGTTTAATAGCTTACTCCATGGGCATAAGGAGGTTTTGTCATGTGTGTCAGGGGCCATTTGGATATTTATAACATCATTCATGGGCCACACTGAATTATCATCTTTAAAAAACCAGCCTGCTATCGATTTATTGAACTTTGAGTCGTGCCAGTGCTTACTTTGGTAGGACCAGACCAAATGATTTCACAGGCCTTCCACTGTCTGCAGGCGACATTCCCCCACTCCTGCTGTGTTGTTTCCTCTCCATACACACAAAAGAACCCAAAACGATATTCATTACTGTTGCAATCTATTCAACATCTGAAAATGAGAACGCGGTCAACTTAAAAGCATCAGGAGCCACTGCTGTAGAAGTTAGCATTCACACCCAAAGGGAGAAGGAATAGCGGGAAAGCCACCTTTGGTTTGCAGAACGCACTTGAGGCACAGTCAGAGACTGCGAGGCTTGGGGAGGCAGCAGAGTTGAAACTGGTTACTTCAGCGTATGGAAGGTTATGAAATGGAAGCTGGGTTTTGAAATTATCAGTGGGAATATGGGAAACCCCTGTTGACATAAATCCAGTTTAGTAATCAGAAGGGATATCAGGGGGCCTCCAGGTGAACATGACAGTCTAGAACAGGAAGAGAAGGGAAAAAGAACAGGGTTGAGAGAGCAGAGCATGCTGGGCCCCTGACATGGCTCTGGCTTCCTCAGATGAGTCACGTCGGCTGCTGGCTCCTGGTTCCTTGTCTAGGAAGTGGGAAAGATACACACATCTTGTCTGCATTTGACATGGAGGGTGGCACAGTCTGGCCCGGAATATGCTGGGGCCACATGCCACCCACCGACCATGGCCCATATCAGAGCCCGATAATTCCTCTTGAAGAATCCTCTGCCCTCGGGTGGAGGAGACTGCACGTTCCAGCACCTGTTAGAGTGCAATTGTGCAGCTGTGGAGTGGCTCGAATCAGACGGGACAAGATGGCGCGCTCTCCCCCTTCCCAGCTCCCCCTGGTGGTCGCTCCCAAAGTTTGTCTGGTTATAACCAGGTTATACCACCGTCTCCCAGGAGGGGGCTGGCAGACTGGGACAAGGTGACACTTTTGTCCTTCTTGTTCCCAATCCACAGCAACCCCTGGAAGTGCAGGGGACTTTGGTGGCGCCATCCCGAGCAGGGTGGTCTGCTTGGCACATGCGTGGGTGGCGGTCACTTTCCTTACATCACGCCCAGCTGGAGAACGTGGTTTGGGTCATGAAGATTGTCGGTCTCCTGCACTCTACTGAGCTGAAGCCACTGGGCCTCCCAGCACCTCCCACTGCCTTGTGGTTGCCCAGCCTTGACGTGGGTTTGTCCTGGGGGACTCCATTCAACCCCATTCCTGGTGCTGCAAACCTGGCTGCCAAGCAGCCTGGACGAAGCCCCAACCAGGATTTCAAGCGTTGTCCTCAACCCCGTTCTGGGTGAACGTGCTGGGCTTCTGGGGGCGCCTCGGGAGCTGACAGCACTGGGTGGTGGGGTGTGGGTTGAGGGTCTGTGAGCCCTAGGATGCCTCGGGGCTCGGACTGCTGACCACAGTCTCTACTGTCAGTTCCCACTGAGCTACAGGCATCTCATAGGTAAAACCTAGTCTGACTGGGAAGTCGACATTTCCCTGAGTCGATTTTATGAATGACGGCGGCTTGAACTGAAAGGCACTGACTGGTCCACAGCCCTGTCATCCACACTTTAGTTTTTGTTGCGACCCCAGGACCTGATACGTGTGCAAAACACGGGAACCACTGTAAGCTGACGCTCATCTTTGGGGCTGACGTCCTGCCTAGTGGCTGGAACGTGACGGCAGATGTCTTTTTGTGGCTCACCTATGAGTTGAAAGGAAAATAGAGCAGGAAGTTAGAGAGAGAGAGCAATTCATACCCCCTTGATTATTTACTCAACATGATGCTGAAAGACATTTGTGTTTTTTGGAAGTTCTATACGCTGGCAGTGAAATAAAACCTCCTTTCTAAGTGGGAAAGATTGATGTCCAACTACATTAAAGGAGTGTGCGAGTCAAAGGAAGCTCTGTGCTCTACAAGTGAACACAAGACCTTCCACTATGCTCATGGACCCCAGCGCAAAGCGCATTATCAGAGCGAACTTTGCACGGCAAAAATGAAATTGTGCTAAGAAGCTGGAAGCACAACAGTATTCCCGTTTGCCATGGTCTGACAATCCTTAGATGGGGAGGGAGGTTTATTAGTCACCACGTAGGAAGAGAGTGGGAGAGGAAGTGTGATCTCTCAGCTTCACTGGCGGGTGCGATTCGTCGCTATTTTTACGTTTCTCTTCTAAGTACATCACTGACAGTCTATGCTAAAGACACACCAGGTTGGGTACATGTTCAGCTCACTGCCAGTGAATTTTGCTGTAGCTGTTGACAAAGCATTCTGTGATCCTCTTTTGGTCTGGGAAGGCATTTCTCACTTTTCTTTCTCTCTCGATGTGGCTATTACATCAGTGGCTCTCCAACTTTGCTGCATATTACAATCGGCTAGAAGTTTTAAAAAAATCCCCATTGTCCTGGCTGCACCCCAGGACAATTAAATCATTATCTCTGGGAGGTGAACCTGGCACGGGTATTTTTCCACATTGATTGCAGTGTGCCAGAGCAGCAGGCCTCAGACCACACGGTGCACGGCACTTTCCTGGGGGTGCTGGCTAAAACGCCGGCTGGGGTTCAGCGGCACTGGAGTGGGGCCTAACTTTCTGTGTTAATCACAACCTCCAGGGCAGCCCCAAGCCTGCAGTATGGACTGCATTTTGGGCAGCAAGGTCCTAGACTTTAGAAGACAACATACAGCTAGATGCTAGACTGGAGACACGGAGAGTGAGACATGCCACACAGGTTCTCACTTGTCCCTGACTGCTGTCCCGTTTTATAAACAAATGACAAAGCTTCACCTTCCTTTTCCTGTGAGGTCTTTTGTTTTTTCATGTACAAGGCCCAAAGGAAAAGCTGCCCAAGAGTTTTCTTGTCCCCAAGAGCATCCATGACCCCAGGGATAGAGGTTGGGATCCCTCCACCCTGAGCAGTGGGACAGGGTGGCCACGCTGTGGTTCTCTGCCCAGTGGCTCGTGGGTTGTGAGAACATTCCCCACAGGGAGCCCTGGTCTCGTGCTTCGTCTGATGGGGAGGAGAGATTTTGGTAAACATGGCGTGGGAAGAAGAATGAGCCAGGCAGAGAATGAGGTTAAGGGATGGGTGTGTGAACCGCCAGGCTGAGCGAGGCCAGGGTGCCTCAGAGCAGCATTCCAACGCCCACCTCCCTGAGCAGCTCACAGGAGAAGGCGCTCACCTGCCCAGGGAGCCTCGTGGAGCTGCAGAGCACGTGTGCCTCCCTGGCAAGCTCTGCGTGCTGTGCCTCACTCTGGGGTCCAGATTGAAGGGGCATCTCTCTCCCACACCTCCCGTGCCCAGCCCTTCGCCGAGGACCCGGTATTGTGTGCTGGGATGGCCAAGGTCATCTCACTCCATACTTCTGGGGACTTCTTGACTCCTGGATGGATCTAAGTCAAGGCCAAGATTCCCAAATTAATGTGCCTGAATTCTTGATCATCCTTCGGATCAGGGAAATCTTAGGGCTGGGCTGGACCTTCTCCTCTCGGCCCCCTGCTTTGAGCGGTAGATTTGGGGTGACTTGGTAGAACTACCGCTCAAGACAGAGCTAAAAGAAACGGACCTGTGAAAACTCACTCATACCCCGCTGTCCTGCGGCGCTCCTCTCTGTGGAGTGTCTACCGGGGTTTCTGCTCTCAGGGCGCCTCAGATCTATCTGCCTCCCCTACCCAAGCCCTGCCCCTGCGGCTTTGCACACAGCTCTCACTGTGCCTCTCAGGATCCCACATGCAAGCTCACCGTCTCCTGGTTGTCTCGGTGAAACAATCCCCCGTTATTCTGTGCTCCCGCAGCACCTAAGCACTCCCTGAATAACAGACACGGCCTTTGAAGTGCATGGGGCTCCGTGCCCAAGGGACTCCTCCATCCCCCACCTCCTTTCTGCCAGAATCGGAGCGTTCATCTGAAGGGAAGCGCGGCTGTAGAGACTAAACCCCGCATCTCACAGGGAGCACACCAGGAAAGAGTGGCTTGGCCAAAGTCGTCAGGAGTCGGGGTGACGGCCACCATGAGGGCCTGGGCTGCCAACTCAGCCTTTTGCATTGCTGCCCTTCCAGCCCTGGTGCCCCATCCCAGCCTCCAGTGGAGGCACGTTCACTACCATCAGCCATGGTTACCCAGAAGCCGCTGTGTGCACGAGTCCATGGGCCTTTACTGCAAGGTGCACAACAGAGATGGGTAGAAACAGAGATACGGGACACGCTTGGTGAGGAGGAAGTACCATGCTGTTGATGGCCCCATTCTCTCTAAATTAACTCATAATGCCAGTCATCCAAAGATTAGAATATGATTCTAAAGTTCATCTGGAGAAAGTAAAACTGTTTCCAAAAACTGAGGGGTGGGAGCAAGGGACAGTGAGAAATTGGTACTGCCAGATACAAAATCATACTACAGGCTGGCGCCGTGGCTTAACAGGCTAATCTTCTGCCTTGCAGCGCCGGCACACCAGGTTCTAGTCCCAGTTGGGGCGCCGGATTCTGTCCCGGTTGCTCCTCTTCCAGGCCAGCTCTCTGCTGTGGCCCGGGAAGGCAGTGGAGGATGACCCAAGTCCTTGGGCCCTACACCCGCATGAGAGACCAGGAGAAGCACCTGGCTCCTGGCTTCGGATCAGCACAATGTGCCGGCTGCAGCAGCCATTGGAGGGTGAACCAACGGCAAAAAGGAAGACCTTTCTCTTTGTCTCTCTCTCACTATCCACTCTACCTGTCAAAAAAATAAATTAAAAAAATTTTAAAAAATCATACTACAATGTTAGAGGAAATAAGTGGCACTGGTACAAAAATACAGAGAATCTCAATGGAACTAAATAGAAGGAACAGAAAGTAAGTGCACTCCGCCTGCCCCACCACCACCACCAATGGTCATGGGCTGGGTATCTGTGGATTCAACCAACTGCAGATGGAAAATATTCAGGGGGAAAAATACATCTGCCTCCCACAGGCAGGCTCTTGTCATTATTCCCTAAACAATGTGGCATAACAACTAGTTACACAGTGTCAACGTGCATATGGTATCATAATCAGGTGCAACCTATCTAGGGATGGTGTGAGGTGTGCAGGAGGGTGTGCACCAGCTTTATGGTAATACCATGCTATTTTAGTTAGGAGACTTGAGCATCCTTGGGTGGGGGCATCCACATGGGTTCTTGGACCCGCTGCCCTGTGGGTGCTGAGGGACGGCTGTACTTGGTCTGATAGAGGTAACATTTTGGATCGACAATGAGATGGACTGTTCCTTGGTGGTGTTGGGACAGTCGTTCGGCTGTTTAGAAAACAAAGTCCACACTGAGTGCCAAAATGAGTTATAGATGTTTAGAATTAGCTGGAAACGATAAAATAGCAGGAGGAAACCTAAGTAAATGTGTCTGTAACCTAAGGACGGGGAGGCCTGTACTCAGTGTTGAGGCGACTTCTGTGGAAGCACAAGCCACAGATTATTTACCACAGGTAGAACAGGAGACAGAGTTACTCTTGCTTGAGAGAGTGCTTACAAATAAACAAGAAAGATGGTATTGGTAAGAAATAGGCAAAGACCTAAGCAGCATATTAACCACAGTTGGGAGACAAAGGCTAAACATTCCAAATCACAGGTAATTAAGAAAATGTGCTAATGCAAGACAGCCTCATACACCTCCTTGAAATTAGAAATAGGGAAATGACAGATAACATTCAGTCTTGGGAGACAGCCCTCAGGGTAGGTCCTGGAATGCAGGTTGATGGTTTGTCACAGAAGTCTCAAAATGAGCATTCTTTGGGCACAGTAATTTTTCCAGGAAAAAGATCATGAACCAAGATCTCTATAGAAGGATGTTCAGTTCCATGTATCTCTTGTCATATTGGGCTATTGGAAAGCCATCTCAGTGCTCAATTATTAAATAAAATCTGTCTGTAGAACAGATGTAGACGTCGGAGGTTACTCTGCTGTGTGATCCTTGTTCCGTGGGAAACGGTGGTGATAAGATCATTCTGTTCCTCGTGGAGCACACAGTAGAACTCAGTATAGAGGTCAAGAGTAATTCCAAAGTGTTAGCACGGTAATCTGGGACTCATGGGCTTTCCAGGGATTTGGGCTTTTTCTTGATGCTTTTTTGTCCTCTCAAGTTTTCTGCTTTAAACCTATGTTACTTTCATGAGTAAAATTTCAAAGTGTACAGAAAATAAGAGGTAAAGGCTAGAGAGTGAAATTGTAAGAATCTGGGTAGTATTTACTTAGAATTTTTTTTAAGATTTATTTATTTTGAAAGAGTTACAGAGAGAAGGAGAGAGAGAGAGAGATCGATCTTCCATCCATTGGTGCACTCTGCAAATGGCTACAACATCCGGGCTGGGCGAGGGTTGGCCAGGCTGAAGCCAGTTAGCCAGGAACTTCTTTTGGGTCTCCCACGTGGATGCAGGGGTCCAAGCACTTGGGCCATCTTTGTTTTCCCAGGCACACTAGCAGGGAGCTGGATGGGAAGTGGAGTAGCCAGGTCTCAATCCAGCGCCCATATGGGATGCCAACTTCACAGGCAGTGGCTTTATTCACTGCGCCATAGTGCCAGTACCTCTTGGATGATCTTGAGTGACAGTGTAGGTACCTGTGGTTGAGGTAGCAGTAATGGTGCAGAACACAGCTTTACCATAACCAGTACTGCAGACCTTGGATGACTATGAATGTAGAGCTTGCTTTGGGGGCTATGAATCGGTTAACCTTGATATTTTAACCCAGTTTCTGCCTTTGGGTTGGTTGAAGAAATGGTTTTGAAACACTGAAGTGGATCATTCCAGTGAGTTGAATGGGTGATCCCATATGCTGTGAGCACTGGAGATTTGGCCAAAAGGAACAGTATTACAGCCTGTCATTGGAAGAAGACACCAACAAGGGTATTTTTCCAAGCCTTCCAAGTCAGGATCAGCAATCAATTCTGGGTAACTTGAACAAAAGTACACTTGTTGGAAGGCTGTTGGGAGTCCACAGAACTGGCAGGAAGACTGAAGGATCCCACTTAAAAATGAACGGTAACCAGGTGGATCTGGAGAGCCAGGAATTAGCAATCGAATGAGAACTGTGTTCAGCATGTCACAGATGTAACCTACTATTAATTCTGTCAGCATTACCTGTGTTGTTTCAAGATTCATAGGAAGACAGGATATAAAGGAGGGCAAGACATTGATCATGGTGATAAGCCAGTGGAAATACATAACAGAATGGGTGATTCCCTTTAAAAAAAAAAAAAAAAACAAAAACAAAAACAAAAAAACCTGAGTACCATTAGGAAGTGGAGAAATGTTTGCTGGGGAGCCCCACATCAGCAAATATGTTCATCAGAGATGCAGATATTTGATTCAAGATCAAAATGGAATATTGAAAGCAATATCATCATGGGTCAGTTCTGTGGCCAGATGGTTATATCCAAATCATCCTGTCCGGGTCCTGATTACAGAGCAGTCATAGCATAGAATGTGGTTTGACAGCAACTTCTGATCAGTATATTTTCTGGAAATCTCTGCATGCCCCGGATGGAACACCTGAAAAATTCTTGACACACCTGCTGGCTGTGGTGTTACTCATAAGGTCGGGGGGACGGCAGGGATGCCTGCTTCTTTGAATGCAGTCCTGAGCAGAAGGGATGACAAGTTGGTGTCTCTAGGTGCTGTCTTATGTTGGTGGCAGTGAAAGGAGGAAACACCAGGCATATTCAACTTCAGGAAAACAATCTCCCTCCAAAAATTCAGAGAAATCAGATGTTATTTCCCCTACGTAGGATTCTAAAGGGACTATGGCTCATCACGGTTTTCAGTTTATAGTCAGAAGGCACCTGGGAAAGTAGGGGAAGAGACAGAGACAACCCAGGTGCATCTGCAGAGGGAGTTCTCTGGTATACCATTTGGCAAGTTATGCACGGAAAATCCAAAGACATGTTCCAGGAGGTGACCAGGAATGGCCTGGAAGGGCGCTTTGCTTAGTGAACAGTCACCTTGGTGCCTCCCGGGTGGCAGGTATTACTGTGGGTGTTGGCAGGTGTTTTTGAGAACACAACAATACTGAGGAACAGAGGCACTGAGGCTTGCCTGCATGGCTGTTGGTCACCAGGAAAGGACTTTCTATCTTTTTAAAGATTATTTGGAAAGCAGAGCAAGAGAGAGTATTGCATCAGGGAACTTGGGCCATCTTCCACCACCTTCCTGCCTTCCCAGGCACATTAGCAAGAAGCTAGTTCCAAAGCAGAGCAGCTGGGACTCAAACTGGTGCTCCAGTTTGGGACACCAGCATCTCGAGTGGTGGCCTAACCCATCGTACCACAATGCCAGCCCCAAGAAAGGGCCATCTAAAGCTATTTTGGGGAAGAGGTTCCTAGTAAAGACCACCTAATGCCACAAATGCATTTCCTTTACAAGTATGTGGATGAATCATACCTCGGATACTGAGGAATCTTGCAGCAAAAATTGATTCAGCCCTGCTGGTGGTTTATTGATATGTTTGACAAGTGGAGAAATAGCCACAGAAAGAAAGAGCTCCCATCTACTGGTTCATGTCCCACATGCTCACAACAGCCAGGTATCCCCCAAAGGTGGCAGGAACCCAATTCCTTGAGCCATCAGCACTGCCTTCCAGGGTCTGTGTTCGCAGGAAGCTGGCGTCCAGAGCTAGAACCAGGAATCAAACCCAGGCATCTTCACCCTATGCTAAAAAGCCATGCCCCTCATGCTGGTGATTTCACCTGTGAGGTGAAATGGACACTATGAGAAACAGTGACTTGATCAGCCCTTGTCCTGACTGTTGATATACAATGTAATACTTTATCCATTTTAGTATTTTTTTCTTTGTTTTGTTCTAGTACTATTGGTTGAACTCTGTAATTAACACACAATTATTCTTAGGTGTTTAATTTCAACTGAAAAGTGATCCCTGTTAAATATAAGAGTGGGAATAAGAGAGGGAGGAGATGTACAATTTGGGACATGCTCAATTGGACTTGCCCCAAATGGGGGAGTTAGAATCGTGCCAGGGGATTCCAATACAATCCCATCAAGGTGGCATGTACCAATGCCATTTCACTAGTCCAAGTGATCAGTTTCAGTTCACAATTGATCACACTGATAGGTCTAAGAGTCAAAGGGATCACACAAACAAGACTAGTGTCTACTAATACTAACTGATAGAATCAAAAAGGGAGAGAATGATCCATCATGGGAAATGGGATACACAGCAGACTCATAGAATGGCAGATCTCCTGAATAGCACTCTGGCCTCAGAATCAGCCCTTAAGGTATTTGGATCTGGCTGAAGAGCCCATGAGAGTATTTTAGGCATGGAAAGCCAAGACACTCTGGAAAAAAAAAAAAAAAAGATCTAAATGAAAGATCTCTGCGAGTGAGATCCCAGTGGAAAGAATGGGGCCATCAAAGAAGGAGGTACCTTTCTCTGAAGGGAGGAGAGAACTTCCACTTTGACTATGACCCTGTCAGAATAAGAGCGAAATTGGCAAACTCAAAAGGCTTCCATAGCCTTGGCAACTCATGACTAGAGCCTAGGGAGATTACTGACGCCATGAACAGGAGTGTCAAATTGTTAAGTCAGCAACAGGAGTGACTGTGTACTTACATCTCATGTGGGATCTGTCCTTAATGTGTTGTCTAATGTGCAGTGATGCTATAATAGTACTGAAACAGTATTTTTACACTTTGTGTTTCTGCGTGGGTGCAAACTGATGAAATCCTTACTTAATATATACTAAATTGATCTTCTGTATATAAAGATAATTGAAAATGAATCTTGATGTGAATGGAATGGGAGAGGGAAATTATGGGGGGGGGGGGGAGCCATTGTAATCCACAAACTGTACTTTGGAAATTTATATTTACTAAATTTAAAAAAAGAAAAAGCAAAAAAAAAAAAAATAGTAGCAAGTGTAAAAATTGCTCAAGAGGGGGAAAGACAGTATATTCCTGATGACCTTAAATATGTAAAAATGCATGAAGATTGTTTAAAATAGATGATAAAACTTGATATGCCCAGGAGATGGCTAGGCCAGATTATTGTAGCAGACAAAGAATGAAAAGCTGAGCCCTTCCTTGAATGAAGTCACTAAAAATGAGCAAAGTTCCTCTTTTTTTTTTTTTTTTTTACCATTATAGGACATATAAGTGAAATGCTACCAGCATATTGCTGTCAAGATAATACAATTTGTATTCAGCATGACACTTGACAAAATCAAATGAAAGTATTGAGTTGGCCAAAAATAGAGAAAAATGAGTTTTAAACGTTCCTAATGGACCAGCTGGTGAGCAGGAACTATGAACAGTGCTCTCTTCAGATGAATGGGTCCCCAGGTGTGCCCTGCTTAAGTTTTAGTGGAGGGCAGGACATTTTTAACCAAGGCATCTTCAGAAAGCATTCACAGCGACAGTGCTGTGGCACAAAAAGTTAAGCCTCCACCTGCAACGCCAGCATCCTATTTGGGCACCAGTTAGTGTCCCACCTGCTCCACTTCCAATCCAGCTCTCTGCTGATGCACCTGGGAAAGAAGTGCAAGATGGTCCAAGTGCTTGGGCCCCTGTACTCACATGGGAGACCTGAAAAAATCTTCTGGCTCCTCACTTCGGCCTGGCCCAGCCCCGGCCATGGCGGCCATTTGGGGAGTGAACTAGTGGATAGAAGGTCTCTCCCTCTCTCCCTCTCTCCCTCTCTCCCTCTCTTGCTGTATCACTTCTATCTCTGCCTTTCAAATAAATAAATAAATCTTTTTAAAAAGAGAAAGCAGACTAGATAAACTTAATTTAAAAAAGAAAAGAAAAGAAAAGAAAGCATTCATGGATCTCTCCCTCTCTCCCTCTCTCGCTGTATCACTTCTATCTCTGCCTTTCAAATAAATAAATAAATCTTTTTAAAGAGAGAAAGCAGACTAGATAGACTTAATTTAAAAAAGAAAAGAAAGCATTCATGGATGGGGGCCTCCAGGCTGTGCCAGAGGAAATTGATCTTCCTGTTCTGTTGAGAATTTTATGAGCAAATTGAAGGAATCTGTGTAAGGCTAATTTATCAAGTTTAGAGGTGACACTTCTCAGAGTGACAGCTGAAGTGTTGGATGCTAGAATAAAGACTCAAAAGGGGAAATAAATATTGAGCTGGAATGATGGATCAAAGCCAGCCAACCCGGTTAAATTGAGCAGATTTAATTAGGAAGGACATGAGGCCAGCTCTGACGGCATTTCAAGTGGAGAAAAAGCCAGGCACCTTAGTCGATCACAAGCTGTTCTAATCCAGTGGCATTCCAGGACTCCTCGCAAAACCAGTGGGGGTTTAAATTCTATTAGTGAAGGAACCAGAGCCCAGGAGATGGACCGCTGTGCTGGGGGCCATAGCCGAGAGCGTGGCAGCCAGGGCTGTGGCATCACACTGCCTCTTTCTGGGTTTCCTCTCTGCCTCTCCTAGCTCTGTGCCCTTGGGCAAGATCCTAAAGCTCTCGAATGCCTCTGTATGCTGAGTAGCATAATAGGACCGGGGTCACAGCACTTCTGTAAGAGCTAACTCAGATGGTATATGTGGGAGTCGGCACAGAAGCAGCTGGTTAGCGGCGCTGACGTCACTGTTGCTCTCTCGCGGGTTGTTTCAAGAAGGGCACAGAAAAGGAAGACAGCATTTGTCATAAGGTGCATTCCATCTGGGCACCAGTTAGTGTCCCACCTGCTCTACTTCCAATCCAGCTCTCTGCTGATGCATCTGGGAAATCAATGGAAGATGGCCCAAGTACCATCTTCCAAGGACCTTCACGTGTATCATTTATTGCCGTGTAACAAATTACCCTAACGTTCAGCAGCTTGAATTACCATTTTTAATCTCACGTAGGTCCTGAGAGGAATTCAGAAGTAGCTTTGCTGGGAGGCTCTGGGTCACACTGTGGCTCGGAGGCCATCAAGATGTCACTTGTAGCAGGAGCCGGAGGGGCATCTCACTCACGTGGTTACTGGCTGCTGGCCTCAGTCTTACCACATGGGCCTCTCCACTGAGCATCCTGACAGCCTAGAACCAGCCTCGCTGGGGAGCCTGGCAGAGAGGGAGGGCTGGCAGACAGAAGTGACAGTGCCTATGTCCTAGCTTCTGAAGTCACCTGCATCCCGAATCGGTTGGTCACACAGACCAACGCTGAGATGGTGTGGGAGGGGACTTCCCCGGGCCGCGGGCATCAAGAAGCTCAGATTGTTGGCAGCCAGCTTGAAGGATCCTGAAGACTCAGAGGAGATTTGATGGCCGACTACAGATAAGTGAAGATACTGTGGGGGGTGCCGGTTCGTGTCTCGGCTGCTCCACTTCTGATTCAGCTCCCTGCTGATGGTCTGGGAAAGCAGTGGAGAATGGCTCAAGTGCTTGGGCCCCTGAACCCATGTGGGAGCCCTGGATGAAGCTCTTGGCTTCAGCCTGGCCCAGCCCCAGCTGATGTGGCCATTTGAGGAATGAACCAGTAGATGGAAGATCTCTCTCCCTCTCTCCCTTTCACACTTCCTCCCTCTCTCCCTCTCTCTCTTTGTGACTCTTTCAAATAAGTAAATCTTTTTTAAAAAATGCTGTATAGCTGGCACCGTGGCTCACTTGGTTAATCTTCCACCTGCGGCGCCGGCATCCCATATGGGCGCCAGGTTCTAGTCCTGGTTGCTCCTCTTCCAGGCCAGCTCTCTGCTGTGGCCCAGGAAGGCAGTGGAGGATGGCCCAAGTCCTTGGGCCCTGCACCCCATGGGAGACCAGGAGAAGCACCTGGCTCCTGGCTTCGGATCAGCGCGGTGCGCCGGCCGCAGCAGCCATTGCAGGGTGAACCAACGGAAAAGGAAGACCTTTCTCTCTGTCTCTCTCTCTCTCTCACTGTCCACTCTGCCTGTCAAAAAAAAAAAAATGCTGTATAGAAGAGGGAGACTCACCTTGCGTGGCTTCTAAGGACATAGTTCAGACCAATAAGCAGCGGTTTCAAGGAGGCAGATGACAAAGGAAGAGGCTCCTAACCAGGAGCAGGCCCAGCCAGCAGGAGTGCCTTCGGGGAGTGCTGGAAGAATATGCCAGAAGAGCCAAGACCCCCAACTCCATGACACATTATTTCTGGGTTAGAGAAGAATTTCATGAAGTGAGACCTACTGAGGGCTCCATTCTGTTGCTTTTGATGGAGAAGTTTTCCATCAAAATATGAGATCTTTATTTCTGAATCAGTATGATATGGAAAAACCATTAAAAGATAAAATGACATTGGTATTTCTGAAATACCATTACATCCCTCCTTTTAAGAACCGTGTTCCACAGTGGTTGGTTTATACTTAGCCCAGGGGGGTAAGCTAGGAATTCCCAACTTTTTTGTGAGGCAGAGCCTTTGGGTCGGTGCAGGGGCAGGGACACTGGCATACCCTGGAATCCCAGGAGACCCAGAGAGGGATGAGTGTGCAGCTCTGAGGGACACCGGGCAGGCAGAGTGCAGACATCCATCGGGGAAACCACGCTTCTCCTTGTGCAAAGATTCTTGCTGAGACTTAGCTAGGGATACCCATGTGGAGAACCACAAATACAATAATTATTTGTTTAAGATTTATTTATTTATGTGAAAGGTAGAGAGAGAGAGAGGTCTTCCATCTGATGGCTCACTTCCCAATTGGCCGGAGCTGTGCCGATCTGAAGCCAGGAGCTTCTTCCGGGTTTCCCATGTGGGTGCAGGGTCCCAAGGACTTGGGTCATCTTCTACTGCTTTCCTAGGCCATAGTAGAGAGCTGGGTTGGAAGTGGAGCAGCCAGGACTCAAACTGGAGCCCATATGGGATGCCAGCACTGCAGGCGGCGGCTTTACCCACCATACCACAGCACCAGCCCCCAAACAAATGCATTCAGCCTTAAAACAATCTCCTAGAGAAACTTTTTAGGTGGCTGGTGGTAGTTGTGGGGGCACCGTTCCATTGGCTGCCCTGTGTGCACATGATGTAGCAAACAGCTATGGGAAAATGAAGAGCCGCTAGGAAAATGAAAACTAGGACAGGGCACCTGTATTCCTCTTCCCGTTCTGTCCTTGGACACATTGAAACGAATGAGCAGTAGAATCAGACTGATTCCAAACTCATAGCCGTGCTAGAAGCTCTCAAGAATTTCAGTGAAGGGGCAGACAGTTCTCATTCTATCCACCATTCCCCTGGGAAACAAGATGGTCATGAGCAGAAACATAGCAGCCCAGCCCTGGCAGGCCAAGGTGTGGGGTGAGGTGACCCGTGTGGCAGTGAGACTGGAGGAGGGGTCATCTGGATCCTGGCCACACCTGAAGAAAGCAGACCGTCAGGGCCTCGCTGAGTGAAGAACTCGGTCAGCTCCCCCGCCCGGCGTGGCCCAGACTTCCCGCAGGGGAAGGAGACAGACCACCTTCTGGCCGGAGGCTCTGCTGAGCTGCTGTATCCCGCTTCTGCCAAACAGCAGTACTAGATTTTTGAACTTGCCCTTCTCTGTCTGTACCTGGGCCCAGAGTGTTGAGAAGGCCCACGCAGTCTGATAGAACCCACCAAAAGTCCCAGTCAGACCCAGTCCATCTTTTTCTGCAAAGATGGTGATACAAGACATTGCTGGCCACATGCAAAGATTCGTTATCTGAGAAGAACATTCTGGAATTCTGAATGCCCCTGCCCTAAGAAGTGGGTGAAGTTGTTGGATGATCTGTAATCTGTGTCAAAACTGAAGCTCAGGTTGCATCTATGAAACAAGTAAGAAACAGCTGCAAGATGAAAAACTAATGGTCACCGTTGCCTCCACCATGCATCGGTGAGCAGCGGATTGGACAGTACAGAAAAAACTGAGCCTGTTTTTTTAATGATCTGGGGAATTTCTCCCAACACTCAAAAATCCCAAAGATAAAAATACTGAGCAAATAAAAGGAAACCTGGAAAACAGAAGTAGAGGATGCAACACACAGATAATCAGTCCAAAAGAAGAAAGCAAACTTACAATTGCCACAGTTGCTGAAGAAAGACTTTCCTTAAGCTTGAAAACATAAGCGTCAATGTTATGTAGCTAGTTTGCATTACAAAGAAAAATCTTAGAAGCCTAAAGGTGAAAATAAGGGCAGGTGACTGACAACGGAATATAACCAAGCTAGCTTGAGGCGTCTCATCAACTGCCGAACAGGAGTGCGTGCTGAGAGGCCCGCGGGCTCCACACAGTGTGGCCCAGGAGGTCCTTCATCTGCAAAGCCAGGAATGCGGACAGAGCCCAGAAAGATCTGCACAGACACAGGGCATTTCCCAGCATACACACACCTCTTACCCACCTTTCCTGGAGGGGGGAGGGGGATGTTCCTTTTCAGCTCTATTGCAACCTCATCAAGATAGGAAGCCCCCAGATGGAGAAGATGTGGTATAGAAAAGCCAGTGAGAACGTGTCTACAGAGCTTCTGTCCACTTAGTTCTACTAGGACAGACATCAAAGTCATCTCTTAGGGCCCAGCGTTGTGGCATAGTAGATAAAGCTGCCTCCTGCAATACCAGCATCCCGTACGGCGCCGGATCGAGTCTCTGCTGCTCCATTCCTGATCCAGCTTCCTGCTAATGCACCTGGAACAGCAGCAGAAGATGGCACAAGTGCTTGGGCCCTTGCTACCCATGTGGGAGACCTGGAAGAAGCTCCTGGCTCCTGGCTTCAGCCTGGCCCAGCCCTGGCTGTTGTAGCCATCTGGGGAGTGAACCAGCAGATGGAAGATCTCTCTCACTCTCTTTAACTCTGGGTTTCAAACACATAAGTAAATCTTTTTAAAAATTACCTGTTAAAATAGAAGTCACATATGCAGGGTCTTCAAAAAGTTCATAGAAATGTGTTCTTTGAAAACACTATGCAGGGATTTCAATTTTTTCCAACAAAATCAACTTTTAATTCCATTTTCCACAAACTTTTTGAAGTACTCTTATAAAAATAATGCAATAGGGGTATGGAATTAGATTAACTGGTAACTGGGGACAAAAGGATGGAAGAAGTAAAAGTGTGAAAAGTTATCCAGTAGAGCATTCAATTTCATTCTTAACACGTATAATTAGAGAAAATAGGTTAAATTTTTTTTTTTAAATATTTTGAGAGGTGTGGTTACAGACAGTGAGAGATACAGACAGAAAGGTCTTCCATCTACTGCTTCACTACCCAAGTGGCTGCAATGACCAGAGCTGCGCCGATCCAAAGCCAGGAGCCAGGAGCTTCCTCTGGGTCTCCCACATGGGTACAGGGACCCAAGCACTTGGACCATTTTCTACTGCTTTCCCAGGCCATAGCAGAGAGCTGGACCAGAAGAGGAGCAACCAGGATTCGAACCGGCGCCCATATGGGATTTCAGCGCCGCAGGCAGAGGATTACCTGCTGTGCCACAGCACCAGCCCTGGTTCAATTTATTAAAAATCTAAACCAATATATTAACAAGATATATTAAAAATCACTCTAAAGGAAAAGAAGTCAAACAAAATCCTTTATGCAAGAGACAAAGGAAAACTACTAGAAAAAAATTATAAATTTTTTTTAAAAAACAATGGTTATTTCCTTTCTTTTTTAAAAAAGATTTATTTCTCTGAAAGGTAGAATTACAGAGAGAAGGAGAGTCAGAGATCTTCCATGTCCTGATTCACTTTCCCAAATGGCCCAATGGTCAGGGCTGGGCCAGGACAAAGCCAGGAGCTTCCTCTGGGTCTCCCACATGGGTGCAGGGGCCCAAACACTTGGGCCATCTTCTGAAGGTTGCTTTCCCAGGCCATTAGCAGGGAGCTGGATCAGAAGTGGAGCAGTCGGGACTTGAACCAGTGCCCACATGGGATGCTGGTGTCCCAGGCTACGCCACAACACTGGCCCCAAAACAGTGGTTATTTCTCAGTGATAAAATGACAAGTAATTTTCTTAAATCTGTGTTTGCTTACAATGAGCATATTTTACTTTTTAAATAACAAATTATAAAACCCTTGGAGGAAGTGGTTATAAAAAGTTGCTTTGTGTGTAACATATCACTAGTAAAACTGCTGAAAGATGAAAGCCCGCAGTGGTAGTCCTAATTAGGTTTTCTCAAGGTACCAGTCTCTCTTGCATCTTTTTTTTTCCCCCTGGTGGTATTAATTGAGCATTTTACATCTCATGAAATACCAGATCAATACAATCTGAAATCATTATAGGGCTCCTGTGTTTGTGTCTGGAAGACTGAAGCTATCTGGGAGATTTGCATCTGCAGGGTTTGTGAGAACCCAGTAAATTCCCATTGGCTGTGTCATTTCAATCAAAACAGCTGCGCCCTGCCTGCTTTGTCCTTTGTTTTGCCCTGTTGCTGAGAGCTGAATCCTTTGCTCCGTCCGGTCCGTCCGTGGCTCCGTTACAAAGCCAGCCTCCAACACTCACCACTAGGACAGCTCACCCCTCGCCCCTGTAGAGGTGTGGACCATTAGTACCCTGGAGCAAGGGTTTTGCAGTGGAGCTTCCATTCGGGGCCAGGCTGACTCCAGATTGTAGTGTGAGACATGTTAGTGCTTGGGTGTGCTTGGGTGTGGTTCCCAGAGGAGACAATGGGAGAACAGGAGAAAAGGGCTATGGTTTATAGTGAGGATTTCTCCAAAATTACAAATGCACTATTCAGACATCAGCACTCCCTGCTGTAGGATAAGCTCCAGGCTGTGTTGATTGCCTGCTGGTGGCAAAGCATGTTCAGGTGGCCTTAGGCCTGCACGCTTCCATGTGCTTAATCAAGGACCAAGCTCTTGCCATCCGGGACCACCAAGGACCCTCCCTTCTCCCCAGTTTTGGAGGGCATCTGTTCAGCCAGCAACTGGGGAAAGAGAAAGGGGGATGGCGCAGGGGAGGTGTGTAGGGACCAAGCCTGGAAGTGGAGCTGTCACTTCTGTTGGTCACATGGTCATACCCAACTGCAAGGGAGGCTGGAAAATGTAGGCTGTGTGCCCAGGAGGGAAAGGAACTTGGGTTTAGGAATTGCCAGGGTGTCCCTGGCCGGACTTTATCATTCTCTTCTTCCCTGCTCCCTTCAGAGTTGTATACCTAAGCTAAGCTTAATCAACTAAAAAAAAAAAAAAAAAAAAAAAAAAAGACCCAAGTCTCCTGGTTGGAATAGGCTGAGTTCTTTCTGGGTTTTTGATGTTTGCAGGAGGAACATGTAAGGTTTCTGTCCACAGAGGCCAAGCCTGAGGTCAACTCTTAACATCTTTAAGGTCGACCCCTACCCATGGGCTCTGCATCCATGAGTCAACCAACTACAAATTGAAAATATTTGAAAAGTAATGCATCTGTCCTAAACACAGAGAGACTTTCTCCTGTCATTATTCCTTGGACAACAAAATTCAACAACTGTTTATATTAGGTATTTTTTAAAGATTTATTTGAAAGGCAGAGGTAGAGAGAGAAAAGACATGATAGAGAAACAGAGGGGCTAGTGTTCCAGCGCAGCGGGTAAAGCCACTGCCTGCAATACCAGCATCCCATATGGCTGCCAGTTCTACTTCCGATCCAGGTCCCTACTAGTGGACTAGGAAAGGTAGTGGAATATGGTCCAAGTGTTTGGGCCTCTGCCACCCATGTGGGAGACCTGGATGAAGCTCCTGGTCCTTGGCTTCAGCCTGGCCCAGACCTGGTCATCGCAACCATTTGAGAAGTGAACCGGTGGATGGAAGATTTCTCCCTCTCCTTCTCCATCTTCCTTCCCTCTCTCCCTATTATTAAAGATTTATTTATTTATTTAAAAGTCATAGTTACAGAGGGAGAAGGGGGGGGAGGGAGGGAGAGAGAGACATGTTCTATCTGCTGATTCACTCCCCAGATGTCCACAGTGGCCAGGGTTGGGCCAAGCCAAAGCCAGGAGCCTGGGACTCTATCCTGGTCTCTCATGTGGGTGCAGGGGCCCAAACAGGCCATCTTCTGCTGCTTTCCCAGGCTCATCAGCAGAACTCAGAGTGACACCCACATGGGGTGCCAGCATCACAAACAGCAGTTTAACCTGCTGTACCACAATGCTGGTCCCTATATGAGGTATTAAAAGTAATCTATAGATGATTTAAAGTATACAAGGAGGTGTGCAGAAGTTATCAAAGGTACTTCAAAAAGGTCATGGAAATTAAAAATAAGTTTCTTTTGGTGCAAAAATATTTGAAATCTATGCATATAAAAGGGTCATAATAAACTCATGGAAAATGCATTTTGTGAAACAAAAACTATGCAGAGTTTCACAATGTTTTGCACCAAAATACGCCTGTCTTTTAATTCTGTTTTTGCATGAACTATCTGAAGTCCCCAAGCACACAGATATTACAGTATCTTGTCTAAGGGGCTTGAGCATGGCCGATTTTGGTCTCCACAGGAGGTCCTGGAACCAATCCCCTTGGATCCTGAGAGATGACTGGCTTTTCTCTCTCCTTCCTCTGTATCCCCTTTTAGCAGTAAAAACAGGAGACAGTCACATGACTTTACACGATTCCCTTCCAACCTAGACTCCTTAGAGCTGTGACACCACAGCTCTACCTGTGAATGACACAGTAAGCATAAGAACGCCTAGTGCTGTAACTAGGTTATGCGGCGAGGTTGTAATTTGAAATACTGGTTGTTCTCATACTGTAAAGTTCTCACTTTATAAAATTTCAAAAATCAGGAAAGAATGCAATTACCCATAATCTGGCCATTATTAAGTTCTCAGTGCCTTTCCTCTGGAATAAAATCTTGATTAAAGGGTTTTCCTCTAAAACAATCGGCCACACAAACCTCAAATGGAAGAGGGAAGTGAACGTTGATGCCACGGGACAGAAGCCCGCCCACTCCTGTGTCCTGAAGGCTGCTGAGCTGGGCCTTAAATGCACCTCTGTGTGCCTCAGTTTCCTCGCTTCAAACGAGAAGCCTCCTCCACCCGATCTGCATCTGCAAACCACAAATGAAAACCATGCAATGTTCCAAAAAAGTAGCCACCCCCACCCGTGTGTTGACACATCCGCCCCACAGAGGCTCCCAGGGATTCTTGGTTCAAAGACTCAAAAAAAGGAAGCGTGTTTTTTTTTTTTTTTTTTTTTTTCCTAAGGGAAGATTGAGGGTTTCCTGCCAACCGCGTTACCTAACAATTTTGATATTTCTAAAGAGAATACACACACAAAAACGGCGAAGGCAGGTAGCCCTGGGCTGCAACGAGGCTGTTCTTCCAACAAAGCCAGAACAGAATTCCCCAGCCAGCAAGACCGGGCCCCGGTTCCCAGAGCTGTGCACGTTCTGACGCAAAGCCAGCTGGACAGAGCGGAGCATAGATGTCCGCATTTACTTTGTGCACAGCAGTGGGAAGCCAGGCCTTTTCAAAATGCTGGGTGACACCCAAGAAGTTGTAATTAGAGTAAGGGACTTTCTGGTTTGAAGATAGAAGAGAAAGAATGATCTCTTTGAAATTGCTAAAGTGCTAAGAGAAGTGGGGAGGTTTGGCTTTCCATCTTCAAAGCAGAATCATGACCTGCAATTTTCTTTTTTTTTTTTTCTTGAAATTATGAAGGGTCAGGATAGGTAGGAATAGGAGGAGCCGCCTGGAGGCTGGAGCCGTGAGGAGCAAGAGGGAGTCAGCTGTCCGGGGCGGGGCCCTTCTGTTTCCGTGTCATTTTCACAAAGAGTCTAAAACACAGACTTACAGGCAACAAGGGGACTCTCATGCCTGCCTCCCATCTCTGCAAGCCCCGTGGGTGAGGAGGGAGAGGGTGCTCCCGGCAGGGGTGGGGTGCGGGGTGCAGGGTGCAGGGAAGAGGCCAAGCCGAAATACATGTGCTCTGCTTCCTTCCATGGATACAGACTGGCCTCAGCCCGCACTTCACACGATTTTACTGAGGTTTTGTTCTAGATTCCTAAGCCTCTTTGCTAATTAAAGCCATTTGCCTTGGAAATCTTAGCCCTTTGAATGCTCAAATACCCCCTGAGAATTTCATATAAGCCTGATTTGTTTATTCTCCAAATCAAAGAGTTGTCTTCCCTGCAGAAGGTGCCCATCAAGGATTTCTTAACCCCTTGTCCATTCATTCTCATTCTCTCTCTCTCTCTCTCTCTCTCTCTGTCTCTCTCTCTCTCTCTCACACACACACACACACAGTGATGAGGTGGTGTGTTAGAACAAGAACCTTACAGAAAACCAAGAGTTCTGATCTCAGCTTTGCCACTGAAGCACCTTAACCTTCCTCAGCCCTACTTTCTTTGCAAGGCCGGGATAGTGAGGATTTGCTCACAGGATTTTTGTGAGGATGAAAGAGAATTCTCTCTAAATGCTGAGCACCGTATCTGCAGTTAGCAGACAATCTATTAATAATAGCTACTATTAATAATAGTTGCCATCATTGGTATCGGAAAATCCACCTTGGGTTAAAAACTCCACACCTGAATACTTTAGGTGGAACAGGAGCCTGGCAAAGCATTTTCATGTGGATTTTTATCTCATTTTGCCCTTCCTGTTGGAATTCAAAAGTGTGTGTTGGGGGGCAGGGGTGCTCAGTGGTGTCTCGTGAGCCAGCCCCCTGCCCCTTCCACTCCTGTTACCCCTCGCTGTGGATGTGCCGTGCAGACATCTGTCTTGAATCTCTCTCTATCCTGCAGCCACTGCTCCCTTGCAGGGATACTAAGTCCCACCTGCACAGTCCCCTGGTTTCTCCCGTAGCACTAGAGCCTGCTACACCAGGGAGCGCCCCCTTCCTCACTGCCCGGTGCTTTGCAGACTTGGCCGTGTGCCCTCTCCGCCTTTGTCCTGCTGGCCTGGAACAGCATCCTCGTTTTCTACAGCTCTGTCCGAGCAGACTGAAAATTCCAGCGCTAGTCCTTTCTCCCCGCATGCCCTTCGGCCAGGTCGCTGAAGCGCTCTTCCTCTTCGGAGCAGCAGACCGACAGTGCTTACTGCACGGGGGGTTTGAGGGGTACTAAGGTAGTGGTGTTGACGAGGGCACAGTTTTAAAGCCAGTGTAGGATCAGGGTAAGGGAAAACCTCAAACTGGGTCAAAATTAGCCCGTGGTGGGGAAGGAGGGCCGAGTTAGTCAATCTTTGGTCACGTGTCGGGCTACAGGAAAAGCAGGCATCTCTAAGTGTAGGCGTTCCCTCAGGAGATCAAGAGGCTTGGGATAGGAGAGTGGCAGCGACAAAAACAGGGTGGCCGAGGAAGCGCAGCCTTTCATTGTTCTCTTAAATCAAAGCCCCTTCGCTCTTAAAGGATGGTACTGCGAAGAAGCTAAACTGTTCGCACACTGCTTTGTAACTATTACTTCAAAGACACTCGCTGTCCTAGGCTTCCTTAGTGAACAAGTTACGTGATGGTACTTCGTCATCTCTGCTCCAAAAAGAGCTTGAGTTCCCCGGATCCATCACGGGGAGGTGGATTTGCTCCTGTCAATGGCGTCACCGCTCTGTCCTCTGCTGACTCACCGCTCGGTGGAAAACTGCCCTGGCATCCCCGTGCCCACCCACGGCCCCGGGAGACGCCCTCGCTGGGCTCTCCATGGCCAGGCGTTCCTTTCTCTGGGGAAGGCTGGGAGTTGTGCATCCCAGGGCCATCCCGACTCTGCCTTTCTCTCCTGGATCCTAGGTCCTAATCCTCTCCTACGTCGCCCTGCTCAGCAGTGTCCCTGGGGACAGGCGCCTGTGTTCCAGAGCATTTACCTATCTAAGCCCAGGATTAGCTTTTCTGCCACCCCAGGTACAAGCTTCCGTTGGCGGCTTCTCCTCCACACCGTGGCTGATTGTGCAAGACCACACGTTGCTTGCTTCCTTCCTGGCTTGGCGCAGGCTCCCTGGGACCTGGGCTGAGCTTCCCCAGTCCAGGGGGGTGGGGTCGGGGGAATCCAGCCGGGCCCCTGGAGCCATCCAGGTGTGCAGCTCTGATTGACAGGCTCAGCCGCCACCCCCAGAGCTGCCTGCAACTCCCCTCCTCTCTAGGTCAATCTACTGCCTTTTCTCCCTGGACGCTCCAGAGGCATCAGTCTGACTTTCACCACTGTAGTTTGTACAGAGAAAAACACTTAGTTCTGAGTGAAAACCCTGGCTCAGGTTCCATACCTAGACGGCAGACATCACTGGGAAATTGTCCGCACATTAGCCAGGATATTGAGGAAGTCGTGAAATGCCTATAAATGACGTCAGCTTTGCAAGGGGCAAACGTGCTCGCAACTTTGGACATCTGGGAAAGAGAGCAGAGAGCCTGGCTTTAGCAGCTGCCGCAGGCCAGCCCGGCACGAAGTCCAATTAGGGCTGCTTCTATGGGGGGCAATGGTTCTCAGGGGCGTGCCCCCTGCCCCGCTCCCCCCCACCCCGCCGGGCTGCCTGCGGGGGCTGTCCAGATGCTGTCTCCTTGTGCTTCTGAACCAGCGGCACTACCACCACCACCCCACTCCCTCGGGGAACTGAAGTCGGGATTTCCTTGCCACTCAATTGCTATTCCAGACCCTCTTCCTGTGAGGGGGCCGGGCTCCAGGCCCCGTTAGGAGGTTTGTGGTCTCTGGGCAGAGCTTCCATAGCTTCCCGGGAGGATGGCGTGTCTGCAGGATGTGTGTTTCGTTCACGTCTTGGCTGGGCCTCCCGTCCATTTCATAGCAACCAGAACCGCGGCTTTGATAGCGCCGCTGCCGGCGCGTGTGCGTATGCGGTCTGAGGTCTGTTCCGAAAACGGGAACATTTGCTTTTCCTATCAGCCCCAGTGCTAATCAGACTCGGAGCTTGGAGGCGACGGCTCCGGAGTCCGGGCCAGCCCCGCCCCTTCCACTTGCATTCACAAGGATGCCTCCTTGGGGTGCTCCTGATACCTCACGCTGTCGCCTATGTGGCTTGTATTTTTTCTCCCTTTCCTATGTGATTTTTTGTCTCTGCGCCTTTATTTCCCTCACTTGATACCTTTCTGAATTTTCAGAAAGAGGAGGAAAATAAAAGGGGGGGAGGGTTGAAAAAGAAAAAAAAAAAAAAGCTTCAGATCCTGAGAGGCTGAGACTTTCTTGGGGAAGATGCTGGCGATTTGGGGCGCTTCCTTGTAAAGCTTATTTTCACGTGCACCGTGGGCGGCTGCACACCTGCCTCCCCAGGAACCGTCTGTGGGGTGCCGGGGGTGCCCTGCTGAGTCCGGTGATGACCGAGACCCCAGCCAAGAACCATCTCGGCCCCAGCTGGCACAGCCCCTCTGGGGATGGATGCGTGCCCATGCCTCACCCTCTGTCCAGGGCTGACTTGCTGTGAGGGACTGTCGGGTGGTCTGTCCTTCCTGTCCACTTGCTTCTCAGGTGCAAGTCCCCTGCTTAACCCCCTGTGACGAGCTCCAAAGCTGCCCAACGCACTAGCAACAATAGAGCCCCTCCTGTGGCGGACTCAAGTGAGGACAGCACCCTTGGTGGATCCCCACCCTAAACGCTGCTTCTAAGGTGTCCACGAGAACAACTGGGGAGTGCATGTCATGAGCTAGAGATGGCTACGTGTGCACGTTTCGGTCAGCGCGCACTAACACCATCCTGAGTGGAGGCTCAAGAGCTATTTTTATTTTCAAAAAGTTACAGACTGCATTCCTTGTGAAATTAGGGGAAGGGCATTGTAGACAGAACCGTCCCTTAAGGACTGTGATGGTTGACTGCCGCAGGCTCCCAGGGCCAGTCACTTTGGTGGAGCGCGGTCCTCAGCCTCGCTTCCACCCTGGCCTCTGCACACCCCAAGCTACCTGCCCTCACGCGTGACTGCGGTGCCGCCTGGCTTCCTAGCTGGGCCCTGCTGGCTTCTGTCCAAGCTGGGTGAAGTGCAGGATGCTTCTCTGAGGTGTCTTTGGGATGCTGTGGAGGATGTTGGCACATGAAGTCCTCCCTGGGAATAGAAGCCACAGTGAAGCTGCTCCCTGCCTGAGTCCATCCTGCGTCAGGGGACGGGGGACGCGTATTCTGTCTCCTGTGGGTCCTTGCTGAGATTGCCGGGAAGAGCGGAGCTAGTGCGTGGTGCCTGCACTCTCTCTTCCCTCTCTTTCCCCATCACATGGGCACCTGCCTCGTGTGCATCTCCTATCTGTGGTGCCTACTTGTACGCAGCCCGCCCTCCCCAGGGCATGCATGAGAAGAGGCACAGCATCATCTCCCAGGGGAAAATGAGAACGTGAGGTTCATCCATGCCGCAGCAGGTTAGCAGAGAGATGTGCCCGGAACCATGTCCGGAGATTTCTTTTAGTGAATTTCTGTTGACTGGATGCTTCAGCACCATAGACTCTCGGCAGAGTTAGGATTTCAGAACCACCCAGGAGTTTGAGGAGCTGGACAGAGACCAGCTCCAAAAGGAAACTGGAAGGACTGTTGTTGCTTTACTTTTCCTGTGTGTCTCCAACCATGGCATGCATCAGCGTCACCTGCAGGGTGGACGTCACCACGTAACAATTCTAGCTCAACGAGCTCCACTTATAAAAACTTACCTAGAGGGTTGAGCGTAGGGTGCAGCAGGTTAAGCCACCGTCTGGAGTGCCCGCGTCCCTTATTGGAGTGACGGTTCCAGGCCCAGCTCCTTTGCTTCTACTCCAGCTGCCTGGGAAGGCAGCAGCTGTCCCTGCCCCCCAAGTGGGAGATGCAGATGGAGTTCCAGCCTTTGGCTCCAGCTGTTTGAGTGAACCAGCAGAGGGAGATCTGTGTCTCCCCCCGTTACTTTGCTTTTCAAATATGTTTTTCAAAGATGAAAAAAATTATCAGTAAGTTTTAAATAAATCACCTAGAGAACTTGTCACGTGAATCCTAGGCCCTGCCCCCAAAGACCCTAATTCAGTAGGTCTAGGGTGGAGCCCGTGAACTTGGCTTTCAGACAAGCTCCCAGGGATGTAAAGTTGCAGGTCAGTCCACGGACCGTACTTGAAGGGGTCTAGCCCAAAGCCTGGCCAGGGCCTGCCCCTGGCTGCTTAGAGTGGTTGTTTAAATGGCCTTTTGTGGAGCCCATCAAAAACCTCTTTGAACATCTACCTCAAATTAGATGCAGTAATTTGCAGCCCCTTCATCTCTCCACGTTTGATCCTTGACAAATTCAGGGAGCACAGAAAAGCCAGTGACGGGAGGTACAGCAGACCCTTCCAGCTGCCACTGCACATTCCCTGTGTCCACTGTTAGCCACTGGCTGGGGCTGCTCCTCAGCCACCCAGCCTGGGACCCTCAGGGAACCCTCGAACCACAGCAGTCATAGAGGCTACAGCTGGGTGGAGAATCCACAGCCAGGAGCCCCAGGTCAACATTGCCACCAGCTTTGGGCTCCTCTGCCTATCCTCCCTTGTCAAAGCTATGGCCATGGGGCTGGAGGGACGCTGAACATGTAGTTACACCTCAGTGAACTTCCAGAAAGAAAAAGTATGATATGCCGTGGAGGTCTTGTCACATGGGGTGCTTCATCAGTATCTTGGGGTTGTCAGTGATGCTAACAGCCAAGTGTCGTGCAACAGACAACCTGTCTGATACAGCACCTAACAGGTCTTACTCGTCACTCACTGAACCACAGAACCACTCACGGGACAGGTAGACCCCCCATCTCAGAGAGGTCAAGGCCAAATTCCTTCTTCCAGGTCACAGAGGCAGGATGGGTGCCTGGCCCCAAATCCCAGGCTTTTTTTTTTAAAGAAAAGATTTTTATTTATTTGAAAGAATTACAGAGAGAGGTCGAGACAGAGAGAGAGGTCTTCCATCTGATGGTTCATTCCCCAGATGGCCGCAATGGCCAGAGCTGCACTGATCTGAAACAAGGAGCTTCTTCCGGGTCTCCCGTGTGGGTGCAGGGGCCCAAGGACCTGGGCCATCTTCTACTGCTTTCCCAGGCCATAGCAAAGAGCTGGATCAGAAGAAGAGCAGCTGGGACTAGAACCAGCGCCCACATGGGATGCCGCGCTTCAGGCCAGGGCTTTAACCCGCTGCTCCACAGCACCAGCCCCCTAGGCTTTTCAGTACCACACATTCTCACCTTCCATGTCAAGGATCCAGTTCTGTTTTTAGCCTCTGCTTTTTCCACTGGGATTTTGGGACTTCTAAAGTTATGCCCCTTCTAGAAGCAGTTCACTAATAGGAAGACAGTGGATATTAGAAATGCTCTGGCCTTTCAGCAAAATGGAATGGGACTCACTCCCCACACCTCAGCATAGGTGGAGCTGCTAAAAGCAGTAGCACATGGGCTGGCACTGTGGCGCAGTGGGTTACGCCTCCGCCGGCATCCCACATGGGCGCCAGTTCATGTAATCAGCTCCCTGCTAATGGCCTGGGAAGCAGATGACCCCAGTCCTTGGGAGTCCAGGATGAAGCTCCTGGCTTTGGCCTGGCCATTTGTGGGGTGGACTGGACTGGCAGATAGAGGTGGAGGGAGAGATCCCCTGCCTCTCAAATAAATAAATCTTATAGCAGCACAAACCCCAGTGCCTGTGCCATTGTGAACAGCTGCCTGCTCTACCTCCAGGGTTACTTGGACTAAATGAGGCTGTGGGAATGGAACAAAAATCAAATTGATGCCTTTTGTGCTGTGATGCGTTATGCAGGACAGTGCTTACGATGGGCCAGCTGTTTCTATTCCTGTCTGAAAGCCAAGGAAAGAACCCGGGAGGTTTGCAGCCCAACACGAGCTACTGAGACTTACTGTGCCAGGGCTCTGAGCAAGAGCAGACCCTCCCCTAACCCTGCCCCCTCTCTTCCAGCAGTGCCCATGCTGCAGTCCTAGGGAGTTCTCTGCTTTCACCTTGTCACCCTCTAGTCCTCAACTCGAGAGAGCCCTGCTGCCATTTTAGTGTATTTGCTCCCAGACTCCTTCGTATCTAAATGTCCTTGTGGCGTAAAGAGAATCTTAAGATATGCACCATATTAGAAACCCACGGTTTCACTTGCAGCCGTCATGAACATCTTTAACTCCTGTGCCCTTGTAACAATGTAATGGTTATAGACCCTTAGGTACCTTTCTTCTGGTTTCCTACTTTGAAAATGGATTTTTATGAAGGCCACCTTTTTATAAAAGATGATTGCCGACACTTTGCAAACGTGAGATTAGGTTGCTCTTGGGTTGAAATGATAAAGTAGCTCTGAGTGTCTTTGAAAGTTCTGGAGAGATATTTTTCATTGTCTGCACAAAAGAAAAAAGTCCTGCTTAAAATTGTAAGATGCAGGAACTCTGTCCTGTACGGGCCCTTTGGAAGTCCGTGGGAGCGCTGCATGGGGTACCCCAGGTGGGGACCAGAAGTCCCAGCCATCAGGGGCTCCGTCTCCTTGACCAGTGGGATCGGGGCCAGGGTGTGCTCAGCAGTGCCTGGATCTGACCTCAGTGTCTCTTCTCTCCCCCAGCAGACCCGCCTGTGGCCGCAGCAGTGGTGTCCCATTTTAACGACTGCCCAGACTCCCACACTCAGTTCTGCTTCCATGGAACCTGCAGGTTTTTGGTGCAGGAAGACAAGCCAGCATGTGTGTAAGTGTCCCAGGGCTTGGGGGAGGGCCAGCATCCAATTAGAAGAGCATTTACTGCTGCAGGATCAGAACAGCTGGTTGAGGGCCACCTGCTTCAAAGTCATCAGTTAAAAATCCAGGACCCCAAGCCTAGAACCACCGGGCCCCTTGGGGGCTGGAGCCTGGGACTCTGAAAACTCCTGGATTAGAGCTAAATTCACTACCTGGAATTTCTGGAGGGCAAAGCAGGGGGCTGCATACCTTTGCAGCGCCAGAGATGAGGGCTCGCCTCCAACATCTTCACAGTCCAGCTAGTAGTAAGCTGGATGTGCAGGCACAGGGTCCATAGATGGACACAACAAGAGAACAAGGAGCAACTTAGAAATAAAGATGAGGCCAGGGCATGCGGCTTCTGTACCTGGCTGAGCATCCACTGCCTCATCGTTCCTTTAGTATTGCTGACCACTGAATTTCAACCTCCAAGAGTGGACCCTGAGGATCGTACTAGTTAAGGGCCACCAGGGATTGCCACAGTAAGCCAGGTTGGGAAGGGTTCCAGGCCTGGAGTGCTTGGGAGACTTTGCAAGGCTACAACTGCGAGACAGGGAGGAGGCCAGAGCCTGCTGGAGGACAGCCTTTCTCCCCTAGATGAGAACAACAGTGTACATTCTGGGAAGAACTCTGTTAAGACAAACTGTCCATACTAGCACACTATACCAGGTGGGCCTATACTCTACCTCTATACTGCTGAGATTCAGAACCCAGTAACTTCTTGCTGTGGGGTCATCTGTGCAATGTAGGAAGGTGAGCAGCAGCCCTGGTCTCTCCCCGCTAGGTGCCAGTAGCACCATCACCCCCGCCCTAGTTAAGAGTCACTCGTCTATATGAAATTGTTGACCATTTCTGACCTCTAAAAATGCGAGTCAGCAACTGCGTGTGATGCAACCTAATCACATCATAAATACTGAATGTTAATTAAGATGATCCTTGATTGACCTTTGCTTCATGCCAGGCACTGTTTCAAGCACAACCCACGTGTGAATTCATTTAATCCACAGAGCAACCCCATGGGTAGGCACAGAGAGGTGGTGCCCAGGTCACACAGCAGAGGTCAGGTTCAAACCCTGGCTCTTGGGCTGCTGACCGCTTAACCGTGGTGTTGAAGGGTAGCAGGTGCACTCACCCAGGAGAGACGGGAGACCAGCAAGCCGGCTGCAGGGAGTGAGGGTGGAAGGGCCTTCCTCTCCCCGAGGGGCAGCTGTGAGTTCTCCTACAGAGGAAGGAGGTACTGGAGCACCTTCCCCCGGGAATGTCTGCAGAGCCAAGCACTGCCCACCCTCCCAGTACAGAGCCCCCTGAGGATGCTGATGCTGCGGCATAACTGGCGTTTCTCATGATTATCATTGGCACAGTGGTGGCCCCTGACCACAGCATGGGGCCACCAGAGACAGCCAAGATACCCTCACAGTTTGGAAACAGATGCTCCCTCCTCTGCAGGGAGGCCCCGCCCTGCAAGCAATCGCTCCTTTGTGACCTCAACTTCTGCAAAGGAACTAGTGAGCCCCCGCCTCGCCTTACACAGCTTGGACCCTCGGTCAGCATCCGGAAGCCAGGCTTCCGTGTCCATACAGATAGATGCTCACCTCTTCTTGAATGTGCAGAAAAATGGCAGCAGCAGGCCACTCGGCTGGGACCCGGTGGTGCTGGCCACACCACAGACAGGGCTTGGCCCCGCCCAGACCCCAGCACAGAAGCAGCAGGTTGGTCCCCAGTCACCTGCTAGCACGCACCCCGTGGCTCGCTTCACCCACCCATGCAGCCCCAGAGGGCTTGGAGCGTCCAGCCCCTGGACAGTGTCCCTCACAGGCCCCTCCCACTCTGCCGGGCAGCATTGCACAGGGCACAGAATTCCAAGGCCTCCCTGCTAGCTCCGAGAAGACAAGACCATGTCTTATACCTATCCTAGAGGAATGTTCTAATTAATGAATTCCCACTAGACCAGAAACTCCGAGTCCAGGCAGGAAGAGCCAGAATGTTCTGTCCCTGCTCTTAAGACCTGCCCCAGCACATTCTGGCCAATAAATCGGACGTACCTTGAGGAAAGGCCCCGTCTGCCGTGGGCTTGTAAAGAACTCCCGGGGAGCCAACGTTATAGCCTGGAAGCAGGAACTCTCCCTCGTCGTGTGCAGAACAACAGTCTCTAGTTTCCACAGAAGCCAAGCTGACACCGCACACTGTAAACCGAGGGCAAGACAGACAATGTTAAATAACCAGAGACGAGCAAAGGGAGCGAAGAGTTGAAGGCTTGTGCAGCATGTATGGCTTTGATTCCCAGCAGTAAATCCCTGTGCTGGTGCCCAGCTACCTCACAAAACAAACGGGAAGAGGATTTCCCAAGACAGTAAGGCTGCAGCAATGGGAAATTCAGACAGCTCCTTTTTCCCAGAGGCGCAGTCCTCAGACTGGCAGTCTGTGGCCGGCGGAAGCCTTCAGACAAGGGAAAGAGTCGGAGGGAGCGCCCAGGTGGCACTCCAGGGGCCCCTGTGGCAGCCAGGTGGAAGTGTCTCTCCTCGACGCTCCCCACCTCTGCCCTTCTGACAGTTCTCCCGTAGCCAAGCGAGAAAACAATCTGCAGCAGCCAAGGAAAACAATCCAGGAGGGCCTGGCCGCAGAACATTCCAGGGGAACCTGAGCAGAGTCAGACACCCAGGGAGACGTGACTGCTGCCACCAGTGTGGGAACGGGCTGCCGGCGTGCCGGACAAGGCCGTGGCTCTGCAGAGACCACAGCAGGAGAGTGATTTTTCTCCACGGCACCTGAGCCACTTTCTGTGGACCTGTGGTCGTGGCATGATGCCTGTCCACGTGTTTGGAGAAGGCATACCCTCCCCATACCACAGGCAGGTGGTAGGGGTCACACAGCAGTCAAGACAGGAAGTTGAGATCAGAGCTGAATTAAAATCCAGTTGAGTTTCTCATTCAAGTGACTGGGTGCCATGCAGCCTCAATTTCTCTGTGTACAAAATGGGAACATGAACGGTTCATAGCATTGTATTGAGCACCCAGTGACACACATGGAGCAATTATTGCCCAGGATAAGAGCTACTAAACACCCAGCCAGTTAACTGGTTGATTTAGTTTAGTTTCTTAGTTTCCTAGGCCTTTTTAAACACTCAGTACCCTGAG